>NC_136264.1:212595721-212751713 GCF_964187855.1 Myxine glutinosa | reverse complement strand
TATATATATATATATATATATATATATATATATATATATATATATATATATATATATATATATATATATATATATATATATATATATATATATATATATATATATATATATATATATATATATATATATATATATATATATATATATATATATATATATATATATATATATATATATATATATATATATATATATATATATATATATATATATATATATATACATATATATATATATATATATATATATATATATATATATATATATATATACATATATATATATATATACACATATAATATATATATATATATACACATATATATATATATATATATATATACACATATATATATATATATATATATATATATACATATATATATATATATATATATACATATATATATATATATATATACACATATATATATATATATATACATATATATATATATATATATATATATATATATATATATATATATACATATATATATATATATATATACACATATATATATATATATATATACATATATATATATATACATATATATATATATATATATATACATATATATATATATATATACACATATATATATATATATATATACATATATATATATATACATATATATATATATATATATATACATATTATATATATATATATACATATATATACATATATACATACATATATATATACATATATACATACATACATATATATATACACAAAGAATTAAGTTAAGCACCCCTACACAACGAATTAAGGTAAGCACCCCCTAATATATATTCTTTGTGTATATGTATACATTGGCATATATTCTAAGGTATGTGAGATCAAATAATGATTGGTATGACATTAGCAATTATCCATTGATGAAATTGAGTGATCAAAGTGAAAAAAAGTGATTGGTTGAGTCAGTGATCCGATCACGTGGGTCCTACACACGTTATTGACGCAAAGATCGCTAGAGGTCTTCTCAGAACAATGACTGTACGTTAGAAAACATAAACGTCATCCACACTGTCCGTGATGGACCTATAGCTCCATACTTAAATTGAGGTGAAAATATGCCTAAAATTCCCAAAAATTTTCACCTTAAATTATTCAGAATAAAATATTGAAAACGGCATGATTGTTATGTTTTTATGTGACCATAATATCACTTCTCCAGAAAATATAGCAATATCATGGGTATATTACACTGTTTTGACGACAACAAACTTGTAATGTGCGAGGTTGTAAAAAAACGGGGGGGTGCTTAACTTAATTCTTTGTGTATATATACATACATACATATATATATATATATACATACATATATATATACATACATATATATATACATACATATATATATATGCATACATATATATACATACATATATATATATATACATACATATATATATACATACATATATATATATATATGCATACATATATATATATATATACATACATATATATATATACATACATATATATATATACATACATATATATATGCATACATATATATATATGCATACATATATATATGCATACATACATATATATATATACATACATATATATATGCATACATATATATATACATACATATATATATACATACATATATATATATACATACATATATATATTGTTGTGAATATGAGAATGTTTTTTTTATTTTGTTGTGGTGGTAAAATGTTGTAAAATATCACCCCTCCTCCCTCCGTTGTGGTTGTATAAAGGTCAAAGGGCGTTCCCGTAGTTAGTCCATAAAAACATACATGCAGGACACGATATATCTTTTCTTTTGACAGTTATATCTTATTCTGTGTTTTAGGATAAGGCTGTGTCTCCCATTAATTGAAGTACTCCATTGCACCAGTGAAAGAGAATAGATCCCCCTTTCATTCCCATCCCCAAAAATCCCCATTTCCTTCACATCCCCCTTTCGTGATTGCCGACCCTCGATTGCCATATTACATCCCCTCTCGTCATTGCTGAGCCTCGATTCCCAATCACCTCCCCTCCAATAACCGCCATTGACCACGAGGCTCGAGTCAGGGAAGAAAGGCGTGTCTCCACCTCGTCAGAGGAGGGGAGGGGCGCGCCCGCCCGTCGTCGTCCGGGGCGGAGCCCGAGGGTCGTGCGACCAGCCAGGGCCGAGGTGAGCGCCCCGATGGGCGTGTCCAAAGCGCCGGGGGCGTGATCGCTGGGGGCGCTATAAAAGGGCGCAACCGGAAGTGGAGAGAGAGAAGAAGAAAGAGAGATGCACTCGGGGTTGGTCTGGGTCGGTTGAGAGAAAGAGAGAAGGAGTTGGTTGCAAGGAGTTGGTGACAGTCGGTTGCCAGAGAAAGGAGTCGGTGGTCAGTTGGTTGCGGTGGTGAGGAGTCGGTGGTGACGAGTGAGACAAGGCCTGGCAAGGCAAGTGCAGGCAGCCGCAGCAGCGCCACCCAACCGCCAAAGGGGGCCTGAACGGCGGTTCGGAGCAGGGCCGAAACGGAACGGCGGCTGCTGAACGCGCCGGTTGTGCTGCGGGACCCCCCTTGGACCTTTCCTCTCCCTCCAGCCATCCACCTTCTGCCATCCCTGGCATTCCCCGCGTGAGTCAGCGTTCTGTTTGTTCTGTCCGGGGATATAAGTTAAGTCTGTAGGTAAGCTAAATTTGCACTGTGTCACCTGCGTCTTGTGCTTGTAAATAAACGTGACATCTGTCTTTTTGCTTGTGTGTAAATAGTAGGAATAAATGTAGTAGTATTTCAAACCTTTTTTTTGTCTCCGTTTTCCTCTTGCATTGGGTCGCTTTTGTCTTTTCCCTCATTGAGCAGCTAGGGTGCGATACAACCAACGTTCGGGTGGAATCGGGTGAGTTTTGTTAGGTCGCGGTTTTAAACCACCGCTCGGTCTATAACATCCTAACCGCGATCTGTAACAATATATACATACATATATATATACATACATATATATATACATACATATATATATACATACATATATATATACATACATATATATATACATACATATATATATACATACATATATATATACATACATATATATATACATACATATATATATACATACATATATATATACATACATATATACATACATATATATATACATACATATATATATACATACATATATATATACATATATATATACATACATATATATATATACATACATATATATATACATACATACATACATATATACATACATATATATATACATACATACATACATACATACATACATACATACATACATATATATATCTATATTATAAAATAAAGTTTTTGTTTGTTTGTTTGTTTGTATGCACGCGCTAATCTCCTGAACGGTGAAAGACAGGAGGGTAGCTCTTAAACAAAAAATGTCGGGACGGGCCCCGGGAAGGTTATAGGCGAGGTGGCAAGGCCGGTAAAGGCCGCCTCGCCCGGGCTGCACCCATTTCGCAATTAAAAGCTGAGCTGAACTATAGTAGTCAATCTTCTACGGCCGGGAGTAAAAGCTGAATTATAGTAGTAAATGAACGAAATGCGGCCGGGGCCGGATAGTCAAACTCCGCTGCTTCACAAGGCTGTGTTTTATTCCTTTTTTAATACAGAAGATTCAATTCATTCAAAAAGAACCCGGGCAACGCCGGGTTCACCAGCTTGTAAATAAATATATTGTTGCGGTTTTGAGTTTTGTACAGTCAGTATAATAAAGGTTGAAATTTCCCCCTCATAGTTCGTCACACAAGCAACATGTAGCCTCGCGATAGTGTAGTTATTTCTTAGTATTTGTGAGCTTAGTCCTTTTCCTATGTTAGTTCTGCGTTGGGTTGAGTCAGGAGAATAGGTCCTATTTCTACTGGCTATCCAGCCTCCCTAGCCTCATGCCCCTTTGCGCTGACTTTGGTTCATTTTGGGCGAATTAACACGAGGCAGGCCTAGGAGGGTCGGGGCGGGGCCGAATGAGGGGCGGCAGAGGAGCTGACGGTAAGCACGAGCCGCCAACCAGGGCTCAGAGGGTGTGGCGGCAGCACTGCGTCACAGGGCGTGGTTGGAAGGTTCGAGAGGGTTCAAGAATGTTCGGGGCGTATCTATATAACCCATCGTGCAAAGCCCCCAGGAGGACTAGCGCGGGAGGACTCGCTGATGAGCAAAGGACTAGCGTGGGAGGACTCGCTGATGAGCAAAGGACTAGCGTGGGAGGACTCGCTGATGAGCAAAGGACTAGCGCGGGAGGACTCGCTGATGAGCAAAGGACTAGCGTGGGAGGACTCGCTGATGAGCAAAGGACTAGCGCGGGAGGACTCGCTGATGAGCAAAGGACTAGCGTGGGAGGACTGGCTGATGAACTGAAGGATTGGTGAGAGGACTCGTTGGCGAGCAGGAATTGAGAGATACGTGGGTGAAGAAAGACGCGCATGAACCGGAATACACGCTATTATAAAGTGACGCTCAGTTGAACTGGAGGCCGAGCCGTGTACAGTGCATTAAGTCACGCGAGTGATAACGGCTGTGTAATCACCGGCCGCGCTGAGAGACGCGTATTTGCCGTTCTTCCTCATCGGCTGCTTTAGTTCGGGAGACGCGCTACGAGGTTCCTTCCACCGCCTGCTTGCCTTCTTCGCGGGACGTGCTGGGACAGTGGAGAGCCGGACGGGGCCGTTCCTGGACGACCACGTCGACGCGTCTGGCCGGAACATCAACCCATCTGCAATTCCCTGTGTGAGTGTGACGGGCCCGAGTCCGGGAAGTAAGATAAGACTGACTAAGTGCTGCTCTGTGTCTCTGCGTCCACCGATCACTGTACATACGTGTGGGAATCATAATTAAACCAGTGTTCTTCCTTTTCCATTCGATCGTTCCTGTGATTTCCTCATTGGCTAAGCGTGGTACGAATAGAACCACTCGAATCGGGTTCCACTACTAAGACTGCACGGAACACGTGGTACTCAATCCGCTCGGTGTACCCAAATCACATGTGGCTCGTGCGAGGCTTGCTTCCTCGCTTCCGTGGCGGCGCAGGGATTTAGGTACGAGCGAGACTTGGTCCCGAAACCCTACCTTGCATTTTGCCCAGAAGAGGTGTTTCAAGTCTCTCGGTTCCGCTGAGCCCAGAAAGAACAAGGGGATTAATCCCCCCTTGGTAAGGGGAAAAAGGGTGGCGGAGAACCGTAACAATATATATTGTTATGACATATATATATTGTTATGGTTTTTAGAACCTTCACTAGTAAATTTTAGTAAATGTTTCCCTTATAAATGTTCCCCTGTAAATATACCCATCAATTGGCGTGTTAAAGATCGCACCCTAGTTAGTCCATGTACAACACGTAGCGAACCATAGGACCTCTCCGTAGTTATTTCATTATTATGTGTTTCAGTTAAGGATCTGTTCCCAATAGTTCAATCTGCGTTGCATTAATCAAATAAGATAGGCCCCATTCCGTCCATTTTGCTCTCTCCAAATTGTGGTACCTCGCTTGCCAGCAGCATTCGCTGCCATTGCATTGGGCTGTTTTTGTTGGCACCACGCCGCCATAAGCCATGCGGTCAAGCCGAGGAAGAAGGGGGCGGGGCCACAATAACAAGGTGTGGCACGTCGACGCATCATCAGAGGTGGAGTCAGCGAGCCCTTTGCCGGCCAACCAGCGCCGCGGTGAGCCAACCGGTAGGCGTGTCATCAGAGCCGGCGGCTTGATTCCGAGACAGGCAATAAAAGCGGCTGCGAGGGACTGCTTGGGAGAGACGAGTGAGAAGGTACAGATGAGAAGAGAAGGAGCTGGAGTGCGCTACGCACTGGCATCTCCCCCATCTTGTTCAAGAGAGAGAGCGTGGGCACGAGCCATTTTATTACATAAGGAGCAACCCAGTCCCACTGCTATATGCAACGTCTGCTCGCGGTCAACGATACGCGCTCGCTGCCTGCCCGGGTTTTCCCGCCATGACGCGAGTCGACTCCTGGAGCCAGACCTCGACGCCTACAGTCTCTGCCTGGGCCTTCTCATTCCTTCCAGTCATTCCTGCCTGCTATTCCCCTTTTGTGTAAGTCTGTTTGTCTGTCCTGGGCGTTGATAATATAAGACTGTTTAAGGCTGCCCTGTGTATATTCTTCTTCTTCTTCTGAAAATTACTTTCGTTTCTTCTTTGGTTTTGGTTTTGTACGTAATTAATAAATGTCTGTTATTTCTTACCCTTTTGGTTTCATTCTCCCCCGATCGCTTTAGTCC
The DNA here is from genome assembly GCF_964187855.1 of Myxine glutinosa. NCBI lineage: Eukaryota > Metazoa > Chordata > Myxini > Myxiniformes > Myxinidae > Myxine > Myxine glutinosa. The sequence goes on along the minus strand of NC_136264.1, from coordinate 212,745,465 downwards.
CTTCTTCCAATTGAGTACCTGTGGCGCGATTTGGCCAACTGCTTTATAAATCGGGTTAGTCTTTTGTTAACGGCCTGAGTCGTGGCTCGCTTCACTCGGCGTGTCCATTACAGCCGCGGCTCGGGCGGGGCTCATTTCCTCGCTTACCGGAAGGCGCTGGTAATTAGGTCATAGGAATAATTGGACTACTACCCTATTCAGCGCTGACCGGAAGTGGCGAGATAGTTCCAGGACTCGGACGGCCAGCTTAAAAGACGAGGGGATTAAACCCCCCTCGGTAAGAGGAGTGCCGAAACCGAGATCCGTAACAATATATACACACACAGTGCTGAAAAAGTGTACAACCCATTTCAACATTTTCAACTTTTGCCTTATAGACTGGAATACAATTGCAGTAAATCGAACTTTTTCTACCTTTATTTAGACATCGCGATCCACAACTTTCAAGTGAAAAATAAATTTTACAAATTTTGAAAATGAAGTAAAAATACAAAACTAGAATACCTTGGTTGGATAAGTGCCCATGCCTCTTATAATAGCAATTGTAAATTAGCTCAGGTGCAACCAATCACCTTCAAAATCACACACAAAGTTAATTGGCCTCAACCTATGTTAAATGCAGTGATTCTGATTATTTCAGGCAGGTTTCCTCTGCTGGGTAGTGCATTTCACAGCAAAGACTCAACCATGAGCACCAAGGAGCTTTCAAAAGACCTCTGCGATAAAGTTATGGAAAGGCACAGATCAGGGAATGGGTATAAAAATATTTCAAAGGCCTTGAATATCCCTTGGAGCACAGTGAAGACAATCATTAAAAAGTGGAAGGCGAATGGTACCACCAAGACCCTGCCTAGATCAGACCGTCCCTCCAAACTGGATGACCAAGCAAGGAGGAGACTGATCGATAGGCCACCAAGAGGCCAATGGCAACTGTGAAAGAGCTACAGGCCTTTATGGCAAAGACTGGTCTCTATGTGCATATGACAACAATATCCCAAGCACTCCACAAGTCTGGCCTGTACGGTAGTGTATCAATAAGGAAGCCATTACCCTAAAAGCCCACCTTGAGGCCCATTTGTGGTATGCAAAAAACCACTCCGGAGATTCTGAAGCCATGTGGCAAAAAGTTTTGTGGTCCGACGAAACCAAGATGGAACTTTTTGGCCTAAATGCAAAGTGTTAGGTCTGGAGCAAGCCGAACACTGCCCATCACCCAGTCAACGTCGTCTCAACTGGCCAGCATGGTGGTGGCAGCATCATGTTATGGGGCTGATTTTCATCAGCAGGGACTGCCAAGCTTGGCAAGATAGAAGGGACAATGGACATAGTACAGTATAGGAGAATCCTTGATGAAAGCCTGCTTAAGTGAGCCATGAATCTGAAACTGGGTAGGAGATTCACATTTCAGCAAGATAATGATCCGATACACAAAGTTAAAGCCACACTGGAGTGGCCGAATAAGAAAAAAAAAAAATGTTCTTCAGTGGCCCAGTCAAAGTGCTGACTTGAACCCAAATGAGCATTCATGGCGAGATTTGATGACTGCAGTCCATCGACGATCCCCATCAAACTTGACAGAACTGGGGCAATTTTTACGTGAAGATTGGGGAAAGATTTCACCATCTCACTGTGCAAGGCTGGTAGAAACCTACCTAAAATGACTCACAGCAGGCATTGCTGCAAAATGTGCCTCCACCCAGTACTGACCTAAGGAGTTGAATACTTTTGCAACAAGTGAATTTTGATTTGTACATGTTTTTTGCAGGAATTCCTGACATGTAACCCCTTTCAAATATAACAATGTTTAGTTTGATCTCTTCAGTTATGAATAAAAAAAGTTCATTTGGAAAAATTATTTCTGCATAATTTGTAATTCATCTAAATGTGGCATTATTGGTAAGGTTAGAATACTTTTGCAAACCACTGAAATAAAAAACAATACAGAAACGAGAAACAAATATTCCATCATTTGCATGGAGATTATGATACAAAGCATAACTCATACGTACCGGCTGCTGTCCTGATCGTATGCTTTCCCACTTCTGACGATCGTTGCGTATCTTCTGAATAGCGTTGGTCATCTTCCGACGACAGCTGCGCATCCGACGATTGTGGTGTATCTGAAGGAAAAAGAAGATTTTTATCATTTCCAGGAACAAACTTGAACAGGGCACATGAATGCACATGGTTCTTAAGATGCCGACGACAAGCACCAAATTTCGGGTTGATGTGGTGACCATTTGTTCCCTTCCAGCCTGGCGTTTTGTTGGGGTGCTTAGAATTCCGTGGCTGTAACAGTACAGGGTGTCCACAAATTCTTGTTCCGATTTTATAATTTTATTACAACCAAACTCGAACCAGACTTTATGGACACCCTGTATATTGACTGCACAAGGTGCAACAAATTTTCATCCACCATGCTCTCTCTACCCCCTGGTGTTGGGATCCCTGGTGTTGGGCTAGCGGCTAGGGTGCCGGCTTAGGATCCTAGGATCCTGGGTTCGAATCTCGGTCGATCGCCGAATTAATGCCAGGGGGGTTGACTCAGCCTGTCATCCTTCCGAGGTCGGCTAATTGAGTACCAGTTCACTGGTAATTCCCTGTTTGTCGTTGAAGGCGGCAAAAAGGGTTGGCGTCAGGAAGGGCATCCGGCCGTAAAACATTGCTTCAAAAAGGGGACCGAAAAACAACAACTACCACGGTCCCCGAAAAGGCCAACCCCCGCTTTGCGGGGAAAAATGGCCTCTAAAGGTGGTTTTTATGCTCTCTCTACCCCAGCATTACAAGACTTACTGGTTCAAACTTAATCTTATAGCAAGAAAATGATCCAAAACACAGCTGCAATAATTAAAACTTATTTGCAAAATAAAGTTGAAGCTGGAGTCTTGAACTGGAATGCATATAATAGACCCCTCAAAGCCCAGCTCTCAATATTATTGAAGCTGTATGGGACTATGAGGCTGGCAGGATGGCCAAGAGGTACATACACTCACCTCAAAGCTGTTGTTGATGAGTTAGCTTACATCAATCTTTATGCTCTTCCACGAGCCTCGATCTTGTATACAAAAAAGAAAAAAGAAAAAAAAGACCAACTATAAATCGTCATCCCAGCGTTTCAAAGGCAGGGTGATTCATTACTGTGTGCCGTCCCTTGGATGGACGTTAAACTGGGCATCCCGTCACTGGCATTTGCTGGTGGAAGTTAAATATCTCACGTATCCTTCGCGAAGAGTAGGCAAACTCTTGCCAGCACCATGGCCAAATTCCAAATGCCTACCCAAACTTCCTTTGTCGAAGTGGCGACCCGACCAGGCTTGTAGCCTTGTAACTGCTTCAGCAGCACCAACTTAGATGATCTTTGGAAGGTCTTGGGAGAGGCATGGAGCACTATTCCACAAGAGTTTATAACAAATTTATTTGAAAGTAGACCGAGATTAATTTAAGTAATTTTGAAAGAAAAGAGACCACCTTGAGAGGCCATTTTTCCCCGCAGAGCAGGGGTTGGCCTTTTTCGGGCACCGTGGTCCCCTTTTTTGAAGTAATGTTTTATGGCCGGATGCCCTTCCTGCCGCCAACCCTGTTCGTCGCCTCTTGCAACACACAGGGAATTACCAGTGAGCTGGTATTCAGTTTTCCGGACTTCGGAAGGATGACAGGCTGAGTCAACCCCCCTGGCGTTCATTCGGCGATCAGCCGGGATTCGAACCCAGGATCCATGGATTCCAAGCCGGCACCCTAACCGCTAAGCCAACACCAGGCTCATAATTTTGAAAGAAAAGGATGAACCTAATCAATGTTCGTTTATAACTTTATATCAAATTATATTGTGTATAAATCTAGTAATAGGAACAAGATTATTTTTTTTCCATAAAGGTGTATTTGCATTGAACACAAACTTTTACTTCTAAGGCCAAAGGCTACTGCAGCTGCTGGTGTACCCTCCCTCCCCTCCCACTTCCTCATTAACCTCTGACACTATATTTCTCTGATGCCCTAGAGGCCTAGAGTATCCTGAACATGGAATCAAATGTTAACATTGCATAAGTTGGGACGAACTTCTCATTTTGGATAAATATTTAGAGGAACCCTCAAAACGCGACCATGGTCGATTCGCATCACACTCAATTTACACGTTTCATACTTTGGCAATTTGTGCGGTCATTTTTGCAGTAATACAGTGATCCCTCGTTTATCGCGGGGGTTACGTTCCAGAACCCCCCGCGATAGACGAAAATCCGCGAAGTAGCGACCATATTTTTATTTTATTATTTATATATATTTTAAAGCTTTATGACCCTCCCCACACTCTTATTAACCTTTCCCATACTCTTATAAACACTTCCTATACTCTTAAACACTTTTTACACTCTTAAACATACGTAATTTTAACAACATATAAAATTCTAATGGGTACTCACCATTGAAGATACTGTAGCGACCCATGGGTTCCCCAAGCAAGACCAGCATTAGAATCTCCTTGCTCCAGCCGGTGACGTCACCGGCGGGGATCCCCGGCGCCAGAGTGGCTGGTCACGTGACCGCCAAAGCGTGCCACGCGTGCGGGTATAATCAGCTACACCTGTTGATCACGTGACCACCAAGCACGCCACGCTTGAGAGGCGTGGCTTTCGGTTTCTGGTTGTGCTTTATAATGCAGCCCGATAAACGGGCTTTTCAGTGTTCCCGAGTTGGTTTTGAGAATAAATATCTTCTCGGACGAGTTTGTGTCTTGCCCGTCATTTCGTCCGTATCAAGCAAGAGCCCCGGCTCTTCAATACTACAACTTGCGTGATGAAGATGATGATGAATTAGCTGTGCAGTACTGATGATGATGAAGGTGATGACGATGATGAATGTACTGCACAGCCAGAAAGAGCATTACAGTTACCCATTACGTGGGTAACTAGCGCAAGTGGAGGCTGCCGCATCTGCGTTTTCCATACGCACGACTCTTTGTCTCTTTGTCTACTCTTCTACTGTACACTATGTACAGTATTTTATTTCTTGTAATATGTTTTAAATACTGTATTTTTCTTATTTTTTTACGTTTTTTAATTTTTTAGGCTAGAAAATGCTTATTTTACCACAAAAATATTTAAAATAATAGTATATAAAAATACATTTATACCGCAAAATCCCACGATATAGCGAAAAATCCGCGATATAATTTTACATATACTAGCGAGAAAAACCCGCGATGTACCAAAGCCGCGAAAAGTGAACCGCGATATAGCGAGGGATGACTGTACATACAGTTGAAGTACAAAATGAAAGCTTAACTTCTGCTGGTTCTTATGATATCAATATTATCATGTGTCAGAAATATTTCATGTGAGTTATTGGACAACATATGCCTGCAACCCCATGTACATATTGGTGCGTCACAAAAATGATGAAATTTCTACATTTTTTTTTAAGTGCATATGTGAGACTTTATTTATACACGTTATATGTTAAAATAAACTGTGTCCATATACCTAACATTTGGTACCACAACTATTATTTTATGACAAAAACTGACAAAGTTATGGCAAGTTCAAAAGTATCACTCATTTATAGAAAAAAGCAAATCAGCGAGCGTACATTCATGGGATTGAATGCATCAACACCTCATGTACCAATTCTATATTTTATGATTCTATGATGTAACATGTGGTCATGAAGATTACAAATATAATGAATGGTGAAACTAGTCTCACAGAATGTATGCCCATTAACAAATGAACAAGCTACCACCAAGCAAGATATACTGGGTAGCATGTTCATTTGTTTCATTACACGGGGTTGCAGACATATGTAGTCCAATAACTCACATGAAATCTTTCTGAAACATGATAATATTGATTTTATAACAACCAGCAGAAGCTAAGCTTTCATTTGGCACCTCATTTGTGTGCATTACTGCTATAATGACCACACAACTTACCAAAGTATGAAACATGGAAATTGAATGTGACGCGAATCGACCATGGTCGCGTTTTGAGGGTTCCTCTAAATATTTATCCAAAATGACAAGTTCGACCCAACTTATGCAATGTTAACATTTGATTTCATATTCAGGATACTTGCTCTCGGGCATCAGAAAAATAGTGTCAGAAGTTTTTGGGGGGAAGAGGAGAGGGGGAGGGAGGTACACTAGCAGGTATAGTAGCCCATGGCCTATCTGCATCAGAGGAGAAAAATGCAAAATAGCTGAGACTTTTTCACAGCAGTATACATTCAATCCATACCGTAAAGATGATGTTCAGGATCACTTTCAAACATAGTATGGAGATGGCGATCATGCACAAATAACCACGAAATTCCAAGATACCTGTAAAAAGAACATTTGGATGGTTCATCTCAACAAACGATCTCAACTCATCCACCAAGGAGTTTGTACCACACAGCAAACTACTGCATCCAGTACCTATAGAAAGTCTACACCCCCTTTCAAATTTTCACCTTTTGTTGCTTTATAGCCTGGAATTAAGTTGCATTAAATGAGACTTTTTCCACCTTTATTTACACATCGTAACCCATAATTTCCAAGTGAAAAACGAATTCTGCAAATTTCAGAAAGTTAATTGAAAATACAAAACTAGAATATCTTGGTTAGATAAATGTCCACCCACCCCCCCCCCCCCCCCCCGAGTTATTACTTGGTGGAAGCACCTTTTACAGCAATTACAGCTGTGAGTCTGTTGGGGTAGGTCACTACCCACTTTGCACACCTTGATTGGGAAATATTTTCCCATTATTCTGTACAATAACTGTCCAAGTGCAGTCAGGTTGCATGGACAGTGTTGATGGACAGAAATCTTCAAGTCATGCACAGATCTTCAGGCATAAATCCAGCAGGGGGGCCTTTGAAGCGGGTGACTGTCGTGGTTGTTTTAACAAGACTCGCCGGATTCATACCAGGCAACACAAAACAAACCAGACGACCGTTACAATATCATTTGTTGCCATTGCATTATTCTGCGAAGCAGTCCATTGTCTTGGGTCACGCAACTCTCTGTGGTCAGAACGAGTCTGCACCGGCCAACCCTTATTCGCTGATATTTTTCTTTATGAAAAATTTCCGATTGTTTTGTAATTTTTCCTTTGACATTGGCTCCAGGTTGCATAAATATGCAATATTTCAGCTTTCTACCACAACTGGAAGGTACTAAACATATATATCAGTCAATGAATGAGTGAGTGAGTCATTAGTTAGAAAGAGCTTCATATTTTAGATGAGGAAATTAGAAAGGTCACTTACATTTCTTTAGAATTGAAGTCACTTCATTCAGGGACTGAAAAAGAAATGAAACAGTCTCAGGTTTTCACTCATCTATCCACAAGTAAAAGTTTTAAGTTGATCAAAACAAGAAGTAAATGTATAAACTTTCGTTCATTTTGATACAAACAGTGAATTATCAAATGTGACAAAGAAAAAGCAACTTCAGGCTCATTGCAGGTAATATATCAGTCGAGCACACAATCAACGCTCAGTTCGTCTTTTCTCCTGTTTGTGGGAACACCTCTCTGAGAATCTTCCATCCCACTCTTCCCTTCAAGGCTTCAAAGCAGATGACACACCATCTCATGTCAATTCCCATTACTACCAATCATCACCATTCATCATAATTTGCTAATTCTTACACCAAATGTTTTTTTTTTTTTTTACCCACGTTGACCGCATGACCCAACCCTCTTACTTGCAAGTTACTGTTTCCTTCTCTCTCCTCTTTTCCTGTGCATTCATTCCCTTACATATTGTGTGCAAATATTGCCCCACTGCCTCAGAGATACTTCATGCCCTCTGTCACCTTGCCATCCCATGAGCATTGATCTTGTAGAGATTTTTTAAATACTTCCCAAATTTTCCTGCAATATCCCAATATCCCATTGTCTTTGTTCAAGTTATGTGACGAGCCATTTTCAGTTACAATTTCCTGGATTTTTAAATACTCGGAATTTGGAATTTTGCAAGGCTGCCGGTAATAACTCACCTACTCTTTGCAAAGGACATTGTGGGATGTTTAACATCCGCCAATAAGGCTGGCAGATGGAACACCCACTTTAATGCCCAGCCGAGGGATGGCACACAGGCACACACACTGATGAATCATTATGCTTGTGAAACACGAGGATGACAATTTATAGCTGGGTCAGGAATCAAACCCAGGCCATACAGCTTAGAGAGGAGTGTGTATACCTCGAGGCCATCCTGCTTGCCTTGCATGCCCAGAAGTCACCGAAAATATTTGGTCACATGACCAAACCTAGATGGCATTCAAAGAATACTTACCCTGCGCAGTCAACTTGGTGTGAGCCAACTCTTGTTTTTGAAGGTTTTTTTTCTTTGATCCAATATGGCTGCCAGACCATGTGAGCTATTACATCATAAATGTATATTCTCCAACATAATTGTTGCGTAGATCATGCTCAATACATTAGAAAACTGATCAGCCTAAGCGTTGTCCCTGTCGAATTATGACGTCATAATTAAGGCACCAATGACGTCATTGTTAACAACACTTATTCCCCATGCGGAGTTCTTTACAATGAGCCATGTTCCAATTTTTCCCATGGAGAGGTTTTGGAGATATAGAGGTGCATCATTTTTTGTTTTTTCCAAGATGGCGCCTGTACCATGTGACCAACTATATCATAATTGTCATTAAAATATTCTACAGGAGGAGGCGCTCCTATGGTAAAAATTTCGTGTGCATCAGACCAACAGTTGCAGAGAAAATCTCGACGGACTTGTCGAATGACGACGTCATAACTAAGGCACCGATGATATCATCATAAACATATCTTATTCCTCATGTGGAGTACTTCACAATGAGCCTTATTTAAATTTTTGGCATTTAGCTGTTTCGAGGATATAGAGGTGTAACGTTTTTCAAAGATGGCGTCCGTACCACGTGACCTATGACATCATAATTCTGAATTTAAAAAATGATACAGGCAACACGAGCTCCTATGGTAAAATTTCATGTCAATCGGACCAATGGTTGCCGAGAAAATAAATTTTAAAAATGCAGACACGCACGTACACACGTACGTACGGACACCACCGAATGCCTAACCCAGTTTTTCGGTTCGCGAGCACAGGGTAACTCGAACGGCATTCGGACCTTTATCAAAATCTAATCAGCTTGCCATTGTCACCCACCCAACTCATTCACCAAGGCACACACACTTTGTCCTAAACATTCCACAATCTTTTGAAATACCATGCTATAGATCGTGTTTGGCCCCATCTCTTGATGGTGAAGAATCACTTGGGAAATTAAAAAAATTCTCCTATCCGGAGATCTGCATCCGGACTTCAACCAAAACCGAATCAATCCGTCCGAGTCACACAACCAATCTGTCTACCAACTTTTGTCCGAATCTGTCCACAACTTTTTGAGATATCCTGCTCACAGGCAGACACAGACAGACAGACAATCCTAACAAACAGACAGACAGGGGTGAAAACATAACCTCTGTCCACCGGATAATTAAGAGACATCGTCACGTGGGTTGGTGGCTGGACAGTGGACATACACTGCTCCATTTTATATAGATTAAATATTAATGGGTTAAAATTAATCAAGAGGTCAAATTAAATTACGATTAAAATAAAATTAAATCAAGAGGTTACATTATGGTTTATATGAAACAACTAAACATCTCGTGAGATGATGGAATCTCTCATCTCGCGATATGTGATGGACATGCAAACATAGATTTTGTGTTAATTAGCTAATTATCTCACCACCTGGATGGAAATACAAAGGGCTCCTCTAGTTTTGTGCATGGACGTCATGAATCATCACGCCGAGTTTCAAACAGATCCATTGAGTCGCCTCGGGCGAGGAACTAAATTCAGTGGACACACATAAGAAAGGACGGACAAATCTCGACGGACAAAATCGTCATTGCTTTAACAGCTCTTCTCCAGCTCGTTGTAGTCGAGCCAAAAATCATACAATTCTGGGTGGATATAAATTGAATTTGCTGGAACTACTATCTGTTGTTCAATGCTCGTGCGATTACTTGTAATGTACGAATAATATGCATAGATGGATTTTTAATTATTGATAATCATCTCTAGGCTTTTTGAAAAAAACGTGGGTCGTGGGGCTATTGCATTCGGCACCTTATCTCTTGTCCGTTCTGTCCATCTGGCACGCCTATCTCCTTCTAAACTGTTGGGCAGAAATTCACCAAACTTGGTAGTTATGATCGCCACATGGCATGAAGGTGAGAGAGAGGTCTCGTTTTGGCGCCAACCTCTGGAGCAGGGTCAAATCCCCAAAAATGCAATTGTGGGCACATTTAAAAATATCTTTAAATGAAACGTTGTACATGCGATCAAAATTGGGGGACACATTAAATATGTAACGATTTATTGGATTTGACCACCGGATTCATACTCCAGGGGTGGGGTGCTCAGGGTCACAGAGCCAAAACCAAAAAAAAATTAAACTTAACATTTGATATTAGATTATTCATTCCCAGTGGAACTTTTTGCCATCTTTCAACTTTGCTTTCGGTGGTAAGCATGAGAATACGCAAAGGCGTGCCATCAGCTGCCCTCTAGTTTGCTTTACTTTTAGAAAGAAGGGGTGGAGGGAGGCACCCATTGCATGTGGTATAGCACATTTACAGACAGAACTGTGGTGTTGGTGTACAGCTATAAACTCTAAGACCGTTAGTAGAATGTCCATATAGACAATAACTAGGACGATGCTTGTACAAAGTAACCGAGAACCCAGGACGAGTCAAGGGGGCAAGCCATGCCATGTGTCATCAGAACCCTGTCAAATGAATAGGCAGACGTTCCCGGAGCCCAGTACAAGCCGAGCAAGCAGCAAAAAAGTTCGCCCTACAAACGGATATATCTGAGCTTTGTGTGAAGACGACAAAAGCTTATTTGTCCAGCAAGAAATACAAGCGAAAGTTACAGTTTAAGGTATGCAACATTTGCTAAAAATCTACTGAGCTCTCAGGATCTGGGTTGCATATAACCACCTGGCATGAACGTGTCAAGGCTGGACGAAGGAGAAGGAAAGTATAGAAAAACCACCTTCAGAGGCCATTTTACCCCACAGAGCGGGGGTTGGCCTTTTTTGGGCACCTTGGTCCCCTTTTTGAAGCAATGTTTTACAGCCGGGTGCCCTTCCTGCCGCCAACCCTGTTCATCGCCTCTTGCGACACACAGGGAATAACCAGTGAACTGGTATTCAATTTGCCGACCTTGGAAGGATGACAGGCCGAGTCAACCCCCCTGGCGTTAATTCAGTGATCGACCGGGATTCGAACCCAGGATCGTGGTATCCCAAGCCGGCACCCTAACCGCTAAGCCATGCTGTCATAAAGTCAGCAACATGAAGATGCAAGGGGAACAGACAGAGAGCAGTTGTATCAGAGAGCCCTCTAAAGACCCATTCCAGTCAAACAATCCCCCATGGCAACTGAAGGAACATCCTGCTTTTTCTGTGATAAAGATGATGAACTATTGCATCGAGCTTCTACATTGAACAACCAAATCACTGATATCCACCCAGACTTCAACGAGTTGTAGGAATCTAAAATTGTCTCTGCCTTCACATCCTCCAGGGTGTAAATACTTTTTGTAAACACAGGATAATTCACTAAATCTGGGAAATGGTTGGAAAGTTCGTCTTGCGTCTGGACGTTGCTGTATTCGGCAATTCATACGGGTCAGTGTTGCCTACAACATGTATTGTTATAATATGGCTCCCGAGGCAAAGTGTCCAACGTCTTGAGATATGCCAGCTCTGGGACAAGCTTTGACCCCGGTTATTTGGCCATGAAAACACACAAAGCTTCAGACAATCATGAATGTGGGTTTTTTTTGTTGTTGAGGAGATAAACTCCACCTTTGATGCTCTGGCACCGATACACCCCTGACGACAACCACTGCGGGTCGTTTGTCTCTAAACAGTTGAGGATGCGTGCTTGGGGGGGGATGGGGTGAAAGGGCAGGAAGAAGAGATGGTGGCTTGTTCTCGTAAATGGATGTGTAGGCCTGATATGTCGTGTGGACATGTTTGGGTGTATATTTGAGATGTGCGGCATGTGCTTATATATGTCCTCGTGCGCAGTTACGTCCCAGGAGATGAAAGTACGTGCGTTTCAGGAGTGAAACAACCCACTGGAAAAAAGAGAAATGGTGGTAAAATGCTTGTTATTGTTGCTGGAATGAAGCGTGCGAAAATACCTTAGGGAAAGAGGTGGGAAGGGTGTTCGATATACTTGCCCATAGAGACCCGAAAAATCCTTGTGGTTCCTGAATGACTGGACTCTGCGTGAGAGACAAAAGAACAGCAATAATTAACAATTAGTTATTTCACTGAAATGACAGATGACAGAGGGTGAGAGGTGGTCCATGGAGAGAATTGTGTGCTAGATTAGTGGCGTCTTCAGCGTGATTGTCTTCTCTTTTCACGAGTGGCATTTTACGAGACTCCAACGCAAGGAAAAGGAAATATTTGGTGACAATGTCATATCAAGCATTTGAATCTAGGATCCCAACAACAAACACCACAGGTTCAGAGGATAACGTAAAACAGTCCAACAGAGAACAGATGCTTCTTCATTCTCAGTAAGGTTTGTTTGTGGAGGAATGAATGTGTCCATACCTTGATGAAACGGAGTGGGGCCGGAAGTCTGTTCGAGATTTCTCGAAGCAGATAAAAGTTGGACTTCCAGAAGTTCTGCAGGAGAGAAAGAAGCACATCACCTGTTTAAATTACTTCACATCAAAGACACAAAAACCATTCAAAATGATTACACACCAAACGCACGGAATTGTTGAATAATTTTACACCAAACACCCAAATACACTGGGTCGTTATTTTTTCAATCTCAACCAAACTTGAGAGGAGGACTAAGGGTCACAAGATGGAGGTGCTAACGACTTCCACCCCCTCCACCTCCCCTTCAAGGGTTTTTTTCTTTTTGGGTGCGGGAATTGATTGGAACAAAAATCTTGCCAATTGGAGCACTCCTTATTTGCATAAATCCAACATGGCCGCCCACAAACCCCTGATACAGGAGATGTTTTTATAACTACCAACCTTGTAGAAATGGAATGATGATTTGTGTCCTAATATTGGTTTTCAGGTATGGGGAATTTAATTAGGCAATACTTTTTGTTTTGCTATTGGAGCATCCCTCATGAGTGTAAATCCAATATGGCTGCCATACGATACACCCGATGAATATCTCTCGTAACTATTTAAGTAAAGGACATAGAAATATGTTTCGGGATCTAAATGTTTTTTTTTTTGTTTTTTTTTGTATACTGAATCGAGGCTCGTGAAAGAGCTGACATTTACTTCACAAACAAATCAACCAGACAAACAAAATATATAAGAAGAGGGAGCGGAAGACAAGAGAAGGGGAAGCACACAAACACTTGAGAGCACACAACATTTAAGAGCAGGGAGATGTGTGGGAGGGAGAGGGCTTGGGGGGAGGAGGCGTGGGAAGGGGGGGAGGGAGTGGGAGAAGTATAAAACACAAGGACACCAAGGACTTCCAGGACAGAAGTTGGTATTTCAAAAAAGTGGAATTGGGGTGAAATTAGCGGGGATAGAAAAGATCAAGGTTTTGGATGGGGGAAGATAAGAGATGGTGGTAAACAGCTGTTTTAAAGACCTGGAGGGTGGAGTGGGATTGAAGAGAGTGAGGGAGTGAGGGAGTTTGTTCCAGAGGCGGGAGAAAAGAGGAATGAAGGAGTGAAGGTGAGCAGAGAGTCTTGATTTTGACAGTTTAACCATAAGAGGGTTGCAGGCAGATCTTGTGCGACCTGTAGGAATATTTGCGGGACAGAGCCCAGAGAGAGCTGGGGGGGGGCAAGGCCAGAGAGGAGTCGCTAGAAGACGGAAAGACCACCAACCTGCCTGCGGTGAGTGAGTGAGAGGCCCTAGGAGTTAGCTTCATCGTGTTTCCAGGTATGAGGAATTGATTAAAGATAAGATTGTGTTGATTGCAGAATTATACTCGTATATTGTGACAAATCCAATTTCGCTAACATAAGAATATGATAAATTTGAGTGAGACCATCAGACATTGAATGAAAACATGTTCATCACCATATCATATACCGTGGGACCCCGCTATTCGCGGGGGATAGGTTCCTGGAAAATCCCTTGTATTGAAAAACGGCGAATAGCAGGGCATTGTTTCAATGGAAAAGGGGGGATAGGTTCCCGAGTCGCGAAAATCCACGAATAGAGAGGATCAAACCACGAATGGCAAGGCAATATCCACGAATGGTGACGCAAATCCCACGAATGTTGACGATAATCGGCGAAGGACGATGAAAATACCGTGAATGTATTCTGCGGCATCTATCTATCTATAATTCCAGTAATCTCTGTATGTATGTCTGTATGTATGTCTGTGACCGCTGTTTCTCGACAACCACGGGTCCGATATACTTTAAACTTGCCAGGTATATTGCTGGGGACCCGAGGATGTGCCTTTTCAAGGTTTCATATTAATCGGACAAGTAGTTACCGAGCTATGTCCAAAAAACGATTCAACCAATCAGAGAGCAGCGAGTTATCACGTGTGCCGAACGTGGCGAACAGACTCTGCCTCGGACGGCACATTTGAGAGCGTATTCATTTATTTCACGTTGGCAAACTATGTTGCCGCTATGTTGGCGTTAAACTATGTTTTAAAACTAATTAAAACTAATTTGCGATTCTTTCGCTTTCCTGCGCGTTTGTGCACGCTATGGCGATTTCTTTACCAAACTCCGCAAGCCGTTCGCTTTGGACCAAACCATTTCATGTAAATAGAGGGGGGGGATTGTCACCGTACTCGCAAGCCGTTCGCTTTGGACCAAACCATTTCATGTAAATAGAGGGGGGGGATTGTCACCGTACTCGCAAGCCGTTCGCTTTGGCTTTGCGAATGGACCAAACCATTTCATGTAAATAGAGGGGGGGGATATAATTTTAGATATATATATAGTATGGGCACGCCCTAGTTGTTTCAATGGGGGGAAAGGGGGGTACGTTATATGTTCCCGGCGGTTCCCGATTCATAGAGGATTTTTTTTTTTTTTTTGGAGGGGGAAATTTGTCTTTTCGTCGCATTTTGTGCAAGTCCATTTGATTTTTTGTTGATATGTTTTGGAAACATTTTGTATACCCGAGAGTGCGGGAGTACTCTATATGTAGGGATGGCACAAAAACTGTTGGTCTTATCCGCTACATACAAAACTAAAGTTGGAGAATCTTCTCCGAAAAGTTGCTTCGGCTACATATGAGAGCCTACCTGGTCCTATCAGCAGATTGTCGAGGCAGGGATTACTTTTCAGTACTCCAGACCATCGCAAAAGCAAAACAAAAATAAAAAAACAGAAATCGGTCAAAAGCGGGAATTTCTTCACTTCTGGAATTTGCTGGATTCGACAGTTTATACGCGTCTGTTTTGCCTATAACCTGCATCGTTATGACATCGCTCCCCAGACAAAGTGTCCAATATGTTATCATATGCCAGCTTTTGGACAAGATTTGACCCTAATTACTTCGCAATGAAAGCACACAAAGCCCAACAACTCAACCACACATGGACGTGGGTTATTTTTTCATTGTTGTGGAGATAAGCCCCCCTCGGATGTTCAGGCACATCTACACCCCGAGCTACAACTACTGTGCGTGGTTTGTCCTTCAAGAGTTGAGGATGTGCGCTTGTGGTGGGCTGATTTAAGGGGCAGGAGGAAGAGGTGCCTGGTTTGCATGAAGGTGTGTCGGCCTTATGTGTATAATGTGGACATGTTTAGGTGTATGCTTTAATGGGGCGGCATGAACGTAGTTATGTCCTCGTGTCCAGTTACATCTCAGAAGACTAATGCACATGTGTTCATCAGGAGTGAAACAACACACTGGAAAAAAGAGAAATGGTGGTAAAATGCTTGTTATTGTTGCTGGAATGAAGCATGTGAAAATACCTTGAGGAAAGAGGTGGGAAGGGTGTTCGATATACTTGCCCATAGAGACCCGAAAAATCCTTGTGGTTCCTGAATGACTGGACTCTGCGTGAGAGACAAAAGAACAGCAATAATTAACAATTAGTTATTTCACTGAAATGACAGATGACAGAGGGTGAGAGGTGGTCCATGGAGAGAATTGTGTGCTAGATTAGTGGCGTCTTCAGCGTGATTGTCTTCTCTTTTCACGAGTGGCATTTTACGAGACTCCAACGCAAGGAAAAGGAAATATTTGGTGACAATGTCATATCAAGCATTTGAATCTAGGATCCCAACAACAAACACCACAGGTTCAGAGGATAACGTAAAACAGTCCAACAGAGAACAGATGCTTCTTCATTCTCAGTAAGGTTTGTTTGTGGAGGAATGAATGTGTCCATACCTTGATGAAACGGAGTGGGGCCGGAAGTCTGTTCGAGATTTCTCGAAGCAGATAAAAGTTGGACTTCCAGAAGTTCTGCAGGAGAGAAAGAAGCACATCACCTGTTTAAATTACTTCACATCAAAGACACAAAAACCATTCAAAATGATTACACACCAAACGCACGGAATTGTTGAATAATTTTACACCAAACACCCAAATACACTGGGTCGTTATTTTTTCAATCTCAACCAAACTTGAGAGGAGGACTAAGGGTCACAAGATGGAGGTGCTAACGACTTCCACCCCCTCCACCTCCCCTTCAAGGGTTTTTTTCTTTTTGGGTGCGGGAATTGATTGGAACAAAAATCTTGCCAATTGGAGCACTCCTTATTTGCATAAATCCAACATGGCCGCCCACAAACCCCTGATACAGGAGATGTTTTTATAACTACCAACCTTGTAGAAATGGAATGATGATTTGTGTCCTAATATTGGTTTTCAGGTATGGGGAATTTAATTAGGCAATACTTTTTGTTTTGCTATTGGAGCATCCCTCATGAGTGTAAATCCAATATGGCTGCCATACGATACACCCGATGAATATCTCTCGTAACTATTTAAGTAAAGGACATAGAAATATGTTTCGGGATCTAAATGTTTTTTTTTTGTTTTTTTTTGTATACTGAATCGAGGCTCGTGAAAGAGCTGACATTTACTTCACAAACAAATCAACCAGACAAACAAAATATATAAGAAGAGGGAGCGGAAGACAAGAGAAGGGGAAGCACACAAACACTTGAGAGCACACAACATTTAAGAGCAGGGAGATGTGTGGGAGGGAGAGGGCTTGGGGGGAGGAGGCGTGGGAAGGGGGGGAGGGAGTGGGAGAAGTATAAAACACAAGGACACCAAGGACTTCCAGGACAGAAGTTGGTATTTCAAAAAAGTGGAATTGGGGTGAAATTAGCGGGGATAGAAAAGATCAAGGTTTTGGATGGGGGAAGATAAGAGATGGTGGTAAACAGCTGTTTTAAAGACCTGGAGGGTGGAGTGGGATTGAAGAGAGTGAGGGAGTGAGGGAGTTTGTTCCAGAGGCGGGAGAAAAGAGGAATGAAGGAGTGAAGGTGAGCAGAGAGTCTTGATTTTGACAGTTTAACCATAAGAGGGTTGCAGGCAGATCTTGTGCGACCTGTAGGAATATTTGCGGGACAGAGCCCAGAGAGAGCTGGGGGGGGGCAAGGCCAGAGAGGAGTCGCTAGAAGACGGAAAGACCACCAACCTGCCTGCGGTGAGTGAGTGAGAGGCCCTAGGAGTTAGCTTCATCGTGTTTCCAGGTATGAGGAATTGATTAAAGATAAGATTGTGTTGATTGCAGAATTATACTCGTATATTGTGACAAATCCAATTTCGCTAACATAAGAATATGATAAATTTGAGTGAGACCATCAGACATTGAATGAAAACATGTTCATCACCATATCATATACCGTGGGACCCCGCTATTCGCGGGGGATAGGTTCCTGGAAAATCCCTTGTATTGAAAAACGGCGAATAGCAGGGCATTGTTTCAATGGAAAAGGGGGGATAGGTTCCCGAGTCGCGAAAATCCACGAATAGAGAGGATCAAACCACGAATGGCAAGGCAATATCCACGAATGGTGACGCAAATCCCACGAATGTTGACGATAATCGGCGAAGGACGATGAAAATACCGTGAATGTATTCTGCGGCATCTATCTATCTATAATTCCAGTAATCTCTGTATGTATGTCTGTATGTATGTCTGTGACCGCTGTTTCTCGACAACCACGGGTCCGATATACTTTAAACTTGCCAGGTATATTGCTGGGGACCCGAGGATGTGCCTTTTCAAGGTTTCATATTAATCGGACAAGTAGTTACCGAGCTATGTCCAAAAAACGATTCAACCAATCAGAGAGCAGCGAGTTATCACGTGTGCCGAACGTGGCGAACAGACTCTGCCTCGGACGGCACATTTGAGAGCGTATTCATTTATTTCACGTTGGCAAACTATGTTGCCGCTATGTTGGCGTTAAACTATGTTTTAAAACTAATTAAAACTAATTTGCGATTCTTTCGCTTTCCTGCGCGTTTGTGCACGCTATGGCGATTTCTTTACCAAACTCCGCAAGCCGTTCGCTTTGGACCAAACCATTTCATGTAAATAGAGGGGGGGGATTGTCACCGTACTCGCAAGCCGTTCGCTTTGGACCAAACCATTTCATGTAAATAGAGGGGGGGGATTGTCACCGTACTCGCAAGCCGTTCGCTTTGGCTTTGCGAATGGACCAAACCATTTCATGTAAATAGAGGGGGGGGGATATAATTTTAGATATATATATAGTATGGGCACGCCCTAGTTGTTTCAATGGGGGGAAAGGGGGGTACGTTATATGTTCCCGGCGGTTCCCGATTCATAGAGGATTTTTTTTTTTTTTTGGAGGGGGAAATTTGTCTTTTCGTCGCATTTTGTGCAAGTCCATTTGATTTTTTGTTGATATGTTTTGGAAACATTTTGTATACCCGAGAGTGCGGGAGTACTCTATATGTAGGGATGGCACAAAAACTGTTGGTCTTATCCGCTACATACAAAACTAAAGTTGGAGAATCTTCTCCGAAAAGTTGCTTCGGCTACATATGAGAGCCTACCTGGTCCTATCAGCAGATTGTCGAGGCAGGGATTACTTTTCAGTACTCCAGACCATCGCAAAAGCAAAACAAAAATAAAAAAACAGAAATCGGTCAAAAGCGGGAATTTCTTCACTTCTGGAATTTGCTGGATTCGACAGTTTATACGCGTCTGTTTTGCCTATAACCTGCATCGTTATGACATCGCTCCCCAGACAAAGTGTCCAATATGTTATCATATGCCAGCTTTTGGACAAGATTTGACCCTAATTACTTCGCAATGAAAGCACACAAAGCCCAACAACTCAACCACACATGGACGTGGGTTATTTTTTCATTGTTGTGGAGATAAGCCCCCCTCGGATGTTCAGGCACATCTACACCCCGAGCTACAACTACTGTGCGTGGTTTGTCCTTCAAGAGTTGAGGATGTGCGCTTGTGGTGGGCTGATTTAAGGGGCAGGAGGAAGAGGTGCCTGGTTTGCATGAAGGTGTGTCGGCCTTATGTGTATAATGTGGACATGTTTAGGTGTATGCTTTAATGGGGCGGCATGAACGTAGTTATGTCCTCGTGTCCAGTTACATCTCAGAAGACTAATGCACATGTGTTCATCAGGAGTGAAACAACACACTGGAAAAAAGAGAAATGGTGGTAAAATGCTTGTTATTGTTGCTGGAATGAAGCATGTGAAAATACCTTGAGGAAAGAGGTGGGAAGGGTGTTCGATATACTTGCCCATAGAGACCCGAAAAATCCTTGTGGTTCCTGTTGAAGAACAATTTTATGTGCAGAGACAAAGCCATGAACACTTGTAAATATTTTAATAACACTGGGAAAAATACTCATTTGATTACAACAGAAATACATTTTAGAACTCACAGCACAGAGTTTACAGCTCAGGATTCACAGCACAGGACCCGGTTCGGAAATGAGCATTCTTCCTCGATTGAGCGAACTTAGCTTAATTTTATATCATTCAGAACAATAGGGGAATTGATGATTGGGTCTTCACAGTAGGAGGGGGTAGGGGGGAGGATATCGGGGGCCAAGGGATTCCGATAAGGGGTTTAGGGAGGGGTAGATCTGGGGGACGGGGTCGTCTTCTTGGCGCCATGAGGATTTGCTTTCCATTGTACTCGAGGTTGCCCCGAGAGCAAAAGGGCTTAATGCATACCAACTCAGGGTGTAACTGTTGGCTATACAGATGGGATGCCGGTGATAACTCACCTGCCCTCCTCACACACATGTATGTCCTTTTATAATTCCACAATATACATCCATCCTTAATAATATAATTACTCCTTTCCGACAAGACCATTATGAACTTTTGCAATATAGCATAGCGCTATTAGGATTCAGCAAATAACTAAACTATTTCTATCTCATTGTCATTTTATAAATTAAGTGGGTCAGGGACAAGTTTGAATTTGACTGCCTGCGACAACTCGCCGACCCTAACAAATATAGAGGTCTTCTATATTCCTGAAGGACTGGATTCTGCGTGAGAGACACAAGAATAGCAATAATTGACAATTAGTTATTTCACTGAAATGACAGATGACAGAGGGTGAGAGGTGGTCCATGGAGAGAATTGTGTGCCAGATTAGTGGCGTCTTCAGCGTGATTGTCTTCTCTTTTCACGAGTGGCATTTTACGAGACTCCAACGCAAGGAAAAGGAAATATTTGGTGACAATGTCATGTCAAGGATTTCAATCTAGGATCCCAACAACAAACACCACAGGTTCAGAGGATAACGTAAAACAGTCCAACAGAGAACAGATGTTTCTTCATTCTCAGTAAGGTTTGTTTGTGGAGGAATGAATGTTTCCATGCTGTTACGGGGTCCTCTGCAATCTCCTGGTCTCGGTAACCTCCGGACCCCGAGGGGAACCCCGGCAGAAAGATATATATGCTATTCCGTGTCGCAATCAATCACTAATGAAACCATCCAGGAAACCACCAAAGGAAACAATCCAAATCAACAAGGAAACCACAAATTTTTTTTTTTTTTTTTTTGTATACAAGATCGAGGCTCGTGAAAGAGCGAACATTAATCACACAGAAAGACAAACAGACACACAAAACAAATAACATCGGGAGCGGTAGACAAGATGGGGAGAGAGGGGGAAGGACACAAACACAACATTTGAGAGCAGGGACCGAGAGACATGGAGACATCGAGAGAACTGTGGGAGGGAGAGGGCTTTGGGGGGCAGGCATGGGAAGGGGGGGGGGGTGGGAGAGGTATAAAACATATGGACACTGCCAAGACTTCCAGGAAAGAAGTTGGAATTTCAAACAAGGTGGATCTGGGGTGAATTAGTGGGGGTAGAAAAGATCAAGGTTTTGGATGGGGGAAGATAAGAGATGGTGGTGAACAGCTGTTTTGAAGACCTGGAGGGAGGAGTGTGATTGAAGTGAGTGTGGGAGTTTGTTCCAGAGGCGGGAGAAAAGAGGAATGAAAGAGTGAAGGTGAGCAGAGAGCCGAGATTTCGGCAGTTTAACCATCAGAGGGTGGCTGGCAGATCTTGTGCGACCTGTAGGAATATTTGGGGGACAGAGCACAGAGAGAGCTGGGGGAGCAAGGCCGGAGAGGAGTCGGTAGAAGACAGAAAGACCACCTACCTGCCTGCGGTGAGTGAGTGAAAGGCCCTCAGAGATAGCTTCATCGCGGGAGATTCCAATGATTCTGAAAGCTTTGGATTCAACAGCGTGAAGCCGAGCCAGGTGTGAGGCAGGAGCACCAGCCCATAGGGGAGAACAGTATTCCATTGAGCTGCGGATGAAAGCCTTGTATGTGGTGAGGAGCTCAGGTGTGCCTAGGAAGGACTTCGCACGACGGAGGATGCCCAGTCGGCGACTGGCTTTGGAGGCCAGCTTGGAAATGTGGTTTTCCCAAGAAAGATCATGGCAGATGGTGAGACCCAAAAGCTTGAGCGACAGAACTTCTTGGAGAGGATTGTTGAGAAAGTAGATGGGAGGGTTGTCCAGTCGATCTTTTCGGAGAGACAGAGTAAGAGTGTGAGATTTGTCAGGATTGAAAGACATGTTCCACATGTTTGACCAGTCTGTGATTTTGTCCAGGTCTTCAGAGAGTGAGGAGGCTGCAGACTGCCGATCTGAGGGAAGAGGATTGGAGCGGCAGAGAGTGGAGTCATCAGCAAAGAGATACAGAGGATTTTCCCGAGAGTCGGAGAGATCATTGAGAAAGACCAGAAAAAGCACAGGGCCCAGCACACTGCCTTGGGGAACTCCAGCCTGAACGGGAAGGGGAGATGAGAGAAATCCATTCAGGGCCACACGTTGACTACGACCAGAGAGGAAGTCCGCAAGCCATGCATGGAGATTTCCATGGATACCATAGGAGGAGAGTTTGGTGAGCAGAGCTGGGTGCCAGACCGTATCGAAGGCACGTGATATGTCAAGGGAGACAGCTCTGATTTCCTGTTTGGCATTGAGGACCTCCATCCATTGTTGAGACAGCAGAAGCAGCATGTCCAGAGTAGAGTGACCTGGTCTGAAACCAAATTGATGATCAGAGATCAAGCCATTGGAGAAGAGGAAAGATTTCATATCCGAAGCAATGATGGATTCCATGACTTTGCTGATAATTGGGAGCAGGCTGATTGGTCTGTAGTTGCAAGGATCTGTTTTTGCACCTTTTTTGTGTAAAGCGGTAATGTTTGCTGATTTCCAGGATGCTGGCAGATGACCTTGAGCAAAGGATAGGGTGAAAAGAACAGAGAGAGGGTGAGATAGAGCGGCAGAGCAGGATTTTAGGACCCGTGGGCTGATGCCATCTGGTCCAGTTGCAGAATCAGAGTCGAGGTTTGACAAAAACTCCTCCACCTTGTCAGGAGAGAAGGTCACAGAGTCCAGGAGCAGTTTGGTTCGACTGGGAAAGGTGGGAACAGAGAGAGATGGGTTTGGGACTAAGGATTTTGAGGCAAACACAGAGTTGAGGCATTCGGCTTTGTCACGTGCGATGTCAACTGTGTGGCCATTTGAGGTAAGGGAGGGGATGGAGGGGGAACAAACACCAGAAACGGATTTGACCAGACGCCACCAGGATTTGGAGGAAGGAGACAGGTTTGAGAGTTCATTCTTGAGTGAGGAGAGATAGTGCTTCCTGGCACTCCTGAGGGTAGACACACACTTGTTCCGAGCTTGGTGGAAGGAACTGAGATTTCCTTCAGTTGGATTAGCCTTCCAAGAGGCAAAGGCAAGTTGTTTCAGGGCAACTGCCTCACCACAAGATTCAGTGTACCATGGACGGGAGGAAGGGTAAGACAACTGAAGGCGAGATGGGATAAATCTGTGCATGAGAGAGATCAGTTTGCTTTGGAAGAATTCCCAGGAAGAATTGATGTCAGAGGCAGTGGAGATGGGAGACCAATCCAGACGATTGATGGCTGCTTGAAGACCGTCCCAGTCGGCCTGAGTGAAATGCCAGACTCGTCGACGCTGAGGAGGCTCTCTGAGAATGGCCAGAGAGATGTCCACTTTGACAAGCACATGATCAGAAGAACCGATTGGAGCAGAAGAAGAGCAGCAGACATTAGCAGGGAAGTTAGTCATAACCAAGTCTAGAAGAGAAGATACTCCATTGGCTGAGATCCGGGTCGGGAAATTGACAGATTGTGTCAATCCCAGTGAGTCACAGAAGTCCTTTGCTGAGGTGCCATGACTGGTGAGAGAGGAACCCACACCCAACCAGGTGGCATGATGACAATTGAAGTCACCACATATGAGGAAGAGAGAGTTGGGATGAGTGGATAGAAGTTGGTCCATGTTGTCAGACAGTGAAATGTAGATGGAGTCATCACTGTTTGGGGGACGGTACAGAACACATATGAACAAAAGGTGGGAGCAGAGAGGAAGCCGTAGCCAGAGGTACTCCTGGGGGTGAGGAGGAGAGAGGGCAGTGCAAGGAGAGTGAGGAAGAGAGTTTTTGATAAAGATAGCCACCCCACCACCAGGCCGAGGCTCAGGTCTATCATACCGGAGGAGGGAGTAACCAGGAAGAGATATTAAGGAATCAGAGACATCTTGAAGGAGGAAAGTCTCTGTTAAGCAGATCAAGTCTGGATTGTCAGAAGCAACCTGTATGGAGAGATCAGTCAGGTTTGAGCGAAGGCCCCGGATGTTTGAGGTCCATACCGTTAATGAAGAGAGAGGGGGAGCATCGGGTACAGGACAGGGGAGGGGAGGAGTAGGGTAAGATGAAGGATGAGAGGGGGAGGTAGGGAGAGCAGTTGTTTGTGTGTCAGCGATTGCAGAAGAGTTCCAAGAAAGGGAAGGATGAGGAGGATGAAAGGTTTGAAGGTGAAGGGATGAGGCACAGAGAGGGGTTGTTTGAGGGGGGGCAGAGGAAAGAAGAAGGTTGGGGGGGGGTGGAGGTATGAGATAGAAGGGAGACGAAGTGGGGATGAGGCAGCTTTGAGGAGGAGGGGGGAGGAGGGAGAATTGGAGAGGAATGGTATGGGGGGAGATTTGAATGGGAGGGGTTGGGGGGGAGTTTTGAAGGGGAGGAGTGAGGGGGGAGTTTAGGAGGGGAAGGGCAAGGGGGGAGTTCAGGAGTGGAAGGGCAAGGGGGGAGTTCAGGAGTGGAGGGGTAGGGGGGGAGTTTAAGAGTGGCGGGGCAAGGGGGGAGTTTAGGAGTGTAGGTGCAAGGGGAGAGATTTGGATGGGAGGGGCAAGAGGGGAGTTTAGAAAGTGGATGATTAATGAAAGACGAACATTGAAAACAAATTGGGTTTGTTGTGATTTTCAAGTTAGCAATCCGGTTCAGAATGATGGAGGAGGGATGGAATGAATGTGAATTTAGACCATGTAGTGAGGGAGACGTATAAGATATAAGACCCTTGGTTGTCAATGAACAAATATTATATTAAAAGCACACAAAAAGAACCATACAACAATGGGGCAATCAACCCTACAATCAAATCTTAAGATGGTAACCGAGCTCAAACTCACGGCACCCCCAGGGACTGAAACAGAGCCCTTCTCAATGTCTCTAGAACACAATGGTGCTCCCGGCGAAGAGGCGATGGCGATGAGGCGGGTAAGGAGATGTAGGTAAGGCAGGGACCGTCACGTGGTCCCAGCCAACCCCAATTGGCGGTGGAAAGAGGAATCCCAAAGACGCTATCCAAACGTGCACATACACCGTGCAGTCGCAAACCGCACAGTATTCTTCAAAGGCCGCTGTCGCGCACACACATCCTCGGAAAACCACCGGAGGGCGGGACCAGCGGACGCGGCTAACCAAGGTTCCACGAACGACGCGCGAGGTCCCCAAAATGGCGGTCGGTTCTTCCTCGGGCCGCAGCCTCGAGGCGAAGATTCTCCGGAATCTCACACCTGTATCTGGCTTCGCAGGCCTTTCCACAACTCTCCACAACTTTCCAGGACTCAAAGTTCACTCTCCATGGACGCTCGACCACGCTGGGTACGGAGCTTTTACAAAACGCCTCGTTTCACCTCTGCCTCACGCGCTCTTCTTCTTCACCGCCTTTTCCTTCCGGGTCACGATCCGATTTCCTGTCTCATTTTTACCATGAGCGCTTTTAACCTTTTAACCACCATAACCATTTATCTTAAACAACAATACCCATAAAACTTAGAACCCGCAATAATAATAATAACAGAAATAATAATAATAAATGCCGAATCCATAACAATACCTTGATAAAACGGAGTGGGGCCGGAAGTCTGTTCGAGATCTCTCGAAGCAGATAAAAGTTGGACTTCCAGAAGTTCTGCAGGAGAGAAAGAAGCACATCACCTGTTTAAATTACTTCATATCACACAAACACCATTCAAAATGATTACACACCAAACGCACAGAATTATTGAATAATTTTACAACAAACACCCAAATACATTTGGTCGTTATTTTTCCAATCTCAACCAAACTTGAGAGGAGGACTAAGGGTCACAGGATGGAGGTGGTAACGACTTCCACCCCCTCCACCTCCCCTTCCAAGGGTTTTTTCTGCCTTGGCTGATAACAACAACACCAACAACTCTAATACTGGCCATAAGTGGCCACCTAAGGACAGTAGACAAGCACGAACTTTAGCCTTACTCTGGTGCACATACTACGGCCTGAGCTCTGGCAAACTGAGAAGGGTCATCCCTCCCGAAAGGCGTGGGTGCTCCCAAGGATAATTAATTATGTTCAAGCTGTTCGACATTCAGGGAGACAAAGGTTCCAAAACGTTTTGAATCTTTTCATATTCCACTTGCTGAGCAAATAATCACTCAATCAATCTTTTCATAAAATGCATCAAAACAACCTGTGGGAAGATGCACAATTTTTTGTTTTTCGAGCAAAAAAGTGTGGGGGGGGGGGGGCAGGGTGGAGGGACAATTAAAGGAGGGAGGGGGATATGTCTTGTCATGAGTCCACATATTAGAGAGGTTTGGAACCACCTTTAGAGGCCATTTTTCCCCACAAGGTGGGGGTTGGCCTTTTTTGGGCACTGTGGTCCCCTTTTTGAAGCAATGTTTTATGGTCGTTTGCCCTTCCTGCCGCCAACCCTGTAAGTCGCCTCTTGCAACACACACAGGAAATTACCAGTGAACTGGAACTGGGACTCAATTTGCCGACCTTGGAAGGATGACAGGCTGAGTACAGCAAGGCCCCTGACATTAATTCAGCGATCAACCGGGATTCGAACCCAGGATACCAAGCCGGCACCCAAAATATTTCTGGCTCGACTTTGCTGACAATTTTAATTTCTCTGTTGAGTTGGGTACTTGAGGATATGTAAAATATGGAATTGGACGCTGTCCAATTTACAAATGCGTTTTGTTATTTTATGAGACATTCAATTAAAGTACCTTAATTAGGCGTTTAATGTAACTACATCTACGTTTAATGTAATTAGGCTACAAAACTGATTAGCCGATATGGGGAATGCCTGATAAACTTCTAAAGTAATGGACATCGAAAGATGAATGTGGTGTCTAAATGCAGGTTTTTGGGTGCGGGAATTGATTGGAACAAAAATCTTGCTGATTGGAGCACTCCTTATTTGCATAAATCCAACATGGCCGCCCACAAACCCACTGATACAGGAGATGTTTTTATAACTACCAACGTTGTAGAAATGGAATGATGATTTTTGTGTCCTAATATTGGTTTTCAGGTATGGGGAATTTAACTGGCAATACTTTTTGCTATTGGAGCATCCCTCATGAGTGTAAATCCAATATGGCTGCCATACGATACACCCGAAGAATATCTCTTGTAACTATTGAAGGAAAGGACATAGAAATATGTTTCGGTATCTAAATAGGTTTCCAGGTATGAGGAATTGATTAAAGATAAGATTGTGTTGATTGCAGAATTATACTCGCATATTGTCACAAATCCAATTATAGCTAACATAAGAATATGATATATTTGAGCGAGACCATCAGACATTGATTGAAAACATGTTCATCAGCATATCATATACCGTGGAACCCCGCTATTCACGGGGAATACGTTCCTGGAAAATCCGGCGAATTGAAAAACGGTGAATAGCAGGGCATTGTTTCAATGTAAAAGGGGGGATAGGTTCCCGAATCGCGAAAATCCGTGAATAGAGAGGACCAAACCGCGAATGGCGAGGCAATATCCAATGGATGGTGAGGCAAATCCCGCGAATGTTGACGATAATCCGCGGAGGACGATGAAAATACCGTGAATGTATTCCGCGGCATTGTTTCAATGGGGGAAAAGGGGGGTACATTATAGGTTCCCGGCGGTTCCCGATTCATCGAGGATTTTTTTTTTTTGGAGGGGGAAATTTGACTTTTCGGCAAATTTTGGGCAAGTCCATTTGATTTTTTGTTGATATGTTTTGGAAACATTTTGTATACCCGAGAGTGCGGGAGTACCCTATATGTAGGGATGGCACAAAAACTGTTGGTCTTATCCGCTACATACAAAACTAAAGTTGGAGAATCTTCTCCGAAAAGTTGCTTCGGCTACATATGAGAGCCTACCTGGTCCTATCAGCAGATTGTCGAGGCAGGGATTACTTTTCAGTACTCCAGACCATCGCAAAAGCAAAACAAAAATAAAAAAACAGAAATCGGTCAAAAGCGGGAATTTCTTCACTTCTGGAATTTGCTGGATTCGACAGTTTATACGCGTCTGTTTTGCCTATAACCTGCATCGTTATGACATCGCTCCCCAGACAAAGTGTCCAATATGTTATCATATGCCAGCTTTTGGACAAGCTTTGACCCTAATTACTTCGCAATGAAAGCACACAAAGCCCAACAACTCAACCACACATGGACGTGGGTTATTTTTTCATTGTTGTGGAGATAAGCCCCCCTCGGATGTTCAGGCACATCTACACCCCGAGCTACAACTACTGTGCGTGGTTTGTCCTTCAAGAGTTGAGGATGTGCGCTTGTGGTGGGCTGATTTAAGGGGCAGGAGGAAGAGGTGCCTGGTTTGCATGAAGGTGTGTCGGCCTTATGTGTATAATGTGGACATGTTTAGGTGTATGCTTTAATGGGGCGGCATGAACGTAGTTATGTCCTCGTGTCCAGTTACATCTCAGAAGACTAATGCACATGTGTTCATCAGGAGTGAAACAACACACTGGAAAAAAGAGAAATGGTGGTAAAATGCTTGTTATTGTTGCTGGAATGAAGCATGTGAAAATACCTTGAGGAAAGAGGTGGGAAGGGTGTTCGATATACTTGCCCATAGAGACCCGAAAAATCCTTGTGGTTCCTGTTGAAGAACAATTTTATGTGCAGAGACAAAGCCATGAACACTTGTAAATATTTTAATAACACTGGGAAAAATACTCATTTGATTACAACAGAAATACATTTTAGAACTCACAGCACAGAGTTTACAGCTCAGGATTCACAGCACAGGACCCGGTTCGGAAATGAGCATTCTTCCTCGATTGAGCGAACTTAGCTTAATTTTATATCATTCAGAACAATAGGGGAATTGATGATTGGGTCTTCACAGTAGGTGGGGGTAGGGGGGAGGATATCGGGGGCCAAGGGATTTAGGGGATAAGGGGTTTAGGGAGGGGTAGATCTGGGGGACGGGGTCGTCTTCTTGGCGCCATGAGGATTTGCTTTCCATTGTACTCGAGGTTGCCCCGAGAGCAAAAGGGCTTAATGCATACCAACTCAGGGTGTAACTGTTGGCTATACAGATGGGATGCCGGTGATAACTCACCTGCCCTCCTCACACACATGTATGTCCTTTTATAATTCCACAATATACATCCATCCTTAATAATATAATTACTCCTTTCCGACAAGACCATTATGAACTTTTGCAATATAGCATAGTGCTATTAAGATTCAGCAAATAACTAAACTATTTCTATCTCATTGTCATTTTATAAATTAAGTGGGTCAGGGACAAGTTTGAATTTGACTGCCTGCGACAACTCGCCGACCCTAACAAATATAGAGGTCTTCTATATTCCTGAAGGACTGGATTCTGCGTGAGAGACACAAGAATAGCAATAATTGACAATTAGTTATTTCACTGAAATGACAGATGACAGAGGGTGAGAGGTGGTCCATGGAGAGAATTGTGTGCCAGATTAGTGGCGTCTTCAGCGTGATTGTCTTCTCTTTTCACGAGTGGCATTTTACGAGACTCCAACGCAAGGAAAAGGAAATATTTGGTGACAATGTCATGTCAAGGATTTCAATCTAGGATCCCAACAACAAACACCACAGGTTCAGAGGATAACGTAAAACAGTCCAACAGAGAACAGATGTTTCTTCATTCTCAGTAAGGTTTGTTTGTGGAGGAATGAATGTTTCCATGCTGTTAAGGGGTCCTCTGCAATCTCCTGGTCTCGGTAACCTCCGAACCCCGAGAGGAACCCCGGCAGAAAGATATATATGCTATTCCGTGTCGCAATCAATCACTAATGAAACCATCCAGGAAACCACCAAAGGAAACAATCCAAATCAATAAGGAAACCACACCTTTGGTTGTCAATGAACAAATATTATATGAAAAGCACACAAAAAGAACCATACAACAATGGGGAAATCAACCCTTCAATCAAATCTTAAGACGGTAACCGAGCTCAAACTCACGGCACCCCCAGGGACTGAAACAGAGCCCTTCTCAATGTCTCGAGAACACAATGGTGCTCCCGGCGAAGAGGCGATGGCGATGAGGCGGGTAAGGAGATGTAGGTAAGGCAGGGACCGTCAGCTACATATGAGAGCCTACCTGGTCCGATCAGCAGATTGTCGAGGCAGGGATTACTTTTCAGTACTCCAGACCATCGCAAAAGCAAAACAAAAATCAAAAAACAGAAATCGGTCAAAACCGGGAATTTCTTCACTTCTGGTCTTTGCTGGATTCGACAATTTATACACGTCTGTTTTGCCGATAACCTGCATTGTCGATAACCTGCATTGTTATAACATCGCTCCCCAGACAAAGTGTCCAATATGTTAACATAAAACAGCTTCTGGACAAGCTTTGACCCTCATTACTTCGCCATGAAGACACACAAAGCCCATCAACTCAACCAAACATGAATGTGGGTTATTTTTTAATTGTTGTGGAGCTAAGCCCCCCTCAGATGTTCAGGCACCTCTACACCCCATGCTACAACTACTGTGCGTGGTTTGTCCTTCAAGAGTTGAGGATGTGCGCTTGTGGTGGGCTGATTTAAGGGGCAGGAGGAAGAGGTGCCTGGTTTGCATGAAGGTGTGTCGGCCTGATGTGTATTATGTGGACATGTTTGGCAGTTTGGGTGTATGCTTTAATGGGGCGGCATGTGTGTAGTTATGTCCTCGTGTGCAGTTACATCTCAGAAGTCTAAAGCACATGTGTTCATCAGGTGAAACAACACACTGGAAAAAAAGAGAAATGGTGGTACAATGTTTGCTGTTGTTGCTGGAATGAAGTGTGCGATAATACCTTCAGGAAAGAGGTGGGAAGGAAGTTGGATATACTTGCCCATAAAGACCCGAAAAATCCTTGTGGCTTCTGAACGAAGGGATTCTGCGTGAGAGACACAAGAACAGCAATAATTGACAATTAGTTATTTCACTGAAAACCGGGGTCGAGAAGGCCATGAAGCCCTGCCCCTGAAGTGCATGATTGGACAGAGTGTGACGTCAGCGCTGAAGGTGGTTTGAGGAGTAAAGAGGAAGAATCCGTTTTTTCTCTCTCTCTAGTGCTGGCTTCATGGTGGGCGGATGCCTTTTGTCCCTGGCTTGGCTGTTCCTGGCTCGTGTGCGATCGTGGGGAAGAGAGAGGGAGAATCGGGCAGACTCTCGTGCGCTCAGTTGGTTCATGCGCTCCGGGAAGGAGCTAGTTTTTCCTCTGTGTGCGCTCCTGAGAGAGAGCAGTTTGGATACTGAAGAGGAAGAATCCGTCTCTGTCTGTGTCTGTCTGTCTGTCTGTCTCTCTGTCTGTCTCTCTGTCTGTCTGTCTGTCTGTCTGTCTCTCTCTCTCTCTCTTTCTCTCTCTACGTGGGGGTAACATTTCGGAGCTTTGTGGAGCCTTTGCCATGTTGTGGGAGGGGGTGTTGTTCAACTCGGTGCTTTTCTCATGAGGGGAGAGCCGCATCTAGCTTGGCGATGGAAGCGATGAGGGGCTGGTTGGCTGCTTGCTTCGCACCTGGGCGTTTTCAACGCGCAGTTTGGGCACCATTGCTGGAGCGTTTTCCTGCGCGGGTGGCTACATGGACTGCCACGACCATCAAGCTCCCAGGCGCATTTTTGGGACGCAAAGCTAAGTGCCGGCACGATAAAAAGGGAACATTTCTTTTATTTTATCTTTCGCCCGTGTGTTGTATTTGTGACTGAGTAGAGATGTCTTAAATTAGATATTAGGATATAATTTTACCTCAACATTCATTTTATTATCTTACCTTTATTTCATTAAATTTCTTATTGTGGCATTTTTCATTGTCGTATTGTTGATTTTCCTTGTCACATTTCTGTGTTTGTGGGTTCGAGGAATAAATTATGTGGCGGCCGTCTCAGATAAGCACCCTGATCTTATTCCCTCGGACACACCAAAAAAAAAGTACCACCAAGTTTTGAACTGCTGCCTCGGAGTTAACTGTTCGGCTATCCGTCCAAGGCTGCTTTTCATCGGCTTCGGACTTGACAGTACTATTGGAACGGACCTTTTAAACCTCGAGATCCTTTCAGACCCTTTCGACAATCCAGACTCCTTGAACATTTAGACCTTTGAACCCCTCCGGATACTTTGGACCCCATCTACTCATTAAGACCTTGAACCCTTTCGACCCTAACTACAATTGGAACATACCTTTTGGACCCTTATAGACCCCCTACGGCCAGCAGACAAGCAAGTACTTTGACCTACCTCTGGTGCACATTCTATGGCCCGAGCTCCGGCAAACTGAGAAGGGTATTCCTTCCCAAAGGGCAAGGATGCCCGCTGGGATAATTAATCATGATCAGGCCTTCAGGTACAGCAGCATTCAGGTAAACAATGGTCCCAAAACCTTTCAAATATTTTCATACTCCACTTGCCAAGCAATGAATCGCTCAATCAAACTTTTCAAAAAAATGTATTAAAACAACTGTAAGGAAAACTGCTTGGTTTTCCTTTATGAATTTCCACATTTTTTGTTTTTCGGAGTTCGCTTGCCTTCCCAGCAGTTAATCAGGGCAGGAATATATAATTTGCCCAGGATGCCGGTGATAACTCGCCTCCCTCGGTGAAGGACACTGTGGGATATTTAACATGCTGCCATGTGATAGCAGATGGCACACCCGGCTTAACGTCCATCCTTGTGACGGCACAATCATTGATGCCTCGCCCTGCCTGTGAAACACCAGGATGACAGATTATAGCTGGGTGGGGATTCAAACCCAGGCTGGACAGCTCTGAGGGACTAGTGTGTGTACCTCTAGGTCTCGGCCATCCTGCCAGTGCCAATTGAGAGGGTAAGTTTTTCTTTGCAATCAAACGGAACAGGAAAGAATAAATTTCTGAAGAACAAAGAAGGAATAAAAGAGAGATGCATTTCTTAAAAAGGAGAATAGTGATGAATGAAGGAGTTATTTAATTTTCCAATTCTTCATTCATTCAACAAGTACAGTATCACTGAGAACGTGCATGTCATGTAATCCTTCATTCTTTTATATTTAATCTCTCATCTTACATGGTTTACCTTTTCCTGCAGTTCGTTAATATACCCAATGTACTCTCTTCACCGTTTCTCCAGACAATATACGGGTTTACTTCAAGGTGAGGCCGAAGGCAAATGGATCTCGAATTACTTTGAACCAAGTGGAGGTTCAAAATCCTAGGAGGAGCCTGGGCCTTCACATTGAAACCTTCACATTTTTGTGAAGGCCCAGTTCCTTCACATTGAAACCTTCACATTTTTGTGAAGGCCCAGGTTCCTTCACATTGAAACCTTCACATTTTTGTGAAGGCCCAGGTTCCTTCACATTGAAACCTTCACATTTTTGTGAACCCCAGGTTCCTTCACATTGAAACCTTCACATTTTTGTGAAGGCCCAGGTTCCTTCACATTGAAACCTTCACATTTTTGTGAACCCCAGGTTCCTTCACATTGAAACCTTCACATTTTTGTGAAGGCCCAGGTTCCTTCACATTGAAACCTTCACATTTTTGTGAACCCCAGGTTCCTTCACATTGAAACCTTCACATTTTTGTGAAGGCCCAGTTTCCTTCACATTGAAACCTTCACATTTTTGTGAAGGCCCAGGTTCCTTCACATTGAAACCTTCACATTTTTGTGAACCCCAGGTTCCTTCACATTGAAACCTTCACATTTTTGTGAAGGCCCAGGTTCCTTCACATTGAAACCTTCACATTTTTGTGAAGGCCCAGGTTCCTTCACATTGAAACCTTCACATTTTTGTGAAGGCCCAGTTCCTTCACATTGAAACCTTCACATTTTTGTGAACCCCAGGTTCCTTCACATTGAAACCTTCACATTTTTGTGAAGGCCCAGGTTCCTTCACATTGAAACCTTCACATTTTTGTGAACCCCAGGTTCCTTCACATTGAAACCTTCACATTTTTGTGAAGGCCCAGGTTCCTTCACATTGAAACCTTCACATTTTTGTGAACCCCAGGTTCCTTCACATTGAAACCTTCACATTTTTGTGAAGGCCCAGTTTCCTTCACATTGAAACCTTCACATTTTTGTGAAGGCCCAGGTTCCTTCACATTGAAACCTTCACATTTTTGTGAACCCCAGGTTCCTTCACATTGAAACCTTCACATTTTTGTGAAGGCCCAGGTTCCTTCACATTGAAACCTTCACATTTTTGTGAAGGCCCAGGTTCCTTCACATTGAAACCTTCACATTTTTGTGAAGGCCCAGGTTCCTTCACATTGAAACCTTCACATTTTTGTGAAGGCCCGGGTTCCTTCACATTGAAACCTTCACATTTTTGTGAAGGCCCAGGTTCCTTCACATTGAAACCTTCACATTTTTGTGAAGGCCCAGGTTCCTTCACATTGAAACCTTCACATTTTTGTGAACCCCAGGTTCCTTCACATTGAAACCTTCACATTTTTGTGAAGGCCCAGGTTCCTTCACATTGA
This sequence comes from Myxine glutinosa, assembly GCF_964187855.1. Taxonomy (NCBI): domain Eukaryota; kingdom Metazoa; phylum Chordata; class Myxini; order Myxiniformes; family Myxinidae; genus Myxine; species Myxine glutinosa. The sequence continues at coordinate 212,710,873 of NC_136264.1, read as the reverse complement.
AACCTTCACATTTTTGTGAAGGCCCAGGTTCCTTCACATTGAAACCTTCACATTTTTGTGAAGGCCCAGGTTCCTTCACATTGAAACCTTCACATTTTTGTGAAGGCCCAGGTTCCTTCACATTGAAACCTTCACATTTTTGTGAACCCCAGGTTCCTTCACATTGAAACCTTCACATTTTTGTGAAGGCCCAGGTTCCTTCACATTGAAACCTTCACATTTTTGTGAAGGCCCAGGTTCCTTCACATTGAAACCTTCACATTTTTGTGAAGGCCCAGGTTCCTTCACATTGAAACCTTCACATTTTTGTGAACCCCAGGTTCCTTCACATTGAAACCTTCACATTTTTGTGAAGGCCCAGGTTCCTTCACATTGAAACCTTCACATTTTTGTGAACCCCAGGTTCCTTCACATTGAAACCTTCACATTTTTGTGAAGGCCCAGGTTCCTTCACATTGAAACCTTCACATTTTTGTGAAGGCCCAGTTCCTTCACATTGAAACCTTCACATTTTTGTGAAGGCCCAGGTTCCTTCACATTGAAACCTTCACATTTTTGTGAAGGCCCGGGTTCCTTCACATTGAAACCTTCACATTTTTGTGAAGGCCCAGGTTCCTTCACATTGAAACCTTCACATTTTTGTGAAGGCCCAGTTCCTTCACATTGAAACCTTCACATTCTGTGAAGGCCCAGGTTCCTTCACATTGAAATCTTCACATTTTGTGAAGGCCCGGGTTCCTTCACATTGAAACCTTCACATTTTTGTGAAGGCCCGGGTTCCTTCACATTGAAACCTTCACATTTTTGTGAAGGCCCAGTTCCTTCACATTGAAACCTTCACATTCTGTGAAGGCCCAGGTTCCTTCACATTGAAATCTTCACATTTTGTGAAGGCCCAGTTCCTTCACATTGAGAAAAATCTTCACATTTTCAAACGGTTCTCTGATCGATTGGTGCATCCTGTCATTTTAAAAATACTAGGGAGATACCCGTGCTACGCATGGGTGGGAGGCCAGAAGCAAACATTAAACAGGCAATGCAGATACAACGAATGCTAAAGCATGAAACCAATAAATTCCACATTCCTGTAGCACCTTCAGTCGCACGTCAGACATGGACAGCAAGTTCGTGAAAGACTTCCATGAAAAACGTACCCGTTCGCCAACAAACAGATACGTTCACGTATAGAAACATCGATCGTGGGTCCGTGGTGAATCTGCATATGACGATCCGCGAAGTTCACGTTCAGAAAGTAGAAACCATCACGGCATGACGTCATTCACTTGAACTCAATATCCCTTTTTTCATTCCAAACAACATAACTCCGATTAATCACAAAATAAACTTTTAACAACATTGTTAATGTTTCCTTCATTGTAAAAATTTCCAAATGAACAGTTAAAAGGATTTTGAGCCGATAGCTGTTACGGCCTTGGCAAGATCGATGGAGATAGCGATCTGTTAGCGTATACACCGCCCAAATAGCTACGTGGGATTCTCTCATGTAGAGATTAAATGTCGTTTGAACTTTGGCCGAGGTCATTATTTACTTTTAATGATGTTTATATACGAATTATGTTTAAATTGGTTTTGGGTCGTCCTTTCCGCATATCTCGTGGGATTGTAAGTTCAAGGATTCGTTCAAGGTTCAAGGTTCGTGGGATTGCAAGTATGTGAGCTTGTTGTTGTCCGAGTTGGATCGGTGCAGCCGTTAGTGCGGCACCTCGTAAAACAACGTCGTCACAATGAGAACAATGAACATTGTGCGAATGCGGGAATCCAAACCTGAGAATGCTGGAGACGAAAGCTGAAATTGGGAAAACTAAACGGCCTATTTTACTCCTGGAGATCCCAGGATTACCCACCGAAAATATCGTTTTGATCGGTTCAGCAGTTTTTACGGCACCTCGAACAGACAGACGGACATTTGGTGAATTGTAGTAAGAATAGGATGCTCAGTCTGCGAGGTTGGTTGTTGGAACCTCGGTCGAGTCATCTTTAAAAATGGAACGTGCTACTTCCTCACTTGATACTCGGCATTTAAAAAGGACAGAGCACGGACAAACAACCATAGGTTGGTAATAATAGCGCTGCTTTTGATGAGCCGAATGGCCTCCACTTGGGTCAACGTTTCTTGCAATCGGAACTCATTATTATTAGTAGTACCGTAATAGTATTTTATGATAACGTCGTGGGAATCACACAAACTCGCCGTTCACACTCACCCATTGGAACAATGTGGAATCTTCGTGGTGAAACGAATCAAACAGGGTGTAAATCGAGATGATGACGAACAGCACCAAAATTGCACGTGTCAACGCCATGCTGCTCGCGACGGAATGAGGAGTGGAGCACGAGGACAATAGAAACCATGGCAACGATGGAAAACCATGGCAACGACGGAAACAATTTTGAAACATTGCTGAACAAAATCGAATCACTTTTAAAAGATAATTTACGATTGAAAAAGCTTTGTATTTATAAATAAAAGATAATTTACGACCTTGGTATTGATGATGTTCAAATAGGCTTGAAATGCTGATCGTGGAGGCAGGCCCAAGCTCCAGGCTTGCACAGCTTTAGAACCCTTCGAACCTTTACAACCCTGAGACCCATTAAGACCACGAAGACCCACACAGATGCGAAGACCCTAAAAACTCTTTGGACCCCTAAAAACTCTTGAGACCACAAAAACCCTTTATAACCACAAGACCATTTCGGACCCCCAAAATCCTTTCAACTTCTTTTTTTTTTATATACAAAGTCGACGTTCGAGTAAAAACGAACACATAAAAACATAAATAGAAACACATAAAACATGGAGGGAGCGGGAGAGAAGATTGGGAGAGAGAGGGAAGCACACAAGCACAACAGAAGAGAACAGGGACGTTGGTAGATCTGTTGAAGGGGGACGGCAGGAATGGGGGAGGGCAGGAATGGGGGAGGGCAGGGGGGGGGCGGAGGTGGTGGGAGTTCACAGAAAAAACAAATGAACACCACAAGGGATTTTCAAGAATGAAATCGGAGATTGAAAGAGGTGCATTTGGGGTGTATTGACAGGGGTAGAAAAGATCAAGGTTTTGGATGGGGGAAGATAAGAGATGGTTGTGAACAGCTACTGTGGGATTTGCTGGTGGAGTAGTGGAAGCCAATTCCATTCCTCTGGTGGTGGGAGACCCAGGCTCCAGGCTTGTACACACTGGTGATTGTGGAGGGAGGCCTAGACTCCAGGCTTGTACACACTGGTGATGGTGGTGGGAGACCCAGGCTCCAGGCTTGTACACTGCTGATGGTGGAGCCTGGAGCCGAGGCCTCCCTCCACAATCACCAGTGTGTACAAGCCTGGAGCCTGGGTCTCCCTCCACCATCACCAGTGTGTACAAGCCTGGAGTCTAGGCCTCCCTCCACCATCACCAGTGTGTACAAGCCTGGAGTCTAGGCCTCCCTCCACCATCACCAGTGTGTACAAGCCTGGAGTCTAGGCCTCCCTCCACCATCACCAGTGTGTACAAGCCTGGAGTCTAGGCCTCCCTCCACCATCAGCAGTTGTCATGGGGCCCGCAAGGCTAACCCCCGCTCTCGCAGGGACAATGGCCTTAAAATGCCTGTTGTTGTTGTTGCTGTGAACAGCTGTTTTAATGACCTGGAGGGAGGAGAAGGATTAAAGAGAGTGAGGGAGTTTGTTTCAGAGATAGGAGAAAAGAGGAATGAAAGAGTGAAGGTGAGCAGAGTCTTGATTTTGGCAGTTTCACCAGAACAAGGTTGCGAGCAGATCTTCAATCTTGAAATTCTAAGACATTTGGGAAGACCCTTTGGAACCCCAATATACTTTAGAACCCTAAAACCGTTTAAGACCCAAAAGACCCAGAGAACCCAAACACTCAAAGGACCCCGAAGACCCTTAAATTCCCCGAGGACCCAAAGAACAAAACCACACACATCCTGGCGAGGATCTGCAACCTCTGATTGCTCTTTCTTGCTTTGTACTATATGATGATGTCATTTTCTACATAATATTCATCGGCTTTGAAGTACTTTGTCCAACAGTCAGCCAACTTAAATTCCAGAAACATATTTAATGCGGTTGTGAACCTGTTCAGAATGTAAAAGAAAATATTGCCCCTTAAAAATTTATTGCAAGCATTTTTTTGTGGATTTCATGAGCATTTTAATTCTTCCATATTACCATTGGTTTAACAGGAGCACGCAGGATAATAAAGGTTCGGAATTGGTCTGCACACCCAAAAAGGTTGGGATCCACTGCCCTCGTTTAAATCATTTTTCTAAGTAAGGTGACAATGTTTGCAATGAGCTCCAAATGTTTAAAGTTTAAAGGTTTTTCTTCACAAGACCTCTGATGTACCAGACTCTGTTGCAAAGCGCTGGTGCTGCCAAAGCAATGTTTTGGAAAGTGTCCATTTGTTTTATACCTCTCCCAACCCCCCCCCCCCCCCACCCCTCCCCTCTCTGCCCCCCTCTCCCCACCAGCCATCTCCCTTCCACAGATCTACCGACCTCCCTGTTCTCCACTGTTGTTGTGCTTGTATGCTTTCCTCTCTCTCCCTCTCGTCTCCCGCTCCCTTTATTACCCTTTCGGGAGGGTATTGCATTTGAATCCGTTTGTCCACAAAGAATAAATGATTTTCTCTGCAACCGATGGTCCGATTGACAGGAAATTTTCACAATCGGCGCAACTCCACCCGTCGAATTTTTTTATGACAATTATGACGTCACAGGTCACGTGGTATGGGCGCCATCTTGAAAAAACCGAATCTTTGCACCTCCACATCACTGAAAGCACCACATAGAAAAAATTGAGACGTGGCTCATTGTAAAGAACTCTCCATGGGGAATAAAATATGTTAATGATGTCATAAGTGCCTCCATTATGACGTCATAATTCGACAAATACAAAACTTCATCCAATCGAGATGAAATTTCTTGAGCGTCATCAAGGGATAAATTGGTGGAGAAAAAATAATTATGACGTTTTCGGTCACGTGGTTCGGCCGCCATCTTGGAAAAACCGAAAAACTTTGCACCTCTATATCTTTGAAAGTGCTGCATTGAAAAAATTGAGACATGGCTCTTTGTAAAGTACTCTCCCTGGGGAATAAAATATGTTAATCATGATGTCATAGGTGCCTCCATTATGACGTCATAATTTGACAAGTACAAAACTTCATCCGATCAAGATGAAATTTCCTGAGCATCATCTCGGGATAAATTGGTGGAGAAAAACAATAATGTTGACCTCATCAGTCACGTGGTTCGGCCGCCATATTTGTTTTTAACACAAAAGCCTTAAAAACCACTGAAAACACATCATGGTGAGGGTCTGCAATCTCTGATTGCTCTTTCTTGTTTATTGTATGTTTTATGGGTCCGTGCATGTTATCGTGTGTAATGTATTAGCTCTTTCACGAGCCTCGATTCTGTATACAAGAAAAAAGAAAAGAAAAAAAAAGGGTTACACAGGTAGGTTTTCCATTGCCTTCGCAGCAGCAATAGGAATTTGTAATTTGCTCATGTTACCGGCGATAGCTCATCTACTCGTCGTGAAGAACACTGTGGCATCTTCAACATCTACCAACTAATGCCGGAAGACAGACGCCATTTTAACGTCCATCCAAGGAATGGCACCACACATTGATGAATCACATTATCACGAGGTACAAAGTCTTTTATGTAATATAGTGTACTTGGACCAACTTGAATCAAGTCTTATCTCTTGTGCTCTAATTTGTCAGTGAAACTTGTGCATTCATTGACAACAAACGTGAGCTTTTGGATTCCAACTTGTTAATCTGGTTCCACGCACATGCTTCACGACTCCTTCAGATGCAAACTGCCATGCGTTTGGTGTTTATCTTATGATGTAGAACAATCACAATTGCTGCTGCCAAGAAGTTTTTTCTTCTGTACAATTTTCCATTGGTCACAGCCAAAGAAACTGGTCTTGAGCCATACATCACAGGATGTGTTGCGAGCAGCCCCATTCGAAAGTCGGTGTATTTTTTTTTTGTGTAAAACAGTGCCAATACTGACTTGTAAAAATCAGATCTACAAAATTGTCCCAATAGTAGGTTTAATTCAGTATCGATCTCGAGGAACACCTGTAAGAAATCAACAAGCATAATATCAGTATACCGTAATCATAGAAGTAATAATAGATTGGCAATTGGTAGAAGCAAGCCTGGAACATCGAGCAATACGCACCATTCAAGTATGCACTACCACACAGAATAAATGTCACAGGAATGAATCGGAGCGATGTCCGTCCGAGTTATGGAAGCCCCTCAGTGGTCGGAGACAGCATGGCACCTGGGTTCAACTCAGACACAATTTCATTGCACTGACATCCACATGTTCTGGTGGTGAAAGAAGGCCGCATTCCAGTGGATTGGGAACTGAGTACCCTCGTCCCTCTATACAAGGGGAAAGGTGACCCTCTGGAGTGTGGCTCGTACCATGCGATAAAGTTATTGGAGCATGGAATGAAGGTATTGGAAAGGGTGTTGGAGAGGAGGCTAAGGAAGAAAGTGAAGATCGACGAAATGCAGTTTGGATTTATGCCAGGAAGAGGAACGACAGACGCGCTTTTCATTGTGAGGCAGTTGCAGGAGAAGTACATGGAGAAGAGGAAGAAGTTGTTTCTTGGGTTTGTTGATCTGGAGAAAGCATTCGATCGGGTTCCACGCAAAGTATTGACATGGGCATTGAGGAAGTTAGGAGTGGAGGAATGGTTGATCAGAGTAGTGATGGCAATGTACAAAAGAGCGCGCACAGCTGTAAGGACGAAGGACGGGAACAGTGGTGAGTTTGAGGTGAAGGTGGGAGTGCATCAGGGGTCGGTACTAAGTCCACTACTATTTGTAGCTGTGATGGAGGTGCTGGCTCAGAACGTAAAGGAGGGTTTACCGTGGGAGTTGTTGTATGCAGATGATCTGGTGTTGATTGCGGAAAGTATGGATGGACTGAAGGAAAAGATGAACACGTGGAAGGAATGTATGGAGACAAAAGGTCTGAAGGTGAATATCGGAAAGACAAAGGTGATGGCAAGTGGTAAAGCATGTGGTGAGGTGGAAAGAACTGGGAAGTGGCCATGTGCTGTGTGTAGGAAGGGTGTCGGAGTGAACTCCATTCAGTGTACAATGTGCGCTGAGTGGGTTCATCAAAAATGGAGTGGTCTGAGAGGGTCATTAACCAGTGTGTCAGCTACATTCAAATGTAAGGTGTGCACAGAGGGAGCTGCAGATGGAGGAAATGTTGAGTTGGATCTTGGAGACGGTGTGAAGCTGGAAGGTGTGAAAACATTTTGCTACCTCGGAAACATGCTGAATGGAGAAGGTGGATCAGACTCGGCAACGGTTGCTCGAGTGAGATGTGCATGGAAGAAGTTTCGGGAATTGAGTGGCGTGCTGATGATGAGGGGAGTGTCGTTGAAGCTGAAGGGAAAGGTGTATGCTGCATGTGTGAGAAGTGTTATGATTTATGGGAGCGAGACATGGGTAATGAACGTAGAGCAGCAACAAAGGTTGGAAAGGGTGGAAATGCGAATGGTTCGACGGATGTGCGGAGTATCGTTGAGAGAGAGGAAGACAAATGATGAATTGCGAAAGATGATGGGAATAGAGCCTGTGATTGATGCTGTGAAGAGGAACAGGTTGAGATGGTTTGGTCATGTGTTGAGGAAGGATGAAAGTGACTGGTTGAGAAGAGTGATGGAAATGAATGTAGAAGGAAGTAGAAGACGGGGAAGACCGAGAAAGACTTGGGTAAAGATGGTGGAAGAAGAAATGCGGGCAAGGGGGTTAACAAGGAGAGATGCAGAAAATAGGGCAAAATGGAGAAGATTGTCATGGGGACCGCAAGGCTAACCCCCGCTCTAGCAGGGAAAATGGCCTTTTAAAATGCATGTTGTTGTTGTTGTTGACATCCACATGTTGTGTTGAAATCTGCCTGAAAGCTGGAGTGGTAAAGATTTGCTTTACAAATTCTTGTAGCTTGAGCTCATCACTGGAGAATTGCCATAGCACTAACATATTGTGGGTTAAAACCCAGCTGGCTCGCCGATGATCATGGAGGTGGTTGCTGACAGTGGACATTTTGTGGTTAACTGGAAAACTTTGCCTAAAAAAAACCCAGTTTTCCACTTCCTTTGCAGACATCGATTACTACGCGCACGTGAAGCAAAAAGCGGGGTTAGGCAAGTGGTTCACTTTGACTGTGTCTACAAACTTCCGTTTATGATCGAGGAACTGCTTAATTTCAATTTAATGTTATATTTTGAACACAAATTGGAAAACGAACCTGTAGTTTATCAGTACTTAGGATCTGAATGCAACCTGATCAAGCATGCACAGACAGGAGCTAAAAAAATTTTTTCACTGTCTGCAGTCAACCAAAGCTGAAAATCATTCCAAAAACAGGAAACTTACCGTTTTTAAGGATGTCACAAACACACAAACAACAGGCATACAGAGACAACTATCGGGGACGCCTCTCCGTGGTGGTTGTATCCCCCCCCCACCCCCCCAATGCGAGTCGGGTGCCAAATCTTCCCCACTCCTCCCTGCTTCCCAGATTCATCAGAGTGCTGATCGGTCTCCCTGAATTGGCTCTTTCCCTCTTGTCTCTTCTCTCGAACTCCGTTGTGGCCGTGACTTCGTGAAGGCAGGGGTACACCATCCTGGATGTGGGGGATATCTGGGTCACTCCTGCGAGATTGATTGTTCGAGAGAACTGTCAGTGGCCATACAACAATAACAACAACAAGCATGCAGACCTAATGTAATGGGTCAAATGAGGGGGTGGAAAAGACACCACATCAATGGCAATAAACTTCCAAATTTCAAATTTCTTGTTTGTACGACCTTTAAAATCTTTATTTTATTTCAAATGAATGATATACTTGAACACTGAAGAACACAAATCACATTTGTTGCACTTTCAAAATCAACCCTTCCATTTTGCAATACATGCAATCCAAATATGGCAATTTACGTCTTCTCGACCAATAAAATTTGCCACTCGCAGACCCGCCAATGTCCTCGTTTCTCAAGACTGCTTGGGGTAAGGTGTTCTACGACTTCTATACTCTCCAGTATAAGTCTTATGTCATGCCTATTGTCCTGATGCGGAAGGTACGATGATCGCAGTCATGTGATGTGCCAGGCTTCAGAAAAACCTCAACAACAGGTGGGTTTAAGTACATTTAATGCAGCAACCCCTGCAGTTACATCGACTTGAAGCCAATTATATAGCCCGGCTTCGCAAAGGCAGTTAGTTCGAGTTCATAAACATCGAAACACTTTACGGGAGAGCTGGGGGGCGGGCGCCATCGAGTTTGCATTCACTTGTAAGTGCACAACAGTATATCTCACATAAAACGTGCATTTGCACTTAAAAGCCTGAACACAGAGTGAAGTTTAGTTGATATAGTGAATCAAACGATGAAACTTTGGACAAAAACAATTTCTTTCCAAGATTCTGGGAGTTTGGCTTTATCTATCAGAAAGTCCAAAGAAGAGCAGTAAGCTTTCGATGTCTTGATTAACTTGTTTATGGAGACTGATTTTAACAAAAGCATTTTGTAATCAAACAATCCCAAGTGCAATCCAGTTCAACAAGGTCCAGTTAATACAATCGTACTATGTCGCCTGTACAGCTCTGTGCGGTCGGTGCCCCCCATTCCCCTATCCCTCCACGGTTGAAACAATCATCACAATGCGTCAGGTAATAATAATGACAGTTAGTAATATGTCCCAACATACATGGAAGCTGCCATGTAGGCACACAGCTGTAGTAATATATTGCTTTCTTGCATGACCTACAAAATGGGTGGACACGATTTTGGTATGAATTTATAGAGAATATTATAGGAAACATTGTCACTTTTCACAAGAAAGATTTTGGTACGTTAATGAGTAATTTAGATTTTAATTAATTATTTACATGTTTAAAATGTGCGTGTATCCTCGAACGGAAAATAACCAATCGGAAGACGTGTTCAATATATCATCGGCAATTGGCCAATGACGACCGCCGTACCGGAACGGTGCGGTCACGCCTTGAGACAACATGGCGGCCTCCAGTGATGAGGACGTGTTGTCTTCGAGTGACAAAAATACTCAAGAAAAAGAGTGTTTTATGTGCATCTTCCCGTCCAAAAAGTGCAAAATTGTCCAATTTTCAGACAAAACATGGTCCCGTTTCTTAGAATATGTCAACAAATGGAAGTCTTTGGATGGTCCTCAAGCAAAAATTGCGAGATTACGTTGCTCAACACTCGGCAGGATTCAGTGCAGATTCCAACACAGCGCTGTCGCCAGCAATACCACTTGACGGAGGATTCCATCAGCCATGTTACGCACGCTTTACAGACTCCCAACGTGTTGAAAGGGTGATGAAAAGCATGAAAAAGAAAGCCGATGACTTAGCCTCTACGGGTAGGTTTAAAACTTGCACTTTATAAGGTTAAAATTTGTTAAAAATCAATTCTTCTCCAATGTTCTTATATTACTGGTTTTATGGGTTTTCCACATTAATTTTTGTTTTTGTGTGTGTGTGTGTTTTCTTTTTATACAGCAACCGTGCCCCAAGCTGATGTCGGTGGAGAAAAAGTTGAAGCAGAAAATACAAAACCAACAAAGAGATGGGCTCTTCGTTCCAGCTTTGGTAGACCTCCAGTGCCAGCAAGATCACAGCAAGTTCTACCAAACATATGTATCCTATGCCAGAAAGAAAAAACTATAAGATGCAGATCCACCCGCAAGAGAAAAAAGGAACACCTCGTCACATGTTCAACCATAGATGCTGTCCATTTACAGCAAGCAGCAGAAGACAGTGGAAATGTGTCACTTCTCATGCAGATTAAAGACAAGGATTGTGTGGCAATCGAAGTTAGGTACCACAACTCATGCTACAGGGACTTTACACGCTACCTGACCGTGTTATGCTGCACAGTCCATCATCCTTTGCAAATAAAGAGAATCGACTGAGATTAAAGTTCCTTCAAAATGCCAAGTAGAAAATAAATAATTTGGTTAAACCATGTGGCGGCGTTTAAAAACTCAACTGAATTTGTTTTTACTTTACACGTTCTTCCTTTTTAAAAGAATCCTCATGAAGTTGATGTACCCACCCCACCTTGTTCAACTTCCCATATGCTCAATCGAGATAGGAAAGCGATGGAGTTTAAGGAAGTGAGAGGAAGGGGGAATGCGAGTCGGGGAGAATTTAGAGCTCTTGAAAGAGGGTACATTAACGGGGGGCATTAAAAATGCTGGTTTTAAAGAAAATCAGTCCAAAACAACTTCCTGGCCCACGGGGTCCTGCCAGCGTTTAGACTCAGTTTCCAGCAAACATTGAGAAGTTGGGCATCTGGGAGAAGCACTGTGGTGGTCCTGTGTATATCGGCTGTTGTGACGAGTGCATCTGTCCCTGGAACATCTGCATTGCCAGGCAAAGAGGGACAGGCTATAAAGGAGGCTCAGGTGTATTACCTAATGTCTGCTCACAGACAACATGCTCACCTCAAAGCTGTCTAACCTGGGTTTGAATCTCAGGCAGATTGATTCATCAATGTGTGTGTCGTCCCTAGGATGGATGGACGTGAAACTGGAAGTCACATCTGCTGGCTTTGGTTTGTGGATGTTAAAGATCCCACGGTGTCCTTCGCAAAGAGTCAGTGAGCTATCACCGACACCTTTCCAAATTCCTACCCTAACCTAAGTCGAATGTCAGTCCTGGCCAGGTGGTTCGTGAAAGACTTGGGCCAAGCTTCCCCCAGCCAATCCCACAAGAACGTGGGAATAATTGCGGCAATTAAATAAGGAGTGCTCACAGACAAATGACAATCAAAATGGTCAAACTCATTCTGTTTAACTGCACACAAAGCCCACCTAAAGTGAGCACGTTCAACTGAATTATAAACTCACGGAATAACCTCTACTATTACCATGCTACAATACGATCAATATGAAGGCTGTTGTTTGGTAATCAGCAAGGGAATGGGACAGAAGATCAAAATAAGCAAACGTGCCACTACTTCACGTACATGTGGGTGCATGGGAAGGTCTTTATGAGCAGGAGAGACAAAAAGAAGGTGGGAGAGAAAATAGATCACAAGAAGTCCTTCAATATATTGCAATTGAACATACAACAACAACATGCATTTTAAGGCCATTTTCCCTGCTAGAGCGGGGGTTAGCCTTGCGGTCCCCATGACAATCTTCTCCATTTTGCCCTATTTTCTGCATCTCTCCTTGTTAACCCCCTTGCCCGCATTTCTTCTTCCACCATCTTCAGCCAAGTCTTTCTTGGTCTTCCCCGTCCTCTACTTCCTTCTACATTCATTTACATCACTCTTCTCAACCAGTCACTTTCATCCTTCCTCAACACATGACCAAACCATCTCAACCTGTTCCTCTTCACAGCATCAATCACAGGCTCTATTCCCATCATCTTTCGCAATTCATCATTTGTCTTCCTCTCTCTCAATGATACTCCGCACATCCACCGAACCATTTGCATTTCCATCCTTTCCAGCCTTCGTTGCTGCTCTACGTTCATCACCCAGGTCTCGCTCCCATAAATCATAACACTTCTCACACATGCAGCATACACCTTTCCCTTTAGCTTCAACGACACTCCCCTCATCATCAGCACGCCACGACAACAACAAACAACATGCATTTTAAAGGCCATTTTCCCTGCTAGAGCGGGGGTTAGCCTTGCGGTCCCCATGACAATCTTCTCCATTTTGCCCTATTTTCTGCATCTCTCCTTGTTAACCCCCTTGCCCGCATTTCTTCTTCCACCATCTTCAGCCAAGTCTTTCTTGGTCTTCCCCATCCTCTACTTCCTTCTACATTCATTTACATCACTCTTCTCAACCAGTCACTTTCATCCTTCCTCAACACATGACCAAACCATCTCAACCTGTTCCTCTTCACAGCATCAATCACAGGCTCTATTCCCATCATCTTTCGCAATTCATCATTTGTCTTCCTCTCTCTCAACGATACTCCGCACATCCGTCGAACCATTCGCATTTCCACCCTTTCCAACCTTCGTTGCTGCTCTACGTTCATTACCCATGTCTCGCTCCCATAAATCATAACACTTCTCACACATGCAGCATACACCTTTCCCTTCAGCTTCAACGACACTCCCCTCATCATCAGCACGCCAGTCAATTCCCGAAACTTCTTCCATGCACATCTCACTCGAGCAACCGTTGCCGAGTCTGATCCACCTTCTCCATTCAGCATGTCTCCGAGGTAGCAAAATGTTTTCACACCTTCCAGCTTCACGCCGTCTCCAAGATCCAACTCAACATTTCCTCCATCTGCAGCTCCCTCTGTGCACACCTTACATTTGAATGTAGCTGCCACACTGGTTAATGACCCTCTCAGACCACTACATTTTTGATGAACCCACTCAGCGCACATTGTACACTGAATGGAGTTCACTCCGACACCCTTCCTACACACAGCACAGGGCCACTTCCCAGTTCTTTCAACCTCACCACATGCTTTACCACTTGCCATCACCTTCGTCTTTCCGATATTGACCTTCAGACCTTTGGTCTCCATACATTCCTTCCACGTGTTCATCTTTTCCTTCAGTCCATGCATACTTTCCGCAATCAACACCAGATCATCTGCATACAACAACTCCCACGGTAAACCCTCCTTTACGTTCTGAGCCAGCACCTCCATCACAGCTACAAATAGTAGTGGACTTAGTACCGACCCCTGATGCACTCCCACCTCCACCTCAAACTCACCACTGTTCCCGTCCTTCGTCCTTACAGCTGTGCGCGCTCTTTTGTACATTGCCATCACTACTCTGATCAACCATTCCTCCACTCCTAACTTCCTCAATGCCCATGTCAATACTTCGCGTGGAACCCGATCGAATGCTTTCTCCAGATCAACAAACCCAAGAAACAACTTCTTCCTCTTCTCCATGTACTTCTACTGCAACTGCCTCACAATAAAGAGCATGTCTGTCCTTCCTCTTCCTCGCATAAATCCAAACTGCATATCGTCGATCTTCACCTTCTTCCTTATCCTCCTCTCCAACACCCTTTCCAATAGCTTCATTCCATGCTCCTATAACTTTATCGCTCGGTACGAGCCACACTCCAGAGGGTCACCTTTCCCTTTGTATAGAGGGACGAGGGTAGTCAGTTCCCAATCCACTGGAATGCGGCCTTCTATAACCACCAGATTACAGATCTGTCATTCTCTTCACACCCCAACTTCCTGCTGCCTTCAACATATCTCCCACAACTCCCGTCGGCCCTCCCGCTTTTCTACCCTTCATTGCTTTTCTCACTTCCTCAACTTCCTTCTCAGTTATCTTCTCTGCCGGTCCGAAAACTGGGTTACTCTCTATGTTGCCATCCCATTCATTCTCTGTATTCAACTATTTCCATATATCTTTTGCATCTTCCTTTAATTCCATCTGGTTCCACAACGATTTGTCCCACTTCATCCTTCAAGCAACTCACCCCCATCACATCACACCTCTCTTTCGCTATCTGCATTGCAATCCTGAATACTGCTCTCTGACCCTCTTCCGAATCCAAGCGTTCTCCGAACATTTTCCTACATGCCTCCTGGGCCTTTGCTACCTCTTTCTTTGCAGCCTTCTTGGCTGCCTTATAACTTTCATGCTCTGCTTTTTCTGCTCCCGTGCCCTTCGCCTTCTGCCACTCCTTGAACTTCTTCCTCTTCTCGTCAATCCTCTTTCCAACTTCATCATCCCACCACCATGTTTCCGAGTGCCTCGGTGGTCCTTTTGTCCATCCACATACCTCACCAATGGCTCCCAACAGACTATCTTTCATTGACATCCAACCACTTTCAAGCTCAAGCACATCATCCTCGACCATACTCAGCCTCTCTTTTAATGCCTCCCTCACTGGCACCTCTTTCAACCTCCACACCTTCATTCTCAGTTGGTACTTCACCCGCCGAGCTCTCCTCGCACCTTTCAACCTTATGTCGCAGACAACCAAGTGGTGCTGTGAAACAGCCTCCTCCCCCGGGATCACCTTTGTGTCCCGGAGGTGCCCCCTATATCGCCTACGCACCATCAGGTAGTCAACGGTTGTCGTCGACCCACCTGACGTGTATGTAACAAGCTTATTATCCTTTTTCTGGAACTGAGTATTACAAATCAACAAATCAGCTCCATCAGCAAACTCCAAAATCCTTTCACCTTCTCCATTCCTCACACCATATCCGTAACCCCCCTCAAAACCGTCCATACTCCTTCCCACATGTGCATTTAGGTCTCCTCCTACCACAACAACTTCCTCATCTTTCACGTTTTCCATCAGCTTCTCTATCGCACACCAGAACTTGTCCTTCTCTTCATTGCTCCGACCAACCTGCAGAGCATATCCCGAGATGATGTTCACCAAGAGCTTTCCAATAATCATTTTCACCATCATCAACCTTTCACTCACTCTAGTCACACTCACCACACTGTATAAACTCCTCAGAAAACAGGACACCAACACCATGCATGCCCTCCAGGCACCCTTGCCACACAAACCTGTATTTCTGTCCCTGCCTACCCTTCACCATTCTCACACCACTTCCCTTCCATCTCGTCTCTTGCACACAACATATGTCCACACTTCTTCTGACCAATACTTCCACCACTTGTCCTGATCTCCCTGTCATTGTCCCTGCATTCCATGTCCCAAACCTCAAAAACCGATCTCCACTTCGGGCTGTACCCTGCCCATATGTAGTTGTAATTGTCATGGTTCTCTTTTTGAGGCAATGTTTTTATGGCCGGATGCCCTTGGTGACGCCAACCCTCTCAGTCGCCTCCTACGACACGCAGGGATAGGGTGTACCTATTCTAAACCAGGGTACACACCGGGAAATATATTGCAATTGAACACCCCATACTGAATTTTAAATGCGGCATAGGTGAAGTGTGCGGTGTGAGCGGCCCGGCGGTTGGTGACATCATTTGTGCATTGTTTGGGGAATTCGCAACCTTGACGCCATGCTCAGAGACCGGGCATGGCTGGGAATTCTTGTCGACGTTGGAGCTACGTATGGAAATGGAGGCAAGGAAGAGGTGTAAATTTGTGATTTTCATGCTTGGAAGAAATGTGTCATCAATATTGGGATCGAGCAATAGTACAGAGGCAACACCTTTGCCTCTGGGCTCCATTTCTGGCTGACAAAAATAGTGCAGTGCAACCAAGAACACCACACCTGTGAAGCATTCTGTCCTTCAAACGGGAAGCTAAGGTGTCTCATATGTCGAATTATAGCAATGTAAACAATCTCATTTTGTTTTTCACTGAAGCAGGCCGTTGGTCATCGAGACACTCACATTAGATTTTAGGAAAAATGGACATAGATTTTAAATACGAGCATTACAGTGCCGAGGGGTCGTGAAGGAACCAATAATGGACGGACTATATCTCAGGAGCAGGGGTCCATTTCAACAGACCAAGAGTTTCCACTCCACAAGCCGAATGACAGCAGCTCTGGGACAAATGATAAATTGTTTCTCTAAAAATAAAAATACAATATTACAGAATCATTATCAATGTCCACTGGACTGTGATAATAATTGGTCCATTGCAAATTTTTACCGATTCAAAAAGAATGGTGCACGTTATCGCCTGACGTTCCGATACTAATAATAATGATAATACCGGTATTGACATAACCCAAAAACGTACACAGAGATGAACAAGGCCTTTATGTATCCTTTTTGATCCACATCCATCGGCTCTGAGGGGCCTGAAAACAAAACGACATCCAAGTTGAAGGCCTTGGGTTGTATGCATTGTGAGTACCTCATTGCATGGAAAGATTCCAATATTGTATTTTATGATGGCACTGAAAGTCAAGCGCCAACACCAACCACCAATATCAAAATCTTGTAAATTGATGCAATAGTTCAGCTGAAGGTGTGCACAGCAAAGCACCACTCACCTGCAGGTGTGTAATACTTGCCAAATGCCTGGTCCTTGGGCACATGAGGGTAGAGATAAACCAGTGGGTTGGTCGGAATGTTGTCCTCAGACATTACTTTGTAAGAACGGATTATGTCCAGGAAAGACAGGGCCAAGAGGTGCTGTTTGGTGTACGGCTCCACAGAATGAATGCCTGCACACCGCGTCATGTCACATTGACAAATTGTACCACGACCGACTCGTTGTTTCATTAAAACAATGGGTTTGCAGCGTACGCCATGTTGGAAAACCGCAGCCATCAGAGGCAAATAGAAAATCCTCAACGCTGCCTTCAAAAAAAGGACAGAATGGAGAGGATCGAACCAACGAGAAACAATGGCTTCACATTTATTCCTCACAAACATTACCTTAATCTGTACGTACAAAAGTGAAAATCACATGTGCTAACAATCACAACATTTGAATCATTCCACTTCCTGCTCCAAAATGTTGCAAAGTGATGGAAACTACGAGCTTTTAATCCTCAACCAAGACAAGCACACCCATTGGTTCATTATGTCTACGTCACAGTACTTATACATATGGAACAACAACATCTCACCACTATACACTCTGACCTTTAAAATTGAACCACCTCTCACAACAACAATACACCACCTCCATTAGCAGCCTTGCTCCCTTACCATTGCGTGCTCCGACCCATGTAAATGTGACACCTCCGTCCTTGCTGCTCTCAATGAAGCAGAGCAGAAAAGTACCAGGATGCGTTTGCTTGAGCAAATTGCGTTCCCTCTCCTTGCTTACAAATCCCATGATGCACCTGTGGGAAGCATGGTCAATGACAATCATACCAGGCATTGTAGCAGATACGACGAGTCTTTTCTCTTTACTCGACATTTGTGGGAAACTAAAAACCCAGTGAGGTGGCAGTTTGAAAGCAAAGAAAGGACATTTTTATGCCTAGATATTCTAATGGATTAACATCTTCACCACCATCTCTTATCTTCCCCCATCCAAAACCTTGATCTTTTCTACCCCCGCTAATTTCACCCCAGATTCACTTTTTTGAAATACCAACTTCCTTCCTGGAAGTCCTTGCAGTGTCCTTGTGCATTATACTTCTCCCACCCCTCCCCCTCTTCCCACGCCTCCCCCCCCCCAAGCCCTCCCACAGATCTCCCGATGTCCCTGCTCTCGAATGTTGCGTTTGTGTGCTTCCCCTTCTCTCCCCATCTTGTCTACCACTGCCCTTATTATATGTTTTGTGTGTCTGTTTGATTGTGTGTCTGATTATATGTTTTGTGTGTCTGTGATTCTGCACTAACATTAATTACCCGGACGGCCACCACCGGCCCATCCGTTTTTACTAGGGTACGGCCCACGACTAAGCCCGGGACAGACTGATCTGCCATATGGTTCGACCAGGCCGCAGGACTCCTGCCAGGTTGGGCAAGCCCGCCATCAGGCCGGAAGTATTGCCTCGGCCCTCGGGGGAATGGTCACGCCCTCAGAAGCCTCCAGCTCCGTCCTTTCAGCCGTGCTCACACCCTTCAATGGCAGCTCATCCATTCCCACCTGCAGGATCCCCCCAGCACAAATCGATTTTGCAACCGCTGGAGGTCAACAAGTCCAATCCGATTAGGCGTGGGTCGCACACCTCCGCCACCCAAACCTCTATCCTTCTTTTAACCGACCCTAACTTGAGGGTCACAAAACCACGCCCTATGATTTTCCAGACGCTGGATATTATCCCAACCGTCTGCACTCGAATCAAGGACCACAGGGCTGATCGTGGCGCTAGCTCCTGTGTCCACTACGACGTCTACCCCCACGCCGGCAATTTTGCACCGAATTGTCAAGCTACCAATGCCAATCTGGCCACAATAAATGACCTGTCGCGTCAATGAGGGCTCTTTACCATCCTTCTTTGCCAAACGCTGCCCTGCATGTTCGACACCTATTAGTTTCCCGGGGCCTGGCGGGGGGGGGGGGGGGGGGGGGGGGGACACGTCAGCTAATCCGATCTGTGCGGGGTGGAGTTGGTGGTCCCAGGTGCCGGGGTCCGTCCTTTCATGGGGCTCTGCAGTCCCACGCAAGATGACCTAACCGGCCACGGTTATAAAAACTCACCTGGTAAGGTCCGTGCCTCCCAAACTCCAAATTTCCCCTCGAACCCCGCCGATCCTAACACCGTGCGGGTGACGGAGGTACGAATACCGCACGCGGTCTTGCGGGACTGACGCAGCACCGATTCCCTCCGGTCCCCACGGTGCACCACCCATCTCCCCCTCCCCCCGCCCAATCTCCTCCCCCATCCTTTTCCTATCGCTGCTCGATTCTTCCCCCATTTTGTCCATTCTATTACATATTCGATCACTTATTTTCTTCATTGCCCGTCTTGACTCTTCAAGGCATGCTCTCATTTGAATCATGAATAACTGCATGTCTATAAAACCCGCTTGCACAGCGGGTCCGGCCTCCGCCACTGGCCCTGCGTGCGAAGCGCCGCCATTTTTCTCCACTCCCTGCCATGCCATGATCAACTCAAAGGTCAATCTGTTCGTTTGTGTCCTGGGACATCAATTTATCCTCATGCTCTACATTTTCTATTCCCACCGGAACCTGCTCGTCTTGGCCAGGCATCATCCGAATTTAATTTTTATTTATTTCCTTTAAATTTGTTTTAAACTAAATTTCCACACGCTCGTAATTTTGCAGTACGTGAAGCGTACTCCAGGTCCAAATATCCCAAACTCCTAACACCAATAATGTTGCGGATCCTGAATTCGTCGCACACATTGGGGAGTTCATGCCCCGTTCCCCCACGAACCCCGGTTCCACTGAGGCCGCCGACCGCGAGCGACTAAGCTCGTGATTGACGGATTGCGAAGCAATTCCGATCGCCAACCTCCCAGCCACGCGCCGAAGAGTTTGCTGGTCAAATATTCCCAAATACCTTCAAGACACGCAACCGAAGAAACCGGGGATCGAATCCTCGCTTCCACACGTTATTGAGTGCCGAGCGGATTTGCCCAGTGTGGAAAGCGGCGTCACCTAACGTGATTTATGGACCCGATTCAAGCCAAATTCGGTCTCGAATGATGCTAGGCCAATGGAGAAAAGACGTATCCAAACAGGTTGGAAAGTAACCAAATGTACAGCCTTTTATTTTGAAGGCACAGAGAAACAGACACGCTTATAAGCTTATCAATTCCTTACCTAATAATAACCCCACTGGCGCCTTCACACTCTCACACAATGACACGCGTTATTCTCGTACCGATCGATGTACGTGCTGGGATTTCCTCCAAAGTGGCCACATGGTGTGCGCAGTTCGATCCTCGATCCGGACGTGCAGCCTGGCTGAGATATCTGGACGACGAACTTCAGCACAGGTTGGTGAACTTCAGCGCATGTTGGGCTAGATTCAGCGCAGGTGGGACGATTCGGCGCAGGTGGGACGAGTCGGCGCAGGTGGGACGAGTCGGCGCAGGTGGGACGAGTCAGCGCAGGTGGGACGACCAGCTTCAAAATGGGTTGCGGGAGGGTCCAACGCTTGCAGGTCCACCGGATCAGAGCGAGAGATCGGCGAAGCACAAAGCAAGAGAATCGCCTGGTGGAGCCAAAAGTAAGAGGAGTGTCCTCGGCGATGCAAAATCCAAGAGGGCTGGTGAAGCACAAAGCAAGAAGAGTCTCGTCGGCGAGGTGAAGTGCAAGAGAATCAAAATGCGATGGGCGGGGGTTTTATCACACCCACCCACACCTTTACAATGTTCCACAGCCTCCCATTGGCTGAGGTTTGTCGCATGCTGGCCTTCAATCCTTCCTTCCACCAGGAAGTTTTCAGTTTTTCTTCCCCCTTTCATTCGGGGAGATTCCACACCCCCTCGGTCGCTTGCTGGTGGTGTTCCCGGTCCGTCCTTGGTCACGTGGGCTTCGCATTTGGCCACGCCTTCCTGCTCATCAGTAATGGCTTCTGTTACGGATTCGTCACTTCCGTTGTGGTTTTAATCCACTGTAAACATTTTTGATTCCATGTACTATTATTGTTGTCGTTTAAGGGAGATAGAGATTACTATTGTCAAAAGGTAAAAAAGTTAATGTTTTAAATGAAACCGGAACCGGACGACGACGAAGAGGAAGAGGAAGAGAAGGCGGAGCGAGTGAGTCGGACAAGAAGCCTAGCTGCTTCGAGGTCTGGAGCGAACGATTGGCGAACGAGGGTCACAAGTGAACTTTGGGTTTCCCGGGAAAGGGATTCCTGCGACAGAGTTGTTATCGCTGTGACAGATCAACCTGTGTGTCAGGTTTTGCGGTCGATTCCGAGGAGAATCATCGTAGTGCCGTTACGCCTCGAGAACGGGCCGTCGGCCATTTTGACTTGCGCGCTTTGCACATCGCTCAAGGTTTTTCACTTCGCTTCAACCATTTCACCACATTCAGACGTTAATCTGGTGTGAGTGTGTGACGTGGCTTTTGAGTGGGAAATCTGCGGTTCGCCGATTTGGAGCCGTGGAACGTTCATCCCCGAAGGTGTGATTTCCTGGTCGCCTTGAGGGTGCCTTTGCACAGCTTTGGCAGCGGGACTGTGACTGTCATCCGAACGGGATTCTGGTCTCGATTAGTCATCGTTCTGACGATCGCTGGAGCGGATCGACTTTGGCTTGATGCCAGAATAGAGACATTGCGAATGTTCTTCTTTTCGCTCACTTGGAGCACAGTGAGTTATATTGTACGAACCTGATGGTACCATCATAGGAAATATATATTGGTTTTACAATTGATTACTATTGTTGTTGTTCTATTATTCTTGTGTGATCTTAATACAATACTTGTTGGTTGGTAACAATTGGTGTGGTTTCACCATTGATCTTTGACATAGAGAATAACACATCTTTCTGCCGTGACTCCTCTTGGGGCTCGGAGGTACACCGTGACCGGGGGGTTTGGGGAGGAGCACGTAGCACTTCCCTTAACCACACGAAGGTTTGAAATCCTGCCGACAAAGCATATTTGGTCTCTATTACTACACAATGGGAAAGGGCTAATCTTTACATTCAATAAGAAATAACTAACTACTGCAGGCTACATGTTGTCGTGCAATTAACTGTAGGGGGTTTGCCTTTGTGGCAAAAACGTTTCGCTCTTTCACGAGCCTCGATCTTGTATACAACAAAAAAAAAAAAAAAAAAAAAAAAAAAAAACCCCGCAACACTAGCTTAGAGTTATAATGGTGTTTCCGTGGGAGCAACGGCTTCCACAGGAAGTAAAAATATTATAAACCACAAACACATATGATTAGCTTTTTAAACAGTCGCTAATGCTCTTTATAACACTAAATGAAGAAATACCGACATCCATGAAGTAAGGTTTACTTACAGAACTGAGTGAAGATCTACTGTACTCGATATAACCCAAAAATGTTGGGTTAATAACATGGCTCTTTCTGCCGCTACCGTGGCATTTTTCATAGCGAACTTTTGAAACTCGCTCCTGCTGTTTGATACGAAACTGAAATAAAAGGGAGAAGCTCAGGTTGTGCTCCTTTTCCAAGCAGCTAGCTAGCGATTGCCAAGCCAGCCGTTCCTTAACGGTTTTGAATGGAGTGCTTGCTCGAATGCTTAAACCAATTGGTGATCTCTCCAGAAGAAACTTGGTAAATGAACACACCCCCAATGTTCTTGAGACCCGCCCATAGATCGACTGTAATCTATATACCCCAAAGAGGAATGACCGTTCCTGCCCCTCCCGGAGTCTGCGGGTGTACTCGTAAATATAAATAAAATGCATTAATTGAATCCACTCTGCTCTCCCAGAGATACACCCATCTCCAGACCCCTCCCCCCCTTTGTAACATACATTCATCATTAACCTCATCTTGTGTGCTACCATTGTAGACACGTGTCATTCATACTGGACATTCAGCTCCACGTGTCAATTCTCCTGTTCTCCCATCAATTTATCCAGCTCCTTATTTAAGTCCAGCCCCACACTTTCTACAAGCCTTTAAAACTGATTATATGTAGACTACATGTAAATCATTATGGCAAAACTCACAACCATCCTTCCCTCAACAAGTGCTCATACTTAATAATCTATATTCTATACTATAAGAGAGCCATTTGTCTGTCTGTGTGCATGTCTGCGTATCGCCATTATTCTCAGAGATGGCTGAACGGAAATTCGTCAAACTTTCAGAGGTTTATCAACGAGTGCCGATGCGTGTTTAATAATGAATAAATAAAATTGAAAAAAGGTTTTTTGGGGGGAGGGGGGGGGGGGAGATTAAAAAAAAAAACCACTTTATAGTGCCTGAACATTTGCAGCTATATGAAAGATAATATTAAATTATTCCCCGTTGGTGTGTGTGCGTGTGTGTGTGTGTAATATTATACGAAATATAATTTTTCCTTAGTGGGTGTAGGTAGGGAAGTGTTTTAGGCCCCCCACAAAAAATAGAAAAAAAACGAAATTGATTTGTTCAAAATGCCAACAGGATTAGAACATCACCAGGTAACGCCGGTACTCCTGCTAGTGTTTTATAATACACCCTTTTGTTATTTTTCGGTTTTAAACTTTCTATATTCCCCTTCTTTCATGACCTTTGACAGACGTATACAAACAAGGAAACGTGGATGTATAACATGGACATGATGGGTTTGTTATAAAATAATTAAGATGAGTTCAACCTCAGACTTGGGGAGAGGGACATGGATGGAGTGGATCCATTTAATACTGTTCAGCTGGAAAGAAACAGATAATAAAAAGATTCCATTTCATCCAGGACAGCAAGGTGGGAGCCCAGGCCTACATTAAAAGCTGCAATCCATGACCCTGCATACAAATGAGCAATGGAGAAATACCAATGACTTGAATCTCTGGAGTGTTCTTAACTGATGCCCGACTTTGAAGTCTGTGAACATATTATCAGTGTAGTGAAATATCGTATTAATGCTGAACCCAGGTGATGCTCGCTGCTCGCTGACACCACTAGGGGGGGCGCGGCTATAAGACCCGATGCAACCGTTGCTCTGGGCGACTTCTCCTGTGACATGTTACATTGACTAGTAGACTCGCTAACGGTACGTACCGCATAGAATATTACGCTCGCTTTCATTGAACTATATTATGGATTGACCTATGTGATGCCAAACCTTATTTCTATTGCATCCCTGTATTTGCAGAATGATGTCAAAGGTCTCAATGGAATTAAACCAACAGATGGACTAAAGTTGTGGTCTTGAATGATTTCCACAACACTTAATTCCATTAAAGATCTACGGACATGGCGGGAAGCAAGATGCTGGCGGTTTCGCAATTCTGCACTGACCCGCAAGCCCCGGATGCTGGTTTGCAACTGACTCACTGGTTGAAAACTTTGGAGAATCAGTTCGCTGACCAGGACACCGAGCCGACAGCTGCCGCGAAGCTAGCAGCGCTCCAGTCCAGAGTCGACTACAAGGTGTACAACAGTATTGCGCGATGTGCGACGTACGACCTCGCTGTCGCGGAGCTCAAGCGATTGTACATAAAGCAAAAGAGCGTGATATATGCTCGGCATTTGCTGTCATCACGACGCCAGCAACCAAACGAGTCGATGGATCACTATTAGTCTAGTAGGAAGACTAGGTCCCCCTGCACCCCCCGGAGATATACTTCTAATCAGTGTTTCTAGATTGGAAAAAATGTGTAGAAAATGACTAGCTATGGCCCCAAGCTGAAAAAATGTCCCACATACCATTTTTATGCAAATTACTGCTGCCATTATCAAAAAAACGATTTTTGACATATCTCAGCCAATATTGCAGATAATTGAAAAATGAAGGTGTCTAGACCCATGTTTTGAAGGGCATAGATCATGATAGAACTATTCATAACATGATTACATGTGTCTATGGTATACTAGTATGCATATTAATGCTGTAATTACAAAATAATCACAGTTTTACGAAATAATAGACTCATATTAAGGTCCGTCTACACAGACGTTAACACAAAGTTTTATTTTTCTAAATATTACAACTGTCAAAATAGTCCTAGCACTCAATGTGACCACTCTTCTCTTGCTTGTTTTAGATAAACATCATTAGCATTAGTGATTCTACACTGAGTCAGTCATCATCATTTTCATCGAAATCGTCAGAGTCAAACTCTTCTTCTCCTTCCTCTTCCTCCTCCTCTTCGTGCTCTCCTGTGTTCAGAAGATCCACCAGTGAGGTTGGTAGGATGGGACCACTGGACCACATTGGTTTCAACAGTCCTTCATCAGTCCTTATCCATCCTTGCTCCTCATAAGGTTTTGGCTTTTCGATGATAGGTTGATCGGCTCTTTTGTACAATGCTACGCGGTGGTTCACACGCTGGATGTGCGGCTTCAGGGCAGACTGGCATGGAGGAAGGCGAGCCAGATCAACCTTGGACTTGGATGTGAGGGTCTTGTCCTCTCCCACCATTTTTCGTAGCAGCTTGGCACGGACAATGTCCACTGATGACTCGCGACTCTGGCCGTACATCACACAGGTGAATTTTTCTAACTGCCTCTCCACCTCAGGGTTGGCATCCCAGTTGTCACCCAGTTCACCGAATGCCCTGTGAAACCTGGGATTCTTCTCCAGCTTTTTCAAGGGCCCGACTTTTCCCTTCCCTTTGAAGGCACTGGTGCAGTCTTCTCCGCTGAACACATAGTACCCCAGGAGAGTGGCACAGTAGTCCTCTCCCAGGGATTCTGCCAGCTCAGAGACGTTGACAAGTTGGCGATGCTTCCCTGACCCTGTATCCAGGTACACCGTCAGCTTGATGTTGTGGGCATGGTGGAGCAGGATCAGGAGGATGTCTGTGTCCGGTGTTCTGACTACAGCGTTCTTGTATCCGATGGTAGCAGCATGATGGAGGTACAGACCTATTGTGACCTGTTGTGACCTATTGATGGTAGGTAGCATTCGGTCCTTGCTGCTCTCGAACCCGGGCTTGACCTCCTGCACCATGATTCCTCCAGCACTGTTTACAATGTTGCTGCCGTGCACACTGGTAGTGGTTTTATTCAAGTTGTCCCACTCACAGTGGAATACAAGGTTGCCCTCTCCTGTCACAATTTGTGGTGTACGATAAGTTGAGACTTCATCCAGGACCTTGGCGAGAGCAGTTTCCAACTCCAAGGCGAAATCGTAGCTCTCAGAGTGTCCAAGCCTGTGTAGTATTGTGGTGAGCTGTTTGCTTCGGAACAGGTGCCTTACAGTCACACAGAGGAGAATGTGCTTTGGTAACTTCCATTTTCCATCTGACACTGCACGGCACAGATCTTGTCCAATGGAGAAGACCAGACGCTTCACCTTTTCTGTCTCGATGCCCTCCTTGCCAGTCATTAGCACGCTGAGAAAGCGGACAAGGTCTGGAGGTAGGATGTCTTCAGGATTGAGCTCCATGTCTTCAGCTGTTGGTGGCCATGGTTGGTCTTTACACTCTCTGAAAGCCTGTAGAATACCCTGGCGAAGTTGGAGGGCAACATTTTGGTTCTTGTTTGTGCTTCCGAGTGTGAATGCTCGTGCGAGAGCATTGGAAACTGTTATGTTTGAGCTGTGCACAAGCCAGAAAGAAATGACATCACATTTGTCATGATCAACCTTCGTGAAGTGGATATGCTCCTTGATTGGGTCATTCTGTAGGCGTTTCAGTAGTTTCTCTGACCGATAATTTGAGTTCTCATATCCATTCAGTTTCAGTTCCTCGACATAGAGCAAGCGCAAGGAAGAAAGCTCTAGAACTTTATTCTGCTGGATGACCTGGGTTTGAATGTGTTCCAGTACTGAGTTGAATGCCTTTTCATGGGCGGCTGACATGCAAGCCTGCTCCTTTGGTGCTTCGGCTCTGTGAATCGCACGCTCATAGTTGTAGAATGCTGTGCGGAAAGCTTTAAAACATGACGGATGGTGTTTGGCCTCACATGCAAAGAGGTCTTTGTTTTTCACCTTTCGATGGAGTCGATAGAGACCCATTTTCTCAGCCCGTGTTTCGATTTGCTCCCATGCATTTTCTTTGTTTTTAAAGGATGGGAAGGTTGTAGGCCTCTCAGTATTGCGATGAGCATCTTTGGTCTCAACTTTCTCACAAAATATACACTCTGGCGGGAAGATGGGTTCAGCAGAACCTCCTGGTTTACGAGGAGAGTGATGCCATGATGAGGTTGATGGCCCTGGTTCTGTATCATCTCCCAGACGATGAAAGTGGCGGACAAAGTGCTTATAACACTTGCTGTGATATCCTACTCTTTCTAGGTCATCAGGAAGAGTTGCCGGGATCTGATCACATACTGATTGCATACGACATGGGGAGTCATGCGGTTGGTTGAGACGTCTATCCCGGATCTTTTGAAGCAGTTGCAGTTTTTCTGAAGCAGATCCTTTAATTTTACGGAGGGGCGTGAAATCCCCATGATCAGACATGGATGGTACATGAAGGATGCATGTAGGAGGAGAGCTTTGGGCTGCAGGTTCTACACTCCGTTTTCTTTTGGGCATGCTTGCTGTCGATGTCTACCATCACTGTTAAATGACAAATAAGAAATCACGAATGATGTTAAAAGTGCCTGTGAAAGGAGGCTCTGAGTTTTCAGTGAGGTAACAGAGGTTCTGAGTCATGTTCTACACTAGGGTACTTTTTAGCTGACTAAACCATGTTTAGTGGCATCAAAAGTGCTAATAGCTAAAACATCTAAATTCTTCCACACTAACGTTAGCTATCTAGGCCAATGAAACATTGTGCTAAGTTACTGTAGCTAGCTCAGCTGTCGTGCCTCTTTCTGGTTCAATTCATATACAGAAGTCAACAGATATGTCTCATGTTTGGCATTAACAAAAGTTTAAGTTACACCGACATTAGGAACATACTGTACATAGATGAGGCTAGCTTTAACGTTAGCTAACATGGTGCTAGCTGGCTCAGCTGTTATTCTGCCTGTTTATGATTTCATGCAGAAACTGAAGTCAAGAGTGTGAGTAACATTATAGTTAGCATCTTACCTGGCTAGATTGGAGGATGAATACCAAGAACAACACACAGATGGAATGGAAGACTGAACTTTCAACTGAGGTATTCAATAACATCAACGTTACCAATTGATACGAGCGCGCGACATTACCAATTGATACGAGCGCGCGAGCGCGCATGTTACATGGATGGAAATGTAAAATGGCAGCTATAGCAGCACTAATTTGGATCTCTAGTCTATCATTTCTGCACTGTGATTGGATAACATAAAAAAATATGTTTGGGAGTTAACAGCAGGAGTTGGTAGATTTTACGTGGGCTGGGTGAGAAACCTTTAAATAAGCAAGTGAAAATCTCTCGCAATACAAAGTCAATGGTGGGAAGAAAAGTTGAGTGGTACCAATGTTACTGCCAATGTCCCGCCCCTATGCAAGACTCAGGAGCATCTTGTTGACATTTAACCTTGAAAATACCTGGGTTTAGACCCCTTATGTACCATGTTAAGTTATCTGCAGTATTAACGTATCCTTATCATTTGTAAAACTGATTATTTTGTAATTACAGCATTAATATGCATACTAGTATACCATAGACACATGTAATCATGTTATGAATAGTTCTATCATGATCTATGCCCTTCAAAACATGGGTCTAGACACCTTCATTTTTCAATTATCTGCAATATTGGCTGAGATATGTCAAAAATCGTTTTTTTGATAATGGCAGCAGTAATTTGCATAAAAATGGTATGTGGGACATTTTTTCAGCTTGGGGCCATAGCTAGTCATTTTCTACACATTTTTTCCAATCTAGAAACACTGATTAGAAGTATATCTCCGGGGGGTGCAGGGGGACCTAGTCTTCCTACTAGACTATATGCCCAGGAGCTCCGGCAACTCCTGCTAGACAGCACCCAAGAGCCACGGACTCACGAGCAGGTTCAAGATGACCTTCTCCTAGACGCTTTCGTCTCCGGAGTCTCCTCTCAGGACCACAGGCTCAAGCTCTTGTAGAAGACCGACCTGACCTTCACGGCGGCTCTAGAACAAGGAAAAGTATATACCGAAGCGCGGCTGCAGTCGAACGACTATGATCGCACGCGCCTCTTGGCAGGGACCTCGCCACACGCACGGCCGGAGAGTGCTACCGCCGACGAACCGGGAGCGGACCCGCTCGCGGAACTCCAGGTAGCCCCGGCGGAGGATCCGAGGATCCTGACGGCTGCCGCTACGGTCAGACCCAAGGCCTTACGCGGAGCCGCATGCTACTTCTGTGGGGGTCAACGACATCTCCGCTCAGTGTGTCCGGCTCGTGACGCAATATGCCATATGTGCTCGCAGAAGGGGCACTATGCAAAAGTGTGCCGGAAAACCGCACGCGGTTCGCGGCTGCGCGCGACCTTGAATGGGCTTATTGCAGAGCCTACGGGCCGAGCACGGAACATGGCGCCTTACCCGGCTTTGATGGGCAGTGCCCCTCCTTGCGGGCCCCTGGTCGCCCAATCGACCTTGGCGAGAGCCACCGACCAGCCACAACAGTCTCATCCTCAATCGGACACGGAACGTGCGTCCTTGACTAGACTCCGGGCAACGCGAGAGGCTTTGGGGCCTCGCCAAACCCCTACGGAGGCCCATACTCGTCAAACGGCGATTTTGAATGGCAAGACTACGGAGGCCCATACTCGTCAAACGGCGATTTCGAATGGCAAGACTACGGAGGCCCATACTCGTCAAACGGCGATTTTGAATGGCAAGACAGCGGAATGCATGGGAAGGCTCTCTGACAGCTTTAACGGATGCCCCATGCACAACGAATACTCCAGCAACGACCGCAACACTGCTGATTGCATGGGAACACTCCCTGACAACTTATACGAAACTCCACGGGCACCCTCTGACGCCCGGAAAACTGCGGCTGGCATAGGACCCATAGTAGGGTGGCTTAGCAAAATTACCGTTACACGGTGGACAAAATCACCAAATTTGGCATGAACACTCCTAATGACCTATTAATCAATATTAGCCGAGGAGCCCTCGCGAATTTTTACGCGTATTCGTGTAAAACCAAAAAATCCAAAATGGCCGCCATCCAGTAATTAAAAACACATTTCCCGGGTTATACAAGTCATGGATAGCAAAAATTGGTATCAAAATATAAATTTTTAGGACACTGAATGTGTATTTTGATATTACAATATCACCAGTAAATTTAAAGGGACATTCAGTGATTTCATGTGAAGGGCGCCCTCAATGGGGGGGGGGAAAGGGGGGGGACTTAATCTTAATCTAAACTTAATCTTAATTAAGACTTAATCTAAACCTCTCATTGGTTTATAGTGGATACTGATTGTAATGGTAGGCGTGACATCCAATAAGCGACACGCCCAATTCTTGGGCTCGATATTTTGCACTCCTAATGGTTATCCTTTCTGGTCGGATCCAGCTTGGACTAGACTATTAAGTACATATGTACACCTGATATAGGCTGCACATTAATCAAAACAAAACACTGAAACAAAAAAAAGCCGACTTGGAGGTACATGTAAGCAAAGTATGTCATTTGTTTTTGAAAAAATGAGGATGCCCCCAAAAGTCGCTGGTACTGCATATTGATATAGCTTTATATATTACAATACTCCTGGTCTAAAAAAAACCTCCCAGTCCCACTTGGGATGAGGGGAATTTGTAGCCACACAATCATGAAACTTATAACCACTACATGATATAATTGACCTCAGTCATCAACTTTTAAAGAAAATAATTTTAAAAAATTGAGTGTACAAGTACTTTGGTCATTCAGTAGTGAGCATGGGGGATTTCTGTTGAACAAAAGTATATTATAATGTTCAGTGTGCAATGTGCAAATCCTTACTTTCTCAGTAATCTAGACATCTGCAATGTTCTTATTTACTTGTCTATTTAATACATGGGCAAACACAACGTTTTGAGCAGACAAGATTGGCATTGCCACATTTGCATGTGGTACAGTCTCCTTTGCAACCACATTTGATTAGTTCTCTGCATGCTCTGGAAACCTCTGGCATTGATATCCAAACTGGTACCCATACATCTGACACCTTGGTCCATGCAAATGTCTGTGGAGAAGGAACCACTTGCTGTGTCTGTGTGCTGGTTGTCCAGATTCCGGCTTGGTACAATGCCCGCCGGGCATGTTGAAGAAGAGCATCCTGTGTGGGTGGTATTCTGTCCATTGATCGATTCTTCTGGCAGAAGAGTTCCTGTCTTGCTTCATTGACGGAGCTCAAGGAACTTGTTCTATCATACAAGATGATGATTAGTCTCTCGATCTTCTGGAAGTGATCAGCGTCTGTATAAAGAAGCTCAAAGGGGTGACGAGCCAGATACACAAATGTTTCTGTGATGTCTTCATAGGCTTGCCAAGCCTGCCAGGCTGACTTCTTGCCCTTACCTTGGAAGGCTGATGTGGTATCACATCCAGAAAGGGTATGAAATACTGGTAGAGCTTGTGATCTTGTTTCCCCAAGTCTGTCACATATGGCATTGATACTGTAAAATCTGTAATTCTTACCCATTCCAAAGGCAACCCAGATGTCTACCAATGGCTGAGTGACCATGAGATCATAAAATGTACCAATAAGTACGACTACAACGTCTGTGTCAACAGTGCGCACTTTAATAGTCTTCATATCTTGCTCTAGTGCATGCACGATGTGCACTATGACCCTCGTATCTGCTTCCTCATGGTTGCAGTTCAGCATGGCGTTGATGGTGCCTGTGGATACTACAGATTCACCTGATGTGATGTACACGGATTTGCCTGATGGAAAGGTAAACTCGGCAACCTTGGACGTCAGAAAGGCAAATAGCTCCTGTTTGTTTTTTGGATCACGGAGGAAGTCCATCCAATTGCCTGGAAGCTTGGTTTGGCCGGACACTTTTCTGCGCACACCCTTTCCTCTCTTTTCCCGGGTTGATTCCTTCAAACTGTCTGGAATGTATGTCCCCCACACAACATCCAACCTTGTGGCATTCTGTAGCTGCTTCACCAGGTAGGGGATGAACACCTTGTCTGCATACTCAATGAACGTGCTGACTGCAGTAGTCGGCAGACAGTGCACAATGACAGCACCATCCAGTACAATGCAGTCATAGGTTGAAGGTGGCTCAGGCTGCTCGGGCTGCTCAATACATTTCAGTAGATCGGACTTTGTGTTTGGTAAATGCAGCTTACCAAAGTCTGAGAGAGAAGGTGGAAAGGGTTGTATCTCATGGGCAAAGAATTCCTTCAGGTCACCCTCGCGACTTTGCATGGCAATGTACAACTGGCCAAAAAGTGCCACATTGTTCTGGAGCACTTTGATCTCCTTGATCTCTCTTGATTTGCACTTGATCACATAGAAATCTCCTCCAACAATTCGAGCAAGAAGCTGTGTGTCATGTAGCTCTGTGATCATACATCGTATATTGGTATCAGCATCATATGTTAAAACTTGAGAGAGCTCACCGTTCTCATGTCCTTTGTCACAGAAGATGCACTTTGCTGTGTTTATCGTTTGGCGCTTACTTGATCTCCTTTGAGACTCGACAGTGTTGGGGACACCCCTTTTCTTTGCTTGCGTCCTTGTCAACTTGGAATTGTTATATTTCAAATGGCAAGATTTATGCCAAGATGCATGGTGGGTTACAAAATCTGCAGCAGTAACATCACTGCCAAAGTAGATGTTAGTTGGAAGTGCATCAATGTCTCTGAACTGTTCTACATTTGTCAAACATGATGTATAAGCATCTGTCATGTCACGACTTGCTATAGGATTCTGCAAAGGGCATTTCAAAGGTTCAGATGTGTGTTGCTGACAAATGATACAACAATTCCAATCTAGATCCATCTTGTATACGGGCTCGTCTCTCTTGGCACGATGTCTGAATCCAATCCGTACCAGCAGTTTCCTTGGCTTTCAATCGGTGCTCTGAAATTGAGCAAAAAGTATATATTATTCACATTAAAATAATATCAATATAAATAACTTAAGTTGAGTTTGGCAAAAATATAAATTTTACTCAGAAGTAATATTAATCCAGCTTTAATTTAGCATTCACAATGGATGTCCTATAATACTTTCCATATGGAAAATTTATTGTGATAACAAAGAGAAAAAAAACACATAATCAATCACATTTATTTTCAAGTCAAGATAGGACATCTGATTTTTTGTTTTCACTAATGATGTCCTATAATGTCTTCCGTAGTTTTAAAAATGGCCTGGGCAACAGCATTGTTTAACAGTTGCTTTTTATTATATTTGATTTATACGTATTAATCATTAATCATGGGTAAAGTTAATAAGTGCTATATAATGCAGTATAAAAATATCTAATTAGCCAGAATTTTCTAAATTCCTGATATAGTGCACATTGTGTTGATTATTTTGCATAGGCCATTATTTATAGGAGTGTTTAAGCTTGTCTAATTATGCTGATTGTTACCAAATGTACATAAACACATACTTCTGTTTAGCTAAAAAAACCTGACTTGATCACTGAAGTTCTGTAATTAAAGATAATAACTTGAAAAGTTGCTTACTTACCATAAAATATGTAGATTGTTGACAAAGGAGGCCAGAAAACTTTCCACCAATACATGTGCTTAGCAGTATAGTAAAGACAGCCTGTAGTCACAATGTCGCCCTCTAAATTAGGTATATAACTACGGATACCCACAAGGGTCACATTAAGGTTAGGATAAAAGCATAATTAAAACATTCACATTATTTCCATGTTCAAACCCTTGTCTCAAGAACGCACTATCTTGAGAAAAAATAGTTTAGATCACTTTTAAATTCAATTAGTTTGGATGTTGCAGTCAATATTATGTAGTTTGATTTCTTTGATCTTTAGACCTACGGGAAATAAACAACCATGTTGTCCATATGTGGTAGGTTATTTGTGTATCTTTTTTAAAAATAGGGCTTCAATAAAAATATTCTGGTATAATATAATCATACTTTGGTACAATTTAGCCATCGTATGACCGCTAAAAACCAAGGAAATTGCTATTTCAGCATAAATGGCGGCCATTTTGGATTTTTATGTTTTACTTTAATATTTCAGGAGGGTGACCGAACATGTTGAGGACATGGTTCTGATATTTAAGTAATATTTTGATACAATTTGGCTTTCCTCTAACAACTACAACCCAAGAAAATTGGTATTTTATCATGAACGGCAGCCATCTTGGATTTGTTTGTGTTACCATGGTTACGTACATATTTCGAGAGGGCTCCTCGGCTAAAATCAACTGATATACCCTAAGGAAGCCTCACACCAAAAATGGCGCTTTTGTCCGCCCGGTAACGGTAATCTTGAAAATTGACCCCAAGCCACCCCGCTACCACCCGTGAGGTGCGACCGACTCACTCGGGAGGTTCGGTCCCACTCCCAGCGGGCTCGTCCGGCCTGGCTCAAGCCGTTATTTCCCTCATGGTCGAGGGCCATTGTGTGCGGGCCTTGGTGGATACAGGGTCTACGGATAGTTTTATCGATCAGCGACTGGTGCACAGGCATGGTTGGCAGGTCTTGGGGACTACGAGACGGATCTTCATGGCTTCCCAGGGACTTCGGCTCAGCACGAAGGGGGAATGTCGATTGAAACTCGTGATAAAGGGACGGGTTTTCCCAGATGTACACCTCATGGTCTTACCTGCTTTATGTGCAGACGTTCTGTTAGGACACGATTTCCTTAAGCGACATGGGCGACTGGAAATGGAGTTTGGTGGGCCAGACATGCTTGCTGTTGGTGGGACTGACACGCTTGCTGTGTGTGCCCTAGCGAAAATGGACATCCAGCCACTTTCGCTGTTCCCCAATTTAACCTCCGACTGTACACCTATAGCGGTAAAATCACGGCGCTACTCTCGAGCAGACATGCAATTCATTGCGGGAGAGACGGCTCAGCTCTTGAAAGACGGCATCATAGAACCCAGCGGGTCGCCGTGGCGGGCCCAGGTCTTAGTGGTGCGAAGCGAAGCACACCGCAGACGCATGGTAATCGACTATTCCCAAACGATTGACCGTTTTACACAGCTGGATGCCTACCCCCTTCCGGGGATGGACGCGCTGGTGCGACAGGTGGCCCAATACTCGGTCTACAGCACTCTCGATCTCCGTAGTGCGTATCATCAGATCCCTATCTCTAGGGCAGATCGTATGTATACCGCTTTTGAGTCGGGGCAACGGTTGTACCAGTTTACTCGATTGCCTTTTGGGGTGACGAACGGGGTCTCCCGTTTCCAGAGGGCCATGGATGACCTCATTGCGAGGGAGAACTTGACCGATGTTTTCGTCTATCTAGACAATCTTACGGTTTGTGGGTATGACCAAGGGCACCATGATGCTAATCTGAAGCGCTTCCTCGAGGTCGCGCAGAGGTATCGCTTAACCATGAACGAGGCTAAGTGTCAATACTCCCTACGCAAGATAGATCTTCTGGGGTACACCGTGACCCATGGCTCTGTCGCTCCGGATAAGGAGCGTCTGCGACCTCTGCTCGACATGGCCCCTCCCAGCGATCGGGCGTCCCTGAAGCGCGCTCTCGGGCTATTCGTCCATTACTCCAAGTGGGTCCAAACTTTCTCCGTGAAACTTCGCCCCCTTGTGGCCTGCGACACATTCCCTCTGCGTCCGGCCGCTTTGGCGGCCTTTGGAGGCCTTAAGGCCGACATCGCCAGTGCCGCTGTGGCGACGATCGACGAGAGCGGATCTTTCGTCCTAGAAAGTGATGCCTCGGACCATGCCATAGCGGCGACCCTCTCCCAAGGTGGGCCCCCGGTGGCTTTCTTTTCACGGACTCTTACCTCCACTGAGCGGAGACATTCGTCCGTCGAAAAGGAAGCGTACGCGATCGTCGAGTCGATTCGGCGATGGCGCCCGTACTTACTCTGACGATGCTTTCAAATCATCACGGACCAACAAAGTGTTGCGTTCATGTACGACACCTTACACGCCCAGCGCATTAAGAATGAGAAAATCACTCGCTGGCATATAGAGCTTGCCGACTTCTGCTACACTATCAAATACCGCCCGGGGAAGGATAACCAGGTCGCCGACGCCTTATCGAGACCGGTTACGTGCGCGGGTATCGTCACTCTAGAGGGCCTACGCGCTTTGCACGAAACTGCGGGGCATCCGGGCATGACGCGTTTCGCTCATTTTGTGCGACGTGGCAATCTACCGTACTCGATTGATGATATCCGCCGTATCTGTCGCGACTGCGCTATATGCGCCGAAATAAAACCGCGTTTCTATAACCCGCGAGAGATCTCGCGAGATCTCGCGAGATCTTGGAGACGGCGGCAGGGATTTTCGAAGCTCCACACGGTCTCCACGTTTTTCGAAGTTAAGTCTGTTCACAATTGTATTTTGTCGAAACTGTATTTATCTTTCGGTGTGTGAAGTTATTGTGTGCAACTTTGGTTGTTTCTCGGTGTTTATCTTTCATAAATTGATCGTCTGTTTGCCGTGTCGTGTCTTGAGGCCTTGTACAGTGTGCACTGTACAACCTTGAGGCTTTGTTTTTCTCTCAGCGGTCCGTCTTTTGTGATCCAATAACTTTCGTTCTCTGTATTCCCAGTCTTTTCACCCATAGCCTACTTCCTTGTGTAAATCTCAACTAAAAAAAAAAAAAAAAAAAAAAAACATTTTCCTTCTCTGTTCTCATTCGTTTATTCATTCTTATTCGTTCGTTCGTTCTTCGACCACGTGTTTCTCCCCCATTTCCCCAGATAGTTTTCACTCATTAACCTTCAATGTTTACACTTTCCCCTCAAGTTATGTATTCCGTCATATTTTATAACACCTTTTTCTTCTTCTTCTTTAAAAGGCTGCTTTCGACTTGCTCACCAAATCAATTCATCCCAAAAAAAATATCCATCTCCTATAGTGCCTTTTTTCTACATTCCCTAAACTCTCCTGCACTCCATCCTCCATCCAGCGTCCTTAAACGTATTTTTAACTCGAAGGTCACAAGAAACTCATTTTGCAATAAATGTTCGTTTCCCATAAATCGTACACTTTCAAAAATCCAATCTCACCCCTCCCCTCCAAATCTTCCCCATAACCCCTCCCCTCCAAATCTTCCCCATCACCCCTCCCCTCCAAATCTTCCCCATCACCCATCCCTTTCAAATCTCCCCCCTTGCCCCCTCCCTCCTAAACTACCCCCTCACCCCTCCCCGCCAAGACGCCCCCTCGCCCCTCCCCTCCTAGACTCCTGCCTCACCCCTCCCCTCCAAATCTCCCCCATATCCCATCCCTTTCAAATCCCTCCCCTTGCCCCTTGCCCCTTCCCTCCCCCAAACTTCCCACCCCTCACCTTCAAATCTCCCCACCCTCATTGCTTCTCAATTTCCCCCCTCTCACTCCCCCTCCTCAAAGCGTCCTCCCAGCTTCTTCCCCCTTCAAACTCTCACCTCCATCTCCCCCAACCTTCTGCCTCGCTCTTCCCCCTCCTCAAATAACACCTCATTGTGGCTCACCCAATCACCATCAAACCTTTTGTCCGCCCCATCCTTCCCTTTCTCCGAGCTATTCTGAAATCTCTGACACACCTTCAACAGCTCTCCCTACCTCTTCCACCTCTTCCACATCTTACCCTACCCCTCCTCCCCCCTGTTCTGTATCTGATGCTCCCCCTTCCTCTTCATTAACGGTATGGACCTCAAACATCCGGGGCCTTCGTTCAAACTTAACTGATCTCTCCATACAGGTTGCTTCTGTCAAACCAGACGTGATCTGCTTAACAGAAACTTTCCTCCTTTATGATGTCTCTGATTCCATAGTATCTCTCCCGGGCTACTCCCTCCTCCGGTATGATAGACCTGAGCCTCGTCCTGGAGGCGGGGTTGCTATCTTTATCAAAAACTCTCTTCCTCACTCGCCCTGCACTGCACTCTCTCCACCTCACCCCCAGGAATACCTCTGGCTACGGCTTCCCCTTCGCTCCCACCTCTTGTTCATATGTGTGTTGTACCGTCCACCAAACAGTGATGACTCCATCTACATCTCGCTGTCTGATGATATGGACCAACTTCTATCTACTCATCCCAACTCTCTCTTCCTCATATGTGGTGATTTCAACTGTCATCATGCCAGTTGGCTGGGTGTGGGTACCTCTCTCACCAGCCATGGCTCCTCAGCAAAGGACTTCTGCGACTCACTGGGACTGACAATCTGTCAATTTCCCGACCCGGATCTCAGTCAACGGAACATCTTCTCTTCTGGACTTGGTTATGACTAACTTCCCTGAAAATGTCTGCTGCTCTTCTTCTGCTCCGATCGGATCATCTGATCATGTCCTTGTTAAAGTGGACATCTCTCTGACCATCCTCAGGGAGCCTGCTCAGCGTCGACGAGTCTGGCATTTCACTCAGGCCAACTGGCACGGTCTTCAAGCAGCCATCAATCATCTGGACTGGTCTCCCATCTCTACCACCTCTGACATCAACTCATCCTGGGAATTCTTCCAAAGTAAATTGCTCTCTCTCATGCACAGATTTATCCCATCTCGTCTTCAGTTGTCATACCCTTCCTCCCGTCCATGGTACACGGAATCTTGTGGTGAGGCTGTTGCCCAGAAACAACTTGCCTTCGTCTCCTGGAAAGCAAATCCAACGGAAGGAAATCTCATTTCCTTTCACAAAGCCCGAAACAAGTGTGTGTCCACCCTCAGGAGAGCCAGGAAACAATATCTCTCCGTTCTCAAGACCGAACTCTCTTATCTGTCTCCCTCTTCCAAATCCTGGTGGCGTCTGGTCAAATCCGTTTCTGGTGTTTGTTCCCCCTCCATCCCCTCCCTTACCTCAAACGGCTACACAGCTGACTCCGCACGTGAAAAAGCGGCATGCCTCAACTCTGTGTTTGCCTCTAAATCTTGTGTCCCAAACCCATCCCTCTCTGTACCCACCATACCCAGTCGTACCCTGCTGCTCCTGGACTCCGTGTCCTTTCCTCCTGACAAGGTGGAAAAGTTTCTGTCAACCCTCGACTCTGATTCTGCAACTGGACCCGACGGCATCAGCCCACGGGTCCTAAAATCCTGCTCTGCTGCTCTATCTCACCCTCTCTCTGTTCTCTTCACCCTCTCTTTTGCTCAAGGTCAACTGCCATCTGCTTGGAAATCAGCCAACATCACCGCTTTGCACAAAAAAGGTGCAAAAACAGATCCTAGCAACTACAGACCAATCAGCCTTCTCCCAATTATCAGCAAAGTCATGGAATCCATCATTGCTTCGGATATGAAATCTTTCCTCTTCTCCAATGGCTTGATCTCTGATCATCAATTTGGTTTCAGACCAGGTCACTCTACTCTGGACATGCTGCTTCTGCTGTCTCAACAATGGATGGAGGTCCTCAATGCCAAACAGGAAATTAGAGCTGTCTCCCTCGACATATCACGTGCCTTCGACACGGTCTGGCACCCCGCTCTGCTCACCAAACTCTCCTCCTTTGGTATCCATGGAAATCTCCACGCATGGCTGGCGGACTTCCTCTCTAGTCGTCGTCAACGTGTGGCCCTGAATGGATTTCTCTCATCTCCTCTTCCTGTTCAGGCTGGAGTTCCCCAAGGCAGTGTTCTGGGCCCCATGCTTTTTCTGGTCTTCATCAATGATCTCTCTGACTCTCTCGAAAATCCTCTCTATCTCTTTGCTGATGACTCCACTCTCTGCCGCTCCATTCCTCTTCCCTCAGATCGGCAGTCTGCTGCTTCCTCACTCTCTGAAGACCTGGACAAAATCACAGACTGGTCAAACAAGTGGAACATGTCTTTCAATCCTGACAAATCTCACATTCTTACTATGTCTCTCCGAAAAGATCGACTGGACAACCCTCCCATCTACTTTCTCAACAATCCTCTCCAAGAAGTTCTGTCGCTCAAGATTTTGGGTCTCACTATCTGCCATGATCTTTCTTGGGAAAACCACATTTCCAAGCTGGCCTCCAAAGCCAGTCGCCGACTGGGCATCCTCCGTCGTGCGAAGTCCTTCCTCGGCACACCTGAGCTCCTCACCAGATACAAGGCTTTCATCCGCAGCTCAATGGAATACTGTTCTCCCCTATGGGCCGGTGCTCCTGCCTCACACCTAGCTCGGCTTCACGCTGTTGAAACCAAAGCTTTCAGAATTATTGGAATCTCCCGCGATGAAGCTATCTCTGAGGGCCTTTCACTCACTCACCGCAGGCAGGTAGGTGGTCTTTCTGTCTTCTACCGACTCCTCTCCGGCCTTGCACCCCCAGCTCTCTCTGTGCTCTGTCCCCCAAATATTCCTACAGGTCGCACAAGATCTGCCAGCAACCCTCTGATGGTTAAACTGCCGAAATCTCGGCTCTCTGCTCACCTTCACTCTTTCATTCCTCTTTTCTCCCGCCTCTGGAACAAACTCCCTCACTCCCTTCAATCCCACTCCTCCCTCCAGGTCTTTAAAACAGCTGTTCACCACCATCTCTTATCTTCCCCCATCCAAAACCTTGATCTTTTCTACCCCCGCTAATTCACCCCAGATCCACCTTGTTTGAAATTCCAACTTCTTTCCTGGAAGTCCTGGCAGTGTCCATATGTTTTATAACTCTCCCACCGCCCCCTTCCCACGCCCCCCCCCCCCCCCCAAAGCCCTCACCCTCTCTCAGATCTCTCGATGTCTCCATGTCTCTCGGTCCCTGCTCTCAAATGTTGTGTTTGTGTCCTTCCCCCTCTCT
Source organism: Myxine glutinosa (assembly GCF_964187855.1). Classification (NCBI taxonomy): domain Eukaryota; kingdom Metazoa; phylum Chordata; class Myxini; order Myxiniformes; family Myxinidae; genus Myxine; species Myxine glutinosa. The sequence continues at coordinate 212,670,193 of NC_136264.1, read as the reverse complement.
CCCCATCTTGTCTACCGCTCCCTATGTTATATGTTTTATGTGTCGGTTTGTCTTTCTGTGTGATTAATGTTCGCTCTTTCACGAGCCTCGACCTTGTATACAAAAAAAAAAAAAAAAAAAAAACCCTCCCATGGGGACGCTGGTTAGGGCTACGAAGCCGTGGGAGAGATTGACGATGGATTTCAAGGGCCCGTTGCCGGTGTCGAGTAACTCTCGCTATCTGCTCACTATCGTTGATGAGTACTCGCGATTTCCTTTTGCTTATACATGCGTGGATATGACGGCTGCCACGGTAATGCGATGCCTGCAGAATTTGTTCTCCATGTTTGGGTACCCGGCCTACGTGCATACTGATCGGGGTGCGGTCTTTTTGTCTCAGGAAGTGCGAGGCTACTTGCTCCAAAATAACGTCGCTTCTAGTTATACCACGCCGTACAGACCCCAAGCGAATGGGCAGATCGAACGCTTCAACGGGATTATATGGAGGGCCGTCGTGCTCAACCTCCGGACCCTCGGCCAGGGCCTCGATAAATGGGCTTGGTCGCTACCTGCCGTCATCAGTATTTTCCTCCTGACAAGGTGGAAAAGTTTCTGTCAACCCTCGACTCTGATTCTGCAACTGGTCCTGACGGCATCAGCCCACGGGTCCTAAAATCATGTGCTTCCGCTCTTTCACTCCCTCTTTCTGTTCTCTTCACCCTCTCCTTTGCTCAAGGTCATCTGCCATCTGCTTGGAAATCAGCCAACATCACCGCTTTGCACAAAAAAGGTGCAAAAACAGATCCCAGCAACTACAGACCAATCAGCCTTCTCCCAATTATCAGCAAAGTCATGGAATCCATCATTGCTTCAGATATGAAATCTTTCCTCTTCTCCAATGTCTTGATCTCTGATCATCAATTTGGTTTCAGACCTGGTCACTCTACTCTGGACAACAATGCTTTCTCAACAATGGATGGAGGTCCTCAACGCCAAACAGGAAATTAGAGCCGTCTCCCTTGACATTTCACGTGCCTTCGATACGGTCTGGCACCCTGCTCTGCTCACCAAACTCTCCTCCTTTGGTATCCATGGAAATCTCCACGCATGGCTGGCGGACTTCCTCTCTGGTCGTAGTCAACGTGTGGCCCTGAATGGGTTTCTCTCATCTCCTCTTCCTGTTCAGGCTGGAGTTCCCCAAGGTAGTGTTCTGGGCCCTGTGCTTTTTCTGGTCTTCATCAATGATCTCTCTGACTCTCTTGAAAATCCTATCTCTTTGCTGACGACTCTACTCTCTGTCGCTCCATTCCTCATCCCTCAGATCGGCAGTCTGCAGCCTCCTCACTCTCTGCAGACCTGGACAAAATCACAGACTGGGCAAACAAATGGAACATGTCTTTCAATCCTGATAAATCTCACACTCTTACGATGTCTCTCCGAAAAGACCGACTGGAAAACCCTCCCATCCACTTTCTGAATAATCCTCTCCAAGAAGTTCTATCACTCAAGCTTTTGGGTCTCACTATTTGCCATGATCTTTCCTGGGAAAACCACATTTCAAATCTGGCCTCCAAAGCCAGTCGCCGACTGGGCATCCTCCGTCGTGCGAAGTCCTTCCTTGGCACACCTGAGCTCCTCACCACATACAAGGCTTTCATCCGCAGCTCTATGGAATACTGCTCTCCCCTCTGGTCTGGTGCTCCTGCCTCACACCTAGCCCGTCTTCACGCTGTTGAAACCAAAGCGTTCAGAAACATTAGAATCTCCCGCGATGAAGCTAACTCCAAGGGCCTTTCACTCACTCACCGCAGGCAGGTTGGTGGTCTTTCCGTCTTCTACCGACTGCTCTCTGGCCTTGCCCCCCCAGCCCTCTCTGGGCTCTGTCCCCCAAATATTTCTACAGGTCACACAAAATCTGCCCGCAACCCTCTTATGGTTAAACTGCCAAAATCAAGACTTTCTGCTCACCTTCACTCCTTCATTCCTCTTTTCTCCCGCCTCTGGAACAAACTCCCTCACTCTCTTCAATCCCACTCCACCCTCCAGGTCTTTAAAACAGCTGTTCACCACCATCTCTTATCCTCCCCCATCCAAAACCTTGATCTTTTCTACCCCCGCTAATTTCGGTCCCCTTGTGTTTTATACTTCTCCCACGCCCCCCCCCCCCCCTTCCCACGCCTCCTGCCCCCAAGCCCTCTCCCTCCCACACTTCTCCCTGCTCTCAAATGTTGTGGTTGTGTGCTTCCCCTTCTCTCCCCATCTTGTCTTCCGCTCCCTCTTTTTGTATATTTTGTTTGTCTGGTTGATTTGTTTGTGAAATAAATGTTAGCTCTTTCACGAGCCTCGATTCAGTATTATAAAAAATAAAAAAATAATAAAAAAAAACCTGCGGCGCTGAACTCGATTAGGGCTCTCCTATGTACGGCCACCAACCAGACTCCTCACGAGAGACTTTTCCTCCACCAGAAGAGCTCAGGGTGTATCCGGTCATTACCCAGTTGGCTCGCTGAGCCCGGGCCGGCCTATCTCAAACGGGCGGTCCGCACGAGCAAGTACGACCCCTTAGTGGACAAAGTGCAGGTACTCCAGGCTAATCCCGAGCATGCACGTGTGATGACGGCAGATGGGCGTGAGTCCACTGTCTCCGTACGCCATCTTGCCCCATGCGGGGTCACCGACCCTTATAAGGAATCGGACGAGCCAATCTATGACACTATGGACTCTTCCGACACTTCCGTCACTGAACGTCTGCCGGCCCTCCCTTCGCCATAGCCACCCTTGCCTGAAGGCTTGGCGGTACCCGCTTCGTCACCTGACTCCGGCAGCTACTCCGACGCCAGGGTCTCTGGGTTACGTGATGCCGTACCCGGGGAATTTCGGACACGTGCTGGCAGGGAAATTCGTCGTCCGGACCGGTACGGTTGGGCCGACTGATACCATGATTCCGCACCCTGTTAATGCTGACGCCTCGCTCGTTTCAAGCCGCACGGCAGTGTAATTCTAACGGTGGGGAGAATGTAGTGAAATATCGTATTAATGCTGAACCCAGGTGATGCTCGCTGCTCGCTGACACCGCTAGGGGGGCGCGGCTATAAGACCCGATGCAACCGTTGCTCTGGGCGACTTCTCCTGTGACATGAGACACGATGCTAGTCAATGTTACATTGACTAGTAGACTCGCTAACGGTACGTACCACATAGAATATTACGCTTGCTTTCATTGAACTATATTATGGATTGACCTATGTGATGCCAAACCTTATTTCTATTGCATCCCTGTATTTGCAGAATGATGTCAAAGGTCTTAATGGAATTAAACCAACAGATGGACTAAAGTTGTGGTCTTGAATGATTTCCACAACAATCAGCACACGGCAAGTCATTACTGATTAGTGAGCTCAAGGAATCTGGCACATTCCAGCTTAGCCAAAGGTTGACCACAATGAAAAACTAGAACGGGCACTCGGTAGAGCGCATACCTTCGCCGCAGCTACTGTTCTGTACTTGGCATGGGAGTGTAGGGAACAGAACAGTGAACAGTTTGGTGCTGATTTCATGCAAATCGGATAAGAATTGACCGAGTTATGACAAAAAACGCACATTTTGCAAGGTCGTGACCCCCCTGACCTTTGACCCCCAACCGCTAACAAGGGTAATGTCTTCACTGGGTCATGTCGTATATCACAAGATCGGGCATTGAATTCTGAACATTTTGGCATTAGTTGCATGCCAATTGGATAAAAATTGACCGCGCTATGGTAAAAATACGATTTTGACCTTTTCGTGACCTTGACCTTGACCTTTGACCCGATTGCTCCCAAAATCTAATCAAATGTGTCCCGTATAATAACCAATCATCCCACCAAATTTCATGCAATTCGGTTGAATACTTTTTGAGTTATGCGAATAACATACACACACACACACACACAGACATACAAATAAATACACAGCGATCAAAACATAACCTTCCGCTTTTGCGAAGGTAACAAGATTATTTGCAGGTGGTATTTCAATGCAGACATAGTTAGAATGTTGCACTTTAGTATCTAAATTGAACATCATGTTTCACATGGTTCATCGGTTTGTTATCTTTCGTGGATAAAGACGAGCGCTGATGCAGTAATTGCTTGTCTGGTGCCAGATAATGAACTGTTTTTGCACAAAGTGTAGTAATCTTCAAATTACGAGGATCATGCCAAAAGTTCTGCTACCCTACATATGTAAAAGACATAGGCCAAATGACAAACTATTCATGTCAAATTTATTCGACATAATCTCAACCCTCTTCAATTAGGCGATGAGCCAGACCCCCCAAATTGACCGGTCGGTACCATACAGATGGAGTAAGGCTCTGTGATTTTTAGCAAGATATATGTCCCTAGATATGAAAAAAAGTGACAGCAGTGTATAACTCTCGGCCATCTCTGTGTTATCACCCGAAATATTATTATACGCCTGCTTCGCTTCGCCAAAAAATGTGATATTTGCTAGAATTGGAATAAATGTTTTTAAGGACCACAGAGTGCCGAGATCGAGATCGAGATCGTATTTGTTCGAGAGATCATGATAAACCTAGAGTTTGCATGCATTGTGAAATATAATGTAGCTGATGTTACAAACCTACTTTAGGATACTAGCTAATACCAAAAATTACACTGAGATACCAAAAGTAGTAGACGAATAAACCTAAAATGTTCAAAAGCTATGTTCGTTCCAAAATATCAAAATTAGGGGGTATGCTTGAACATATTTTGAACTTTGCCAAAATATGTGCCCCAAACAACCACCATATTACAAAGTAATGATATATTCAAATGCAGTGGTTCCTTGCGAAGATTTTGAGGGGTCAAATGTTACTCTGGGAGTTTTCATTTTTGAAATATTGACAAAAATGTAGAATGTGAATTCTGAACTTGAAGCGATTTCGACCACCTTTTCACTAAATTTAACATATTTTTTGTCATTATATCAATATTTTGATAAATAACCCCCACAAATGTTCTATATTTCTATTACTATATTAGTTGGCATCCAGTATGCAAATTATTGGCACTATGTGGTCCTTAAAAACATATTTATTCCAATTTTAGCAAATATCACATTTTTTGGCGAAGCGAAGCAGGCGTATAATATTTCGGGTGATAACACAGAGATGGCCGAGAGTTATACACTGCTATCACTTTTTTTTCATATCTAGGGACATATATCTTGCTAAAAATCACAATGAGCCTTACTCCATCTGTATGGTACCGACCAACCCCCTTGGCTCAGCCTAAATACGGTTTGTCCAGCCAGCAGTCAACTATCACATTGTCAGCCGTAGCTGACCCATGAACGCGCCATGGCTCCCAACGCTGTCACCGTTAAACTCCCGGAGTTCTGGGAAGCACAGGCCGATGCTTGGTTTGTGCAGGCCGAAGCCCAATTCCAGCTCCGGGGCATCATGGCGGACGACACCATGTACTATCACGTCGGGGTCACCAGTGTGGTGCTATGCACACACAACTCGTTTGCCAAGAAGGTAGGCCACAACGCGTTGTACAAACCAGAACACTTTATTCTATGCTCGCACGTAAGTACTGGGCGGGCTCGACTTTCGAGCCCGCATATATGTCCCGAGGCCACGCCTTGCCCTCGGGCGTGGCCGGTCGGCCGAAAGGCGGGGCATGTATTTCAGTTCCACCCTGCGCCTCGTGACGCCTTTGCTCCGGGCGTGGCCCGAGCCGTGCTTCCACGCCCGGTCGCTCACGCCACCCACTGGTGCACGGAATTATTACCCGCTGGCATTGTGTCCGCCACAACATACTAAAATACGCCATTTGTGTCTGTCTGATGAATTTTTGATGCCAATACATTCTATCGTTACTTATCCAATCTCGACCAAACTTGACAGGATGGCGAAGGGTTACATAATGAAGGTTGTCGCGCATTCATTTGCCCCCCCTGCCCAAGGGGTTTTTCTCCACCGAGCGGGTTTTCCCCGCCATTGCCGTCAATGGGTTGTGTGTTGGTGTATAGTCATATTAAGTTAGCTTTATCGTGGCGTTTTTTCCAAGGCCGCTTCGAATAACAAAACTAACGATAATAGCGTAATATTAATGTGAATACAAAACAATATTAATACCAATAATATCCCACCTCCCCAAGGGGTTTTTCCAGCGAGTCAATGTATATAAATAGCTTATCATGGCATTTTCATGGGAGCAACTGCCTCTACCAGAAGTAATGAACATTAATGAACAGTAATGAATATTATGAACCACAAACACGTATGATTAGCTTTTTAAACAGTCGCTAATGCTGTTTATAACACTAAATGAAGAAATTTGGAGGAATCCCGACATCAGTAAAGTAAGTTTTACTTACTGAACTGAGCGAAGATCTACTGTACTCTAGATACCGCATAAGGGTTAATAACATGATCCTTCCTGGCGCTAACGTGGCGTTTTTCGAAGTGAACTTTTGAAACTCGCGCCTTCTGTTTAACACGAAACTGAAAGGGAGGAAGCCCGGGGTGTGCTCATTTACCAAGTAGCTAGCTAGCGCTTGCCAAGCCCGCCGTTCTTTAAGGGTTTTGAATGGAGTGCTTGCCCGAATGCTTAAACCACTTGGCGATCTCTCTACAAGAAACTTGGTAAATGAACACACAGCCAATGTTCTTGAGACCAGACCATAGATCGACTGTAATCCATATACCCCAAAGAGGAATGACCCTTCCTGCCACTCCCGTAGTTAGCGGGTGTACAAGTTTGATCCAAGTACAGAAAGCCTTCCTTTTTAGGTGTTCCGGATGCAGAGGATGTGGCTTTGTCAACCGACTCGGTCTTCCACTAAACTTGGATTGTTTCCCCCAAAATATTCATGGTTGGCTTAATGTACATTTTCTTAATCACCATGATTCTAACAAGAGTTCAGATGTCTTTATTGAACCTTTCAGTGTCATGGGCATGTCCTTGGTACTCAGTTGTCATGATTGTAATTCCTGCAGCAAGGCAAATAGCATGAGAAATGTGATATTTACCAGGTATCAATAAATAATGTGTTTAAACAGAATTTTGGGACCACATACACAAGTTTTCTTTCATTCTGCTTTTCCAAGTTCCAAGTAGGATGATACAACTTTTCAGATGACCCTTGTATGTAGATACAGTATTTAAAAAGGCAGAAAAATTGTTGATATAAACCAAAAAGCTAAAATAAAAAAAAATAAAAAAATGGACCAAAAAAAGTCAAGGTTCATGAAAGAGCTAGAAGACAGAATGTATCCGGACGCAAAATACCAAAAGGAACAGCAGAAAGAGAGGGGACACCCACCAACAGCAGGGTTGAAGGACAAAATAGAGGGAGACTTCGACAAACAATGCGTGTGGGGAGGGAAGGACGCATGAGGCGGACAAGTTGGATTCGGTGGCAAGCTCTCGGGAAGGAAAAAACTGGAAATTCGGAAGGAGGTGGCCTTGAGGGATGAGGGAAGGTGTTAACGGGTTTCAAAAGATCATGGATTTCGATGGAGAATGCTTCCTAATGGATCCTAAAATATGGAGGTCATAATGAGAATTTTTTTTAAACACAGAGGACAAAGCTTGTGAAAGAGCTGGCCAACTTAGGGTAGTGGTGGACAGACTGACAAGTGGGTATAAGTATAGGAGTACAGGCAATCAAGGTTCAAGCAAACAAACATCAGCATGGAAAAGCAGAGCTATATGAAGAGATCTGTAGAGGCATGACTCCACCACTAACCACTACCCAAAAGGGATGAGTTCAATGCTCAAAATTCATAAATTCACGTCAACACGAGTCCAAAGACATGACTGCGTGCACGTCATTGGTTTAAGTAACTGTCAATATCTTATTTGTTTCCATACATTTACCAAAAAGAGGACCTTTCACAGCCTTGGTAAAGATAATGTCAAAGTTATGGGAGAAGTTCAGTGAAACTTCCCTTATCGTTTGTTTGAAGTTCAGGAGATGTCTATTGTTGACTGATGGAGACATTTCTCACATAATGCTGACCAAAGCAAAATCCAGAATGATGTTTTTTGATCATTAAATTGAAGAGGAATGAATAGCTGCAGACTATTTGCCTTAGTTATATATATATATATAGTTATATATATATATAGTTATATATATATATATAGTTATATATATATATATAGTTATATATATATATATATAAGTAGTGTAATAATGTTGCTTCTGGGACACCTCCGTTTAACATGGGAAATCCCTATCTAATGTCATTTACCCCCTTGTCTTTTTCAAAAATCATAAACACCTCTATTTCTCCCACCCTCATCTTTATGAACCTTTTGTCTGTAGTACCTATCCTTAATGTTGTTCATTAGACCACTCAAACACTACAAATATTTGTTTTCTCTTATAGACCTATCATCCTTCTTCTACATATCATCTGGCAGATTAATCTTTGACCCACTCAAACATTGACCCATTCACTTCCATATTAATTCTTTCCCTCCCTCATTGCCCCTAAACACCTATATTTCTCTCACCCTGTTCTTTACGAACCTTCTAACCTTTTGACATGTTATCCTTATTCATTAGACCACTTAAACACCTGTGATCCTTCTGACCTCATGGACCTTTTAACCTTTTACTCTTAATATCATCTGGTGAATATAACCCACTCAAACAACGACCCTACAAATATTTGTTTATGCGTGGGAAATAATTTAATTCTCCTACAACTCTCTTCACCATCTAATATATTAACAAAAAATATGTTTGAGTTTGGTTCTTTATTAAGATATTTTAACTGAGCTAAGATAAAATGGTAAACCTCCCTCAATGTTCTTGCTTGAGCGCCTCCAGTGCCACATACCATTTTTTGGTAAGCTCCGCCCACTTTTTGGTAAACCACGCCCATTTTTACTAAGCCCCGCCCACTTTTTGTTAAACCACGCCCACTTTTTACTAAGCCTCGCCCACTTTTGCTAAGCTCCTCCCACTTTTGCTAAGTCCCACCCACTTTATAAACTCTTCAGCATTGTATCATTTCCAGGTAATACATTACATCATTTTCAGGGAATTTCCATCACATCATTTCCAGTTAAGACACGCCCAGGGAATTTCCACAGGAAGACACACCCAGTCCTTATAAAAGGCACCGACCACACAGGCTTTTTCAAACACGCTTTCTGCTTCACTTGAGAATGGACTACTATGCCGAAATGGAATGGGATAACTTTGCTATTCCATGGAGTCCTACTACCTGTGTAGAACTCAACCTTCAGATTGATGAACTGGACTCGAACCTCTTATCAATGGAGGTAAGTTTGTTTATTTATTTATTTATTTATTTAATTTTTTTTTTTTTTTTTTTTTTTTTTTTTTAAGATGAGACTCGTGTAAGAGTTAACAAAGTTTATTTTAATATTCATAAAGCTTGATTTATACAAATAAAAAATATTGTATTAAATTAATACATTGTTATTTTCTTTCACAGGAAATTGTATCTGAGATACGAAATGAAAATTCTGCTTTTAACACAACTTGGGATGAAGTTATTTTTTTGTTTGAAGACATTTTGAACAACCAAGACCCCCAGAACGAGTTCTACCTTGATGACCCAGCCAAAGAGTTATACCTTGGAGATCCACAAAATCCTGAAAAAGAGTTTTACCATGATGATACTTGTTGTGAGTTATCAAAACAAAACCCACTGAACAAGTTCTACCTTGATGAGCCAGAATACAAGTCATACATTGGAGACCCACAAATTTCTGAAAATTGGGAAAGGAGAGTTCTCCCTGATGGTCCGCAGTTATACTATGTGAGACACATCATAGAAACCCTAAAAAATTGGGCAAGGAGAGTTCTCCCTGATGGTCCGCAGTTATACTATGTGAGACACATCATAGAAACCCTAAAAAATTGGGCAAGGAGAGTTCTCCCTGATGGTCCGCAGTTATACTATGTGAGACACATCATAGAAACCCTAAAAAATTGGGCAAGGAGAGTTCTCCCTGATGGTCCGCAGTTATACTATGTGAGACACATCATAGAAACCCTAAAAAATTGGGCAAGGAGAGTTCTCCCTGATGGTCCGCAGTTATACTATGTGAGACACATCATAGAAACCCTAAAAAATTGTGAAATGGGAATTCTCCCTGATGGTCCGCAGTTATACTATGTGAGACACATCATAGAAACCCTAAAAAATTGGGAAAGGGAAGTTTTCCCTGATGGTCCGCAGTTATACTATGTGAGACTTATCACGGAAACCCCCAATATTTCTGAAAATTGTGGTTTTACCTTGGGGACTTGGAAAGATGGTTATATTTTTGGAGACTCGGAATGGGGGTTTTGTTTTGATGACTCGGAATGTGATACCTATCTTGGAGGCTCAACAGGAATGTGGTTATACCTTGGGAACTTGGAAAGTTGGTTTTATTTTGGAGACTCTACCTGTGGGGTTCCTCTTGGAGACTCTTTGGATTCTAAAGCAATGAACAATGTTCTTTATTTAATGACGCTTGATTTAAGCAATATCAAGAAAGTTCGAGGAAGAAAATGCTGGAAAATTCTTTCTTCCCATTTCTACTTCTTCAAACTTAAAAGCCTTGAAAGACAGAATTGGAGGAAGAGGAAAAAAAAAAAGAAATACGTATTTAAAAAAGAAGAAAAGAAAGATTATGTTAGGGTTTGGGTGGGATTTTGAATGTGAGGGTTAGGGATGGGGTTGGGTTAGGGTTGGGATTTTGAATGTGAGGGTTAGGGTTGGGGTTGGGTTAGGGATGGGGTTGGGTTAGGGATGGGGTTGGGTTAGGGATGGGTTGGGTTAGGGTTGGGATTTTGAATGTGAGGGTTAGGGTTGGGGTTGGGTTAGGGATGGGATTGGGTTAGGGTTGGGATTTTGAATGTGAGGGTTAGGGATGGGTTGGGTTAGGGATGGGGTTGGGTTAGGGATGGGGTTGGGTTAGGGTTGGGGTTGGGTTAGGGATGGGGTTGGGTTAGGGATGGGGTTGGGTTAGGGATGGGGTTGGGTTAGGGATGGGGTTGGGTTAGGGATGGGGTTGGGTTAGGGATGGGTTGGGTTAGGGATGGGTTTGGGTTAGGGATGGGGTTGGGTTAGGGCTTGGGTTGGGTTAGGGTTTGTATATTATTATGACTCACTCGCACATACACACACACACAAAAGTTAAGCCCCAACTAAAAAGTTGTGGGATTCTGTGTTTGGGGTTCACAGATTTAAAAACGTATCCCCATTATACACACACAAAAGTTAAGCCCCAACTAAAAAGTTGTGGGATTCTGTGTTTGGGGTTCACAGATTTAAAAACGTATCCCCATTATACACACACAAAAGTTAAGCCCCAACTAAAAAGTTGTGGGATTCTGTGTTTGGGGTTCACAGATTTAAAAACGTATCCCCATTACATTTTATTTATTTATTTATTATTTTCAAGGGTATTACCTGCTTACTTGTGTTTTTTGTAATTCTTGTGAGTAAAATGAACCCAAGATTTCTTCTCCATTTAAATCATATAATTTGTAGGTCCAAGGGACTGTATCCATTACATCAATGATTTTAAATAATTCACGAGTCCATTTTTGTGTATAACCTTTCTCAAAATGACTTTTCCATTTGTATATTCTTACAATATCACCAACTTTAAACTTGGGCTTTCTCAAATTAATCTCCTTTTCATATTCTAATTTTGTAAATGTTTCTGATGGTTTTGATTGTGTTGATGAATGAACTGTATTATTGTAATTATCTACAATATCCTGAATTAAATACACCCATTTTTGAGAACCGAGTTGTGTGAATTTTTTATATAATTTCTCTTTTAAAGTACGATTAAAACGCTCAATAACAACTGCCTTTCCTTCATTAAAGGTGCTGTATAATTTAATACCCTTCCCCTTAAGAAATTTCATGAATATTTTGTTATAGAACTCTGTTCCCTCATCAGTCCATAACTTCTTTGGTTTCCTTTTATCCCGATCAAATATTAGCTTAAAGGCTAACATTAAAGTATCACCCCTTTTATTTTTTAAAGGGACAACCCAGGCAAATCTACTCCTCAAATCAATAACGGTTAAAGCATACCTGTATCCCCTGTCATTATTCAATTCAATTAAATCAGCGGACCATATGTGGTCAGTGTATTTAGAATAAACCTTCCTTCTTTTAAACTTTGTGATTATAGGTTTGTGTAATTCTTCAGCCAAAAGCTCCTCAGTCTTGATGGCATCATTAGAGCCTAATAGTTTTTTGAGGAATAACCAAGACCAAGTTTCAATTTAGCATTTATCAAATTTCTCACAATAAACCTATCAACTTTCTCTCTCAACGTTGGATTTTGTATCAAAGACAAATTATACAACATTTCGCTGTCGGCTTTATGTTTTTCAGTCAACGTAGTGGTTTTCCCATAAGCAATATCATGCTTCATACACACTTCGTCAACCCTATTTGTAGGTTTAGACCAAGGTTTAGGATTGTCAGCCTCATCTAATCTTTTATCCAAGTTTGTTCCTGGACCACAGAAAGAATACCCTGGAAGGTGTAATTCCCCTGGAATTCCAGTTGTTGTAAATTTACTTCCTGACAGAAACTTTTGTATGTCTCCTCCTCTTTTAGGAGAGATGAATTGGCACTTTTTAGAGCCACATACTTGACATATTCCTTTTTGATAAACTCTATTATTTTTAGCTTTAACATAAGAGATATTTTTAGATTTAGTTTTCTTTTTACATTTGAGACAATAACTCATATTTATTTATCAGAAAAATTCCGACAGAGTATCAAAACCTTTTTGGTTTTCAACATATACATTTCAATCTTTATTTTTAAAACATAAAGAATCCTAAGGAATGCCTTCACTCTCTCCTCCATTTATTTACAAATAAAAACTAACTAAAGTCAATGACACCAACATCATCAATCACATAATCTTTTCCTTCTTCTTCTTCTTCTTCTTCACCACTTTCTCGTTTAAATCTCTGAAATTGAAGACATTGACGTTCTTATTTTTGAAACCATTATCTTCATAAGAGTTGTTAATTCTTTAATTTCCTCTTCGGTGCGTTGAGATTGATTTATTTGCTTTAATACACTCAATCTTTTATGAATCTCAGTGATTTCCATCTTTTTATATTTTTCCTCCCTCTCTCTTTGCTCCCTCTCCTCCTCCTCCATTTTCTCCCTCTCCTCCTTCTCCTTTTTCTCCCTTTTCTCCCTTTCCTCCTTCTCCTTTTTCTCCCTCTCCTCCTTCTCCTCCCTCTCCCTTTCCTCCTTCTCCTTTTTCTCTCTTTCCTCCTTCTCTTCTTCAACTCCTTCCTCATCCCTTGCTACCCTTGAGTTTGAACCCCAAAGAATATTATACATATACTCATCTGGATTTTGAGATATTCTTGTATCTATAATTATTTTTCTCATAATAGGATACCAATAAGATTTGTTGACGATTTCTAAAAGAGTTTTATATTTCATAACTTTGAGAAGTTCATTTTTATTTAATATTTTAAACAAGTCTCTATTTGTGGGTTTAACAATATCAGTATAAGGCCAGTTTTTTATGACAAAATTCCCATGTATATGCTCCAAATCATAAGGTATGTAATACCGAGCACCCTTTTCTTGTAGGTATCCTTGAATACAAAAATTATAATTCTCTTGTAGTCTTCTTCCTGCCATTTATGTATCAGAAATATATGTGAGATTAATATTATGACAGGTAATACCACCCCATCTTCCCACTACCAAATCGGTTTGTATTCCTCGGCTTTCTATCCTTATCTCATTACCTTCCTTCTTTGTCATGCGAACCATCGCTATACTATCATATATTTTTATTTTCTTAAAATCACGTATTTGTTGTTTACTAATTGTACTTCCACATAAATCCTTATCTTCACCAAGTGGATAATATTCTTCTTTACGAGACTGATTTAAATCATGTAGGTCTTCTATGTTTATTGAAAAAGACCAATTATACCCTAAATCAGGCATATCATACCCCCATTTATTAATTCGCATATTAACTAAATGTCCTTCTTTATAAAATTTAATTGTAAGCAGGTAGTTAAATTCAATGAGGAAAGGTGTATGGTCAGTATAACCAGGTGTTGTGGTTGTAAATTTTACTTGTTTCACAAAACGTGCTGTTTTCTTTAAAGATATATATTGTGATAAATCACTGAATCTAATCAAGTCATTCGCATCTGTAGGGTTTGGATAATTGATTAATTTATAAGTATTCTTCATATTAATATTTTTACTTACACTATATTTTTGTCGTTCAGCCTGTGCCTTTGTATAATAATTTGATAAATCATTATCCTGAGAGGATTTTCCAAAGATAGAACCATCTTTTCCAACATAGGTCATTTATATTAGATAAAAAATGATATCATAAAAATTTTCATTATTGTTGAGTTGAAATAATACATATAAACATAATTGGCCACAACATTTAGAATTAATTTCTTGAACTTGGAATGTTTGATAAACACCATTCTGTAAGAATTGTATTACTTCAACAGGTGGTGGCATACCATAACTATCAAAATAATATTTATCCTGACTATTATGAATACAAACCCAATGAGAACCATTCTGTGTGTCTAAATTCATAATAATATTCTTTGTATTCTTATTTATATGTGTTAATTCATCTCTCATACAAATAACCACATTATCAATTTTTAGTGTTTTACAATACTTAGCTAGTTCTATATTTGACGTTGTATTCTTTCCAAATTGTTTAAACCATTTATCCATTTATTTATGAGAAAGATACAATCCATTACCCCGTTTAGTTAGTTTAACACCCGCTTGAGCGATAGAGGAAAGCATATCTCCAACCAACAATCTAGCTTTATCAGGTAGACTTTCAAGTTTTTGAGCAAAATCTACAATTACACCACTTCCACTAATTTGTTTCTCCAACTCCTTGTTATGTCTTTCCAATTCTTTTTGAGCTTTTAGTTGTGCCTTCCTTTCGTTAGCAGTTTTTACCGCTGCTGAAATACCACCAGTCAATGCTCCCGCCGCACTTAAACCAGCAAATAAAGGAATTAGAAACGGGAGAAATCCTCCTCTTGACTCGTCTATTGAATATTTCTTTAACATAGGTTTCGTCATTTTAATTTTAAGTGATCCAACATCATTTAGTGTTTTTACTTGTGTGTGTGTGAGTAAAACATCAATTCTTACAGCTCCTTTTCTTTGAATTGTATTAACATTAATAATACAAGGCTTTTGATTTTGAATACAAGATGTTAATTTATTAAGATTGATTTGATTAACATATACCCCAACCATTTATTTATGAGAAAAAACCTATGTGATATTAATCATAACACCATTATCTGTATTAATCTGTAATTCTGTTTCCTCCAAAAGCAAACAATATGCATTAACCTCTTCACTCTCCCCTCTTTCAATGTATAGAGAAGTATCCACTCGATTAGACTTTATAGTTTCCTTTTGAGAACTCAGGTCAATTGCGTAGATTGTATAAAGTTTTTGAAACGCAACCATATCCAAAATAGGATCATTATTACC
This sequence comes from Myxine glutinosa, assembly GCF_964187855.1. Lineage (NCBI taxonomy): Eukaryota > Metazoa > Chordata > Myxini > Myxiniformes > Myxinidae > Myxine > Myxine glutinosa. The sequence goes on along the minus strand of NC_136264.1, from coordinate 212,654,673 downwards.
ATTACTTTCACACACCTTTTGGTAGGACTTGTAGGCTTCCGCATAATCATTTTTTTCCCAATCAATTTCCAATCTATCTCGCGGATAAAATGTGCCATCAAGAGAAACCCGAAGTTGTTTCACCTTTGCATTATCACTCAGGGCATTATTCTTATTAGTACCGTCCTCTCCATCTGGTTTTTTAAAAATGAGCCAGAGGTATCGTGGCTTTCCTTGAAGAACACCTAAATTCCAAGTGTAGGTAGTGTGTTCCAGTTTAACGTGTTGACATCTTCTTTTAAGGTATGATACATTTAGCGGTTTCTTTGAGTTAAGTCTTCTATTTAACATCTCTTCCGTTTTAAGATTAGGAGTATATTCACTGATATACCAACACAAATCATTAATAACAAATTTATTATTTTCTCCAAAAGCATTTTCATCCCCAAAAAGCAATCTATTTACATTATCATTCCTTTGTAGTTGAAATCTAATTTTAAGCCCATACAAAACTTTATCATAATCACAAAATCCAAATATACCTTTCAGAGGTACTGCTACGGTAAAACTATTCTCAGCTTTTGCGTCATCATTATACATTGACTTCCTTTGACTATAACCAGGGTCTGCGTTTGTACCCGTTGACATATCAGGAATAAAACCCTCAACAGCTCCCTTACCCATTCTATCACTAAACGAATATAGTGTAAATTTCATCATTTCAGATGTAGCAGAGACATAATCAACCGCTTCAACCTCTTGTGTTCCAATATACAGGCGGACACTGTCAAACATTTTCCAGAAGAAATCATTTACGAGTGTAGCATTAGTATTATTCGCAGCCTTAGTGAATTTAAATTTACACAGCAAGAAACTATCAGCTATATTCAAGTAAGTTTGTTGATTATTTATTTCAAAACTTTTTGTTCCGTTTGAATTCCAGTCTGTTCCTGTTATAGCATTTACCTTAAAATAGTCTTCCTTTTTAGTGGAGTTTGAAATGATAATCGTATCATCCAAATCATAGATACTATCAATCGCTTCCATACTTGTATTTATATAGCATTAAAATTGTTGAAACCCTGACCCAAGTATTTTAATGATTTTTTGTCGTTCTTGTGAAGATAGTTGAGTTTTACCTTTTTTTATTTCTTTGATTGCTTGTAATTTATGAGACTCCTTTTGAGCATCTTTTATACTCTTTATAGCACCCGCAACGGAGCCCACGGCAGAAGCAGTTGAACCAATTAGGTCTTTATGTTTAAGGATGGTTGAACCAATACCCATTAGAGTATCAATTATCCCATCTCCTTTATTTCGAAATTGATGACCTACACCTCGTTGTCTCTTAGGTTTATAGTATCCTCTACCCACATACCTTGTATAGTCTGGTGAAAGGAACATGCCCTCCCCTGTAATTATTTTATATTTTCCCAACTCGTGTTTTCTCACAATAACCATTATTTATTTATTGAAAAACTTCACGTAGGTGAATTCTGATGGATATAATTTCATCATTAAAGGATATCATACGATTATCTTGGTCGGTTATCCTAAAATTTACTCTGTATATGGTTTTTCCTGACACAGGTAAATAGACAAGATTTTTTGGTTCCATATTAAATTTATAACCAATCGGGGTTGAGTATGCACTGAATGAAAATATTGTATTTGTTCTTATTCCATCGTTATAAGCACCATCAATCAAATCACAATGAATTAATACTGAATTTATACCGGAGGATATTTGGATAACATTATCACTGTAAAACGTCCCGTTATTTTCAATCTTTTTTGAAGAGAAACCCAATAGCTCTCTAAACGAATTTTCAATCGTGAAATCAACTTTATAATTATTTTTAAGTTTAATAGTTGATTTTGAAGTGTGTTTTTGAATATCTATTACAATATTTTTTGGTTCATCACCTTTTTCTTTCATAAGGCGAGAGACTTCTGAAGATATTTGAGAAATCTCGTAAGCTCCAGGTGAAACGGTTATAGTTTTATATCCACTTCCTGGATTATAACTAAACTTGTTGTTTTTCTCTGTGATATTAAAAAGGGTATTGTAAGTTTCCATTGACAACAAAGATGCCTCATATGAGGTAAGGGGGTCAAGTTGTAGTGGGTAAGGGAATGAAGCTGTGTAATCGCTCGTTGTGAAATTAAAACTAAGAATTGTGCTTCTCATCTTATTTAATATCTAATAAAATATCTTTGTATTGACATTTATTAATTATTTTCATGTTCATCAACTGATCTAAAATGGCTGAGGATTCATTAAAACAATTGTTGTTTCCAGCCTTCTTACTACCTAACAACAATAATAGCCTATTAACTAATTGTGATGGGTCATTTGGAAGAAAACTAACACCCGAACCAAGCTTACTTAAAGCATCAATAATATGTTTCTCCTTCTCATTCTTCTTACTTTTACCAGCAACAGAAACTCCATAATCAAGTGCATTTAGCAACTCAATATATACCCTATCTTCCTCTCTTTCCATATCAAGTGGTTCCTCAAAATATTTTGAACCGCTGAATCCGGGGTTTGTTAGAAGAAACATTAATCTTGGAGTTAATTTAACATTTGGTTGAGTAGAACTCAAGAACATCAATTCATCATTAAATATCAATACCTTTTCTTCCACAAGATGAAACACTGCTGGTTCTTCTGTTGGAATGAGACCTGCTCTGGTTTTTGAACCCGCCGAATATTCATTGTTTTGAAGAGCTTCCACAACATAATTAGGGGGTTGATTTACCTCCTCAAGTTTCCGAAATAATCCCTCGTCATCATATTCTAATTCACCAAGTTCTTGTTTTGTTATCTGACTAAAATCTTTGAGCATTTGAAGTTTTTTCGGAGTAAATTCTACCGTGGGAACTGTAGGGTGTTGAGTTTTCAAAAGTGGTTTAAAGAATTTCTCTTGTTTTCTTTCAAAGGCTTCTTCACCAGTTAGTTTCTGTCTCCGTTTCTTCTTTATCTCTTCCTGTTGTTTAACAACTTTTGAAACTAATTGTTGATGTTCCTTAAACTTTCTTTCTCTTTCTTCAGTATTCATTTTCTGTATTTATTTATTGAAAAATATCATTTAGTATCTCATCTTGTTTCACAACAATATATTTATATTTTCCAATCGTGTGTTTCATATAATTTTCAAATTCTTTTTTACTACATAACGTAGAGCAATTATCTCTCCAAAAATTATTTACATCTATTGAATTTAACTTAAATAAAATAAAAGTATTGGCATTGTTTCTTATTGAGCGTCGAGGGAGTTGAAAATATGATTGACTAAGATATATACAATTACAAGAAGAATGTCTCCCTCTTGTATAGTAGCTATCCATTACTGTTTGGTTTCTCTCATTAACACAATCATCAAAGATGACAAGGTTCTTTTTTGATTTATCTAAATCTTGAGGTGAAGGTATATCATCCGTATTATCACTGAGAATACAAGTTATGGGTTTCGATTTTGATTTCTGTGTATCACAAAATAATTGTATTATATCATCAATATTATAATCATTTAGTTTGTTTTGAAGTTTAAATAAACCGATAATGTCTTCCTTTTTAAGACCCGCATTAAAACCCTGTGAGAGTAGTTGATACTCGGGTTGAAAACTTGACTTTGTAAAAATTATTAAATTATCATAATCTAAAAAATTAGAACCAAGGAGCATCTTTAAAAGTAAACAGGTTTTTCCACATCCGCTTGAACCAACTATTAGACATCTCAATGAATTTGGAATGTTTTTATGGTTATTAAATTTTATCTTATTTTCCCAAACGGGTAAAAAATCATTCATTTATATATTTGGAAAACAAGTTATCCAACTTTTTTTGAGCTATTTGAGAAACTCTATATTTTATCCTGAGTTCGGGTTTAATTTCAAAATAATCCATTATTTTATTTATATAGTATCTTGTATTAACATTTCCATTAAAATTATTTTGAATAATAAATATCATTAAACCCTTATACATTTCCTCAATACAATTAGTCTCTTCCCTTGAAAGAAATGGTGTATTATCATCACAATACTTAACATTCATCTCTCTTATTAATCTTGTAAAGTAATTCATTTTTGGTTCTAATTTAAAAGAGTTATATATTTTTTTATATTTCTTATTATCATTAATTAAAATTAAATCACAGAAAATACATTGTTTATATGAATCCTCATCATTAAGCCCCACTCTATCACAAGCCGGACAATTCTCTAATTTATCATATGGAGAGTCTGGAAATTCTAAATATCCTTCAGAACTTATCATATTTATGTGGTAAATTTTTACTTAAACTAAACGCAAGTTTATTCATTAATAAATACAATGTTTCAAAGCACAAAAGACAAATTTCAATCAATCTCTACTTCGGTGGAAGATATAGAAAAATATGTCAAAGATGTTAAATTGAACAAAGATAAATATGGAAATTTTTGGGTAAAACCAGTTATGGAAAATAACATGAGCCCCTCTATTTCATTTAAAGGAAGAGCTCTAACTATACCTGGAAAGACATCCATTAAAGTAAATCTAACAAAAGTTTCTCCTCTACTCCTGGCAATTTATTCAAAGCTTGAAAAAGTGATTGACCACGATACTTTGAAAAAGAATGATAAGACCATTAATAATTCTAGAGGAGACATTTGTATTTTCTTTAATAATCCAAAGGGTGTAGATCTAAGTAAAATGAATGATGTTAATATTTCTGGTGAAATGTCATTTCGTTCTATGATAGTTAGAGATTATTTAAAGATAACTTTTGATATAAAAATTGTAGAGATTGAATCTGTTAATGAAAGAAAGTATATAGATATTGATGGGAATATTTTTCTTGCTAATTAAATATGAGTCAATACAGCAGTGAAGATTTTACTATTTCATTGAACTCAGACGATAGTGATGATAGTATTTCATTGAACTTGGACGATGGTGATGATAGTATTTCATTGAACACAGATGATAGTTATGATACTAATAGTTTGTGCTCAAATGATAGTTATGAGAGTAGCTTTATTGATGACTCTGAGTATGATTCTGAGTATTCATGTGATAGTTATGACTTAGATGACTCTGAGTGAAAAAGTGTTTTAGTTTAAGCACAGCGATATATATAAAACGGAGCTGTAAAGCTCAAAAGTGTTTTATTTTAAGCACAGTGATATATATAAAACACCACGTTTTCTCACGCTATAAATATGGTTTATTGTGATACTTGCGAGAAGGAAGTAAAATATTATAAACAACATATTCTCACCGCAAAACATACATACAACATTTTAAACAAACTTTCCCCTCTTCCACCTGAAACAAAACACTGTTCTACATGTAATAAAAATATCCTCAAGAAAGGCTTCAAAATACATCTTAAAACAAATCTACATTTATCAAATTTTATCACAACTAAAAACTCTGATGGAGCATTCAAAGGACATATTAAAATAAGAGTCTTTAACTTCAAACCTCCTGAACCAGAGTCTATAGTTGATGCTGTAGAAATAGTTAAACCTGCTGTTCAAACGTTGATTGAAAAAACACTAAAGGAAATGAAACCACTTAAATTTTATATGGGAGTAAAATTAGAAATGACAAAGGATGAAGGAGTTATAGATGCACCATACATGAGAACTGAGCCACACTTTATATCTTCATATCAAGATTTTAAAACATCAGGAGTCTATGATGAACTTATTAAACAAGAGCAAGATGTGGATAATTCAATCGTAGGAAGTGGATTCAATATAGGAAAAATTATTTACATAGACATTCATATTCTTAAATCAGATCCTCTAAAAGCTTCTTCTTACATTGATTTACCCAGTGTTATCAAAAATAGAAAAGCAGTTATCAATATCAAAAATAAAGACAATAAATGTTTTCTCTGGTCTATTTTAGCACACTTACATCCTCCACATTTTCATGATGAAAGAGTATCTCATTATAAAAAATATGAGAATACATTAAATACGAAAGATCTAAAGTTTCCGATGACTTTAAATGATATTCCTAAATTTGAAAAGATGAATAATTTATCAGTTAATGTTTATGGTCTAACAGAAACAAACAACATTCAGGTTTTAAAGCTTTCTGACAATTGTAAACAAACTCATATTAATCTTCTATATTTTAATTCAGACGAAAATTCACATTATACATACATCAAAGATATTGCTAAATTAATAAAACCACAAGTCTGTAAGAGAACAAATAAAATATATATTTGTTTGCGTTGTCTTAACTTCTTCAATTCACAAGAAAGATTAGATAAACATTCAAATTATTGTGGCGAACATAAATCAACGGTAATCAATATGCCTAAAGAAGGCTCAAAGATCACATTCAAAGATGAAAATAAAAAGATCAAACATCCATTTGTTATATATGCTGATTTTGAAAGTATTTTAGAAAAAATTGATACTGCTTCTCAAGATCCAAAAGAATCATACACAAATAAATATCAAAAACATACTCCTTGTGGTTTTTGTTATTATATCAAATCATCCGTTGGTGATAAATATAACAAGTTAGAGATGTATAGAGGCTCAAATACCCCAGAGGAGTTTGTGAAACGACTAGAAAAAGACTGTGTTCGATTAACCAAGATAATGAGAGAAACCAATAAACCAATGTCCTTAACAAGTAAAGAAAAAAGGGAATTTATAAAAAACAATGTCTGTCATATTTGTGAGGAGAAAATTGGTAAAGGTCTAAAGGTTAGAGACCATTGTCATCTCACTGGTAAATATAGAGGTCCGGCTCATCAAAGTTGTAATATTAATTATCAACTCCCCTCTTTCATTCCTGTCTTTCTTCATAACAACGCTCATTATGATACACATCTATTTATCAAGGAACTCTCAAAGACTTCTGGAAGTATCTCAGCAATTCCAAACACGGATCAGAAATACATTTCATTCACAAAAACAATTCACACATCTCCTATTACTCATATCAGATTTCTTGATACATTTAAATTCATGGCAAGTCCATTGGTTAACTTGGTTCAAAATCTAAAAGAGTTTCCATGTCTTTCAGAGTATTTTTTAGATAAAGATTTTCTAACACAAAAGGGAATTTACCCCTATGACTATATGGACTCATTTGAGAGATTCAATGAAACACAACTTCCTTCAAAAGAAAATTTCTATAACAAATTAAATAATAGTCATATATCTGATAAAGATTATGTACACGCACAAAATGTTTGGGAAAAATATAACATCAAGAATCTTGGCGAGTATCACGATTTGTATCTCAAAACTGATGTGCTTTTATTGGCCGATGTATTTGAAGCCTTTAGATCTGTTTGTCGCACTGGATATGGATTGGATCCTGCTCACTACTACACAGCACCTGGATTGGCCTGGAGTGCGATGTTGAAAATGACAAAACAAGATTTGGATTTGATAACCGATGTTGATATGCTTTTGATGATTGAAAAGGCAAAAAGAGGTGGAATTTCACAAGTCTGCTCGAGTAGATACGCAAAAGCAAATAACAAATATCTTCCAAATTATGATCCAACGAAAGAGAGTTCTTACTTGATGTACTATGACGCGAACAACCTGTATGGCTGGGCAATGTCTCAGGCTCTTCCTTATGGAAAACTTAGATGGGTAAAGGAAAAAGACTACAAAAACGTTTTACAAGATGTATGTATCTCTACACAAAAAGAATTGGATGAAGAAAAAGTTGGTTATTATTTTGAAATTGATTTAAAATATCCAGAGGAACTCCATAACCTACACAAAGATCTCCCATTTGCTTGTGAGAAAGCAAGTCCAAAGAAAGAATGGTTGAGTGATTATCAACGATCGTTTGATATAGGTGAATCAACAGAAAAATTACTTACTACATTATATAACAAGAAAAATTATGTTCTACACCAAAGAAATTTGCGACAATATTTATCAAAAGGTCTAAGAGTAGAGAAGATCCATAGGGTTCTAAAGTTCAATCAAAGTCATTGGTTAAAGGGGTACATTGATTTTAATACACAAAGAAGAACAGAGTCAAAAACAGATTTTGAGAAAGACTTTTATAAATTGATGAATAATGCGGTCTTTGGTAAGACTATGGAGAATGTGAGGAAAAGACAAAATATCAGACTATCAACATCTTGGGAACAAGCATCAAAATTAATTAATAGACCGAGTTTTACTCGAGCTGAGGTCTTTACTGAGAACTTTTGTGCGATCCATTTGATTAAAGAGAGTATTGAAATGAACAAACCTATTTATATTGGAACAACAATTCTTGATTTATCAAAGTCATTAATGTATGATTACTTTTATAATAACTTGAGGAAGAAATATCAAAATGATGTTAATCTACTTTATATGGATACAGATAGTTTTATTTTGAAAATTAATACCAACGATGTTTATTCAGACATGAAAAGAGACATTAATATCTATGACACGAGTAATTACAGTCCAGAGAGTGAGTTGTTCTCTTCTAAAAATAAAAAGGTGATTGGAAAGTTCAAGGATGAATTAGGAGGAAATGTTATGAGTGAATTTGTGGGATTGAGGTCAAAGGCTTATGCTTATAAATACATTGTGAATAACGTTGAAAAGACTGATAAGAAGTTAAAAGGTGTAAAGAAAAATGTTATTAAAGAAACAATAAACTTTAAGGATTATTATAACTGTTTAACAACAAAGAAAGAAGAGTTTAGAAAGATTAATGGAATAAGAAGTTATAAACATCAATTATATTCAGAAGAGATAAATAAGAAAGCATTGGGGGCTTTTGATGATAAGAGGTTTATTTTAGAAAATGGAATTGATAGTCTCCCTTATGGTTATATAAGTATATAAGTGATAAGATATATATATAAGTGATAAGATATATATAAGTGATAAGATATATATAAGTGATAAGTTAAAAAGGGGGGGGGGGTTGGGGATTTTAACGGGCTACCGCCGCCTTTTTTACTATTATATAAATGATAGAACCAAGTATCAACCAGACTAAAGAGTGGAGGTGTAATCAACCTTGGTATATAAATGGAAAACATAATGAATGTGAAAAATATCAAATAGGTATAATTGAAAAGGCAACTGGTAAAAAAGTTCACAAAACAAATAAGAGAATTAATTTAAATACCGGTGAATTGGGTAAAAAAGATGGAAATATTTTTGAGTGGACGGAAAACTTTGATGGTTGTCAGGAAAATATATACTTTAATTTAAAAATGGTATGTGGCACTGGAGGCGCTCAAGCAAGAACATTGAGGGAGGTTTACCATTTTATCTTAGCTCAGTTAAAATATCTTAATAAAGAACCAAACTCAAACATATTTTTTGTTAATATATTAGATGGTGAAGAGAGTTGTAGGAGAATTAAATTATTTCCCACGCATAAACAAATATTTGTAGGGTCGTTGTTTGAGTGGGTTATATTCACCAGATGATATTAAGAGTAAAAGGTTAAAAGGTCCATGAGGTCAGAAGGATCACAGGTGTTTAAGTGGTCTAATGAATAAGGATAACATGTCAAAAGGTTAGAAGGTTCGTAAAGAACAGGGTGAGAGAAATATAGGTGTTTAGGGGCAATGAGGGAGGGAAAGAATTAATATGGAAGTGAATGGGTCAATGTTTGAGTGGGTCAAAGATTAATCTGCCAGATGATATGTAGAAGAAGGATGATAGGTCTATAAGAGAAAACAAATATTTGTAGTGTTTGAGTGGTCTAATGAACAACATTAAGGATAGGTACTACAGACAAAAGGTTCATAAAGATGAGGGTGGGAGAAATAGAGGTGTTTATGATTTTTGAAAAAGACAAGGGGGTAAATGACATTAGATAGGGATTTCCCATGTTAAACGGAGGTGTCCCAGAAGCAACATTATTACACTACTGACTAGGGAATGGGGGATCGGGGAAAGTTGGGGAGTATTGGAGAAAATAGGGGAATATTTACAAGCGGATATGGAGGCCAAATTCCATATTCGCAACATTGCACCCTTCTCTACCCTCGGGGCGTCCCGACCCGATAAATTTTTACCTACTTTAGTGTGGCACGCAATGTAGTTCCCTCTACTATTAACTCTACCCTGAGTGCGACAGTTTTACAGATATTCACAAATGAGTAAATATGTCCCCCTGCGACGTTGCACCCTTCTCCTCACAGAAACACACCCACAGGATAACCGAATCCGGAAAGAATCCTCAAACTAAACATACAGCCGGTAGGGAGCATTATTTACAAGACTACGCTGCTATTTACACTACGATCCAGGACCTGTCTTTGGAGGAACACATGCAGATGTTATGCATAGAGAGAGCGCGCTTGCCAACATCGATACACCAACCCACGAGTGCTCTGTGGCCGACGGCCTTTAATAACGTGCAGAGCACCCTTCCCGAGCATCAACAGCACCACCCCACCACCAATCGGTGCAGTCACCATTGTTCATTGGAATAAAAATAAATGCGACAACCCCTAACCCTGCAGGTGTCTCTTGCTCTTCTTGTGGTGCACTTGGTGTCAACTAAAAGTGGTTCACCTGTATGGCATAGGTGCCACGTTGACCCATAGGTCCATCCCCGGGTGGTGCTTGGCCGCAAACGAACTGCGGTCCATTGTGGGTGGCCACAAACATTGCGGTCCATATGGTGTATCGATCCCGGCAGCAAACAGCGAAAGTGCAGGCCCACAACTGCGCAGCCAGCACCTCTCTCTCCTCTCTCTCTACCCCAAAGCCAGATCCTCGGAGGTGGGAGACAAAAGAAGAAACAAGTGAGTAAGGTGGTAAGGGCGCAAAAGTGCACGCAATGTAAGGTGATGCACACTGGGGGCACATGGGAACCAGGTGAGACAGGTACGTTCCTATCGTACGCCCCCCCCCACCAGGTAACCTACATGGCCCCTCCCTTACCCCTTACTGTATCCACAAAACACAACACTACCCATAAACATCTACTTTACAAATCAACAAACATCCCTACTGTCTTCCCCGTTCCTCCCATATACCAAATTCGTCTTCTCTCCCTCCTAACCAATCAAATTTGCCATTTTCAACTCAACATCAAAATTTGCCATCACCAATTCATCATCAGTCCCTCCTAGGGAGGGAGAGATGGAATCACTCCAATGTCTCATCCACGTCGTGATGCGTCTCACAAATCCAACAGCAATTCTCATTTCTGCAACACAAACAAAGAAAACACAGGTGTGGAGTCATCATCATCACCACAGGTAAGTGGCTGCGTATGGTGCGACAGGTTCATCAATCCTAACTATTTCCTAAATGACTTTAACAACTTTACACTACCCGGGGTCTTTCTCCGGCCAAACCATGGGCCCTCTTACACTATGGGTTCTAAAAACCAATTCCCATTGGCCAAACTGTGGTGCTCTTCAATTTGGGGTCTCACTCCCCCGATTCATCTCCCGGTGCCCTCGTACAATTTCTGGGCTGTGGCGTGTACCTCTCCCAGTGGGTCTACCCACCTGCACACCTCCACCACTGCAGTTGCCTCCGAGCTTACCTGCTCCTTACCCTAACCTAACTACCTGGGGAAGGCCCTCTGGCTCTCTCCCCACTCCGTGCCCTCTCTGGCACTGGGCTGCCCGATCCACACCCGGGATCCTCAGGCACCCACTCACAACTACCGGCTCCCAGAGCCCACCTGCGGCCTCACCTGGCCGACATCCTCACAGTGGTGGAGTGCCCAACCAACTACACACACTAACAGGCTACACGCCCAGCCATTTCCACAACACTAATGCACCCATTCACAACACCATTCTGCAACCGCACCACAAATGCCAATATCCAACCACAATTTACCTGCACCCTCTACCTAACACTTACACTACCCGCCCCGGGTACTCGTGAAAGGGGTCCACTCTTCCCCCATTCACACCTTCGCACCATGCACACCACTCCGTACCACTCACTCCAACTCTCTCCACACACCTGTACCTGCACACCTGTGCTCTCACACCTGGTGCCACCTGCACCCTTCTCTCCCCAAGCGCATTCGCGCTGATCCACAACACTCACTACTCATACACTACTCCACACACCTGTCCAGTTGCACACCTGTGCAATCACACCTGTTCAATCCTCACACACACAGCATCATCTCAGCTAACTACTCCCTTCTGAAACTTGCGCTTCCCAGTCGTCCCTTTAACTATTGCGCTCCCTCGTCATTATCAACCACACTAAACTACCTGCGTCCCCACTACAGGTATCAGTCACTAACTAAACTTAACGTTACCTAAGGTCATCTTCTCTAGATCCCTACACACAATATCCTAACCCACCCGGGCTAGTTTTCACTGCCATACACCCCATAATCTATTGCTCCTTTGCCCCCCACATGGGAAGGATGGTGGATTTGCCATCCCACCACATCGGGGGTCTCTCACTATCAATTTTGCACGTCAAATTTCAACAAATCAAAAATTTGCCAATCCTACTCATCATCTGCCAATCACTACTGCCAATCCTTTGCCAATCACCAAATTTTGTTTTTCTCCAATTTTGGGTCCAAAACACTAACCTCATCACCCAGTCGACCCACTAATACCTCTCGGTGCGCCAATCCCTGTCCAAAGCCCGGCTTCGTAAAGCCAAGCAATGGATGCTGGTTGTTTTGTGCCTGCGGCTGGATGCGTCCGGCATTCGGGGCAGGGACGGGGGCTTACCCGGGCCGAGATCCCACGCATCACCTCGGCGTGGAGCCATCCAATGTCCCGATCTCGACCTGCCGGCACGTCTCACCAAAAAGTGGTCGCCATGACGACCCTTTCTATCGGGCTGCCAGCTCCGCCTAGTGGAGCCTGGACGCGGCCGTTCAAAGCGAGGCCCGGCACGCACCGAGGGCCTGCTTCGGCTAAAAGTCGCTCTAACCTCTAACCCGTGTAACGTCGATGCTTCACCTGGACGCTTACACCCCGCAGCCCGTTCCTTGCTCACACATCCAGCCGTGCCCATGCTCCTCGTACCTTTCCTTACACACCCAGGTGCACCCATCCCACTCACAGCCTTGGTCACACACCTGACCACCGAACACTTTGGCACACATTCGTTGCTCGCACACCTCACCAATACACCGCTTCGCGCCCCCTCCGCGGTCACCTCCTCTGTGACAATTACAGGTGTGCCCTCATTCGCACACCCAATCACGTGCCTCACCACCAACTCCAGCGTGCATTCCCACTCACGCTCTACCATTCCAGGTGTGCATCCTTCCATCCCAGGTGTACATCCTCGCTCACCTGTCACAACTAACTCACGCTCCATGTCACTCCCACTACTTTCACCTCCATTCCTGACAGCGCACTCACCCTTACTCTTGACAGCGCACTCTTTCCTCATGCACCTGTCCGTCACACACCTTCCTCGCGCACACTCTCCCGTCACACCCTCTGTAACACTCACCACAGGTGTGCATTCTTCCTTGCCTTTGACAGCGCACTCTTTCCCCATGCACCTGTCCGTCACACACCTTCCTCGCGCACACTCTCCCGTCACACCCTCTGTAACACTCACCACAGGTGTGCATTCTTCCTTGCCTTTGACAGCGCACTCTTTCCCCATGCACCTGTCCGTCACACACCTTCCTCGCGCACACTCTCCCGTCACATCCTCTGTAACACTCACCACACCGCGCTTCCATGTGCCCCCTCGCACACGCGCTATGACCGACTCACTCTCGCCAGCACCCTCACTCCTTGGCACGCACTTTTTCCTCACACACCCCAGAGTCGGACTTTCTCGCACACCTCCATTTTCGCACACCAGACCTGTCGCACACTTCACCCACGGCCTCTCACGAACACCCGGGTCTATCTCGACCCCCAAGCCTCTTAAATCACCTGGCGCATCATACGCACGACCATATTGGTCACCACTTACACCGGGTCCTCTTCCTCTTCGCTTCTGCTCCATCACCTGCGAATCCCTCATCCGGTTAATGAGCACATCATCACGATCCAAACACAGACTTTGGACCAATTCTTTTACCTCCTCTTTTATCTCTTTCTTATCCTCTCTCCGTCGCTTTTTAATTTCGCTCACCCCTTCTTCCACTTCTTCTAATTTTTGCTTCATCTCCTTCATCTCTTCGTGCGCCCCTTTAAGTTCTTCCTCTAACTCCACTTTATTTTTTTCTATGTGCTCCCGCACCTCCCGCTCTTTAACCTCCATTACCTCTACCACCTTGTCCATTTTCCTCGTCAGGTCCTCATGTACCGTCTGACACTCTTTTTTAATTACCCCTACGTCCTTTTTCATCTCCTTCTGTGTCGATTTTAAACCCTCTATTACCGCTGTGTTCTTCTTTACCTGGTCCCCCAACTCCTTTTGTCCCACTGTCAGTTGTTCTACTCCCAGCGTCAACTCCTCTATACCACCTTGCAATTTTACAGTCCCCTTTCTCACCTCTTTCTCCATGCGCTCCTTACAGTGCCTCACCTCCTCGCGCACTCCTCCGACCTCCTCACTCACTCCTCTTCTGATCTCCTCTCCCATCACTTGCATCTCCTGCCCAGATGCCACCCTCATCTGCTCCATTTCCTCCCTGTGAGCATCCAGTTTGGTTTCTACCCCCATTCTGACCCCCTCTATCTGCTGCTCCATTTGTTTAACTTCCCTTTCCGCTTGGTCCCTCATGTCCCTCAATTTGCCTTCCATACTGTTTTCTAACCCCTCTAACCCATTTTTCACTCCCTCTATCTGATTCTCCTGGGCAGCCATTCTATTTTCTACCCCCGTTAACCCATGTTTCACCTCTTTTATCCCGTTGTCTAACCCCTCAAAATTATTGTCTAACTTCCCAATTTTCTTGTCTAACTCCTCAAAATTATTGTCTAACTTCCCAATTTTCTTGTCTAACTCCTCAAAATTATTGTCTAACTTCTCACCGGTACCCCTCATTTGGCCCTCTAATCGCCCACTATCAACCCTCATTTGCTCACCCAATCGCTCAATCTGGCTTCCCATACTCATCTGTACAGCTGCCTGTAGCTGCGCAATGAGGGCCTGTATGTCAATCGGCTGCATGTTAAAGCCCGGTGATACAGCGGGCTCGGCTACCGCGCGCTCTTGCGAGGCGCCATTTTGCGTGCCTGCTACCCTCGCTGTTTCGCTCTCCTCATGTCCCTCATGTCCCTCAATTTGGTCCTGGACCGACCCTGCTTCACTCTCCCCTACCGGACCCCAGCCGTCTTGATCCGCCATAGCGCGACTTGCAAAATTCGAGTTTCGTAAAACAAAACAAATTTCGGCCGCTCCAAATTTTGACCAAATTTTTTTTTTTCCTCTATTCGTTTTTTTTTTTCAAAATTTGGTCGGGCCTCGAATCCCACTCCTGACACCAATTGTTACAGACACGACTTTGATGTTAAAGTGGGCCGAGCGGAATGGCCGTCGTGTCCGCACAAATTACCCGACTATACTCGACGTTGACGAAGTCGCGCTACGCTGGCTCAATAAGAAAAAGAAGACACCCGGCTGGATTACAATCACACAATACGACACCAGGGGTTCAGTTCTCAAGACCTCCGGAGGAGGTTATATTAAGGCGGAAAAGGTTAGATTACAGGGGCTAGAGGTATATTACAGGAAGACAGGCACTTAGACACACTCTTATATTAACCCCGGACAGACGACAGACACACGGGACAAAATGCTGACTCACACGGGGATTGATGGCAAGGAAAGGCAGGTCGCGATGGCTCAAGGTGCACTCTTGGCTCAAGGCAGAATCGACTCGGTCCGGTCCAGAGATGCGGGGAGGTATCGTCGCGCTGGGGGTGGCGGTGGCTTCTCTCTCCAGTCTCCAAGCTGAGGCGCATCTCTCGTCACATCCGGCGCGTGGCCGCGTATATCCGGCGGGGAGTGACACGCCCTCGGCTCGTTAGCTCCGCCTCGTGGAATCGGCACGTTGCTTCTCATTGGGTGCGTGGGGGGGGTTACTGGCTCCGCCCCTGACGAGGAGCTGACAGCCAGCCCCTTCGGGGTAACGCCGTGGAGCGTATGGTCATGGCGGGTAACCGAGCCGGTGTGAGGACGCACACTCCCCGCCCCTCTGTTGTTGTTGTAATTGTTGGTGTAGTTGTTGTTATTGTTGTTGTTTGGGGAAGAAGATGGGAGGAGGTATGGGAAAGGTCCTAAACTCACTACTGATGCCATATAATCACATTCTGGTGCAACGAAGAGTCATAATTAATGGAGACGAGGCCTTAACTGACATAGAATAAGAATAACTAGGAAGATGTCCGAAAGTTGTCTACGTGTGGTGCGGTGGACCTGGGCACGACATTTAATGGGGGAATAAGGGGAAGGTCGGCTCTACTGATTGTTATTTACATGCAATGGGACTAGGGAATGGGGGATCGGGGAAAGTTGGGGAGTATTGGAGAAAATAGGGGAATATTTACAAGCGGATATGGAGGCCAAATTCCATATTCGCAACATTATATATATATATATATATTTTTTTTTTTGAAAGGGTGAATTCGTTTTTGGTGAAGATTTTAATTCGGATACTAGAATTCTTTAAGTGATTCTTCACTATTGAGAGATGGGCCCATAAACGATATATAGCAAGATATCTCAAAACGTTGTAGATGGATTCAGATGAAACTAGGTGGATGATTTGGTTAGATGACATGAAAAAATTGATTTGATCTTCATTCAGGTCCCAATCCAGATCTGGCCTATCAGTAGATACAAAACGTAAACTGTCTGTCTGGCGGCGGAGGGTATGTGCTCTACCAAGTGCCGTTCTAGTTTTTAACAAGTTTCGGTTTCACATTAATATGAGAAAGACCGCTTTCTTGTACTGTGTTGTGGTGAAAGGGCCATGGTTCACTAAAAATGTTTCTAATTGGGAAGATGCATATTCAAAATTGAAAGCACTACTGAGTCACATAGCTGCCCAATAAGACAAAACCCAAGTCTGACGTCTCGACCAACGGACGCTCTCCATGGATCCGTTTTTTACTCTGAGACATTTTTTATCACCTGGGAACCTGAAGGTTGGTTCATTTATCTTCATTTGTAAAGAAACCCAAATCCTAATGTCCATTTGTGTAAGATTTCCTTAGGGAAGTGCGCTGGAGAAGGAGGGAAATGTAGAGAGCTGGTTGATGAGGAGTAATTAAAGTATCTTATCGACTCTGTTTGCCAACGGCGGAATGCTGATTTTTTTTTTCTCATTATCCATGTTAACCCTGTTGTTCTTGTAGATATGGTTTTCTTTCACTTCTCTCCTTATTTTTCCTTCTGCAGATTGTTTATTTATTAGGGGACCAATACATTCTGCCTGGTATCCGATTGATTTTCCACAGATTATTATTACTAGTGAGGCACCCGTGCTACGTACGGGTGGGAGGCCAGAAGCAAACAGACAATGCAGAAACGGCGAATGCTAAAGCATGAAACCAATAAATTCCACATTCCTGTAGCACCTTCAGTCGCACATCAGACATGGACAGCAAGTTCGTGAAGGACTTCCATGAAAAACGTACCAGTTGGCAAACAAACAGGAACGTGTGTTCCATTCCCAGTCTATGGCGAATCTGCATATGGCGATCCGTGAATATCACGCTTAGAAAGTAGAAACCGTCACGGCATTTCGTTATTCACTTGAACTCGATATCTCTTTTTTCATTCCAAACAGCATAACTCCAATCACAAATTAAATAACATTAATATAAAAAATAAACTTTTAACAACATTCGTGACATAAACAAATATTTAAATCCTGATGTGAAGTTCCGTATGGTTGGGTGAACACAATTACGAATTCAAAATCATAATTGTATTCACTCAATTCCAATCATCAATTGATACTTTAACAAAACGATTAACACAATTAACGTTTAACGATTTAACATTACGATTGAATGGAGGTTGTATTTGGATATTATCAAACCCGCACATTGCCGTTATCTGTCCACTTCCGGATCCGCTGCATGTTCGTAATTGTCATCAAAATCTAAACAGTATTTGTAGAATTTCAATAAAAGCCATATCACTGTTCATATCGGTAAATATTATTCCATCATGTTTGGAAAAACTGGAAAATTTGGAAAAATAACATAGCCTATTTTACTCCCAGGGGTCCCAGGAATACCCACCCAAAATATCGTTGCGATCGGTTGAGCCGTTTTTGCGGTACCTTCGAACGGACAGACGGACATTTGGTGAATTATAGTAAGATTATTACTGACTAAAGTACCCGGCGTTGCCCATGGAATTTTAATTGAATACTCTAATGGTTAAATTTGTGTTGTTGACACCAAATCACGACAAACTCAATATACAATCTTCACAAAACATATTACTCATTTGCTCCCAGGGAAAACCCAGGCAGTGTTTAAGCAACATACTGATTTGATCTTCATCACGAGAGGCCTGAACAAGGAGGCGTTATAATAAACCTGTGTAAAGCAAGCTTTTTAATAACAGGTGCACATCACATGTAAACACTATAGTAATTAAATATGTGTTCTTGAAAACAAATCAGGACAACCTCCACATACGAACTTCACAAAACATATGAGTCGATCGCTCCCAGGGAAAAATAACATGGGCACTAAATAAGAACAAGACCTGATCGAAGCCTGAAGGCCAATTATCTGGTTTTATTGGGGGGTCAATATTTTTGTACAAATATAGCCCTCTTATTGTTCTTGTCACTTACTCAACTCCTCCACCAAGGTTTTTCATACGTCGTTGTTACGGTTCCGTCACGTCCGCCTTTGTTGTTATTATATACTGTTAGGATTTTTAGTTTCAGGTAATATTGTTGTTAAGATTTTTATGTAATATGGAGATGACTTTAGTAAAAGGTAAAAATAAATGTTTGTGAAGGAGAAAGGAAGACGCGGCAAAGAGGCCAGATAGTAAGGGCATTTTATGAGATATTTCACAAATCTGTTAACTAAATTGTTACCAAAAAATTTCTTCACCAATATGTTTGTAAAGGTGTGTAATAACATGTGTTAAAATGTTGAAGGTCAACTCCCGTGGGAAACCCAGGAAAAAAGCTGTTGAATTCGGGTACCGAAAAATTATTGTCGAGAATTTTTATTTTTTTAATCGGCCCTTAAGTAACTTATGAGGGGTCAAATAAGGGTTTTTCATGATTCTGAGTTCATGGTAACAATGCAGGACAGATGCCCATTGTGGTCTGCAAGTCGCTCGGTTCTGATAAAGACCTTGATCACATCTACCATGTGGTGGTACTCCACCCAGAGTGCAGGTGTTCTTCCTCCTTTTGCGAGTCGTTTGAAGGTTTCTTCAAACCTTTGCTCAAATACTGGCACTACTGGGTCTGAGTGTCTGGCTCCCATCTTCCCATCAGCCACCTTCTCCATGAAGGTCTTCATGTCACCACGCTCCTCCTCAGTGAAGGCAAGTTTCATGATGTGTTGATAGATGGCTGCATCGATGAGGAGGTGAACACGGATTGCCTTGTCAAAACATCCTCCATCCATGATGTGGTTGGCTGTCGTACTTCCAGGATAGATCAACTGGATCACATATAGTAGTCCAGAATCTTCCATGATGTTACCCATTGATCCAAGATAAGACTTCAGCAGGTGAAAACCACCCAACCTTGGAATGACGGGTAGATTTGCCTGCTTTATTATATTCACAGCCTTCAGCCAAATCGGAAGATCAAAGGTCACTATAGCGACCCCAGCGCACCGTATGCACTCTTTCAGAGTGGTGAAGATGGTGTTGAGGTCATTAGGGTCTCCTTCAATAACTGGGAGGAACTCGATCTGTGTGCTCTGCTTTGCATCATTAGCATGGATTCTCTTCATCCAGCCATTCCAGTTGGAGTGTGGGAACTCAGGATCGTTGGCTTTGATCACCCACCCCGCTGCCCAGAGTGTGTCACCTGGAGTGAGGAGTGGCTGATCATGAGCCAGGGAGGAGGAAAGCTCAGCGAGGGGGAGAAACATGATCGCGTTCGTTCCTATCTGTTTCCTGTTCGTAAATGGAATAATCTTTACTTCAGTTCCTCTCAGGATCTTAGCTTTGTCGAGTGCCTTCAACTTCACCCGGGGGAAAGCTGCTGTTGTCTGTGGATCTGGCAAAGGTGGTGCCGGAGAGGTGACTTCGATCCAACCCATTGAGTGAAAGGGAGTGTTTCCGTGAATAGAGACAATGTTTAAATCTATATTGTCTCCAACAAACTGAGTGACTGCATTGTTTGTTTCCCCAACCTCCATAAAGACCACCTGATCATTACTTGACAATTCACTTTCACTGGCTGGCACTTTGGCTGTCATCACTGATTGATCCTCAAGCGCAGCATCAACCGCAACCTCATCATTGATCTGTTCATCGGTTTCCTCCACAATGGTGTCAAGAGTGCCAGAAGTATCTGGAACATCATCTCCACTCCTACTATTAAGGAAGCAGTATTTGTAGTTTTGTGTCTCCGTGTAAGACTCAGTGTATCCCAGCCGGTGGAACTTGTTGAGCATCCATTTTGACCCAAATCTATGATCAAGTTGTATGGCAAACCCCATTTGGTGTGGCAATACTCCAGACCGAGGTCGACAGGCCTTAATAAAATTCTGCCCCCAAACGGCAACTCTTTCGTCTGTCTTGACAATCGGTCTCAAGAACATCTGAAGGCTTGCAGGAACAAGTGTCAGCTGACTATCGATGTCAGTCATACCGTGTGTGGTGGGGTATGACTTTGGACCTAAATCAATCAAGGCAATATCATTGGATATGAACTTGAGTGCCGTCTTTATGATCTGAGTCTTCTCATCTCCATGGTCAAGATTAGCATGATGCACTCGCAGAATATTGTCGGTGCCATCTTTGAGACAGAGTACATCTGCCCTTCTTTCCTGTGTTGTGAAATACAAGGTGTCTTCGTATTTCTCTAGAAGTTTTATCTTTAGCCAATGCTTTGAATAAGAAAGGCTCTTCTCTGGTGACTGATCAAACTCCTGCAGCTTTTCATGGACTTGGTCCATGTTCATTACCCCATGCTCTAATTCTGAGTCTAACCATTCGCAGAATTCAATAAAAACTGCCTCTCGCTCCTCATCAATACTCCTCTGTCCTCTCTTCCTTTTTCCTTCCTCATCAGTCTTGGACAAACTGTCACCTCTCGCAAACATAAGTTTGCATCGCAAATGGTACAGTGTTTCTTCTGCTACCAAGTCGTTGATCCCTTCCAGGCGTCCAATGACTTCAGTGCCCCAGTCATCCCCACGACTCCGTGCTGTCTTCAGCAAGCTTGCCTTCAGTGTATCTGCAGTCAAATTATCTGGCACTCTGTATTTCTTTCTAGCTTGTGCTGGATTATTTTTGTAGAGCTGGGCTGGTTGGTTGCAAAGAATGCATACATCCTTATACAGGAGGTCAACTGACTGTGATCTTCTAGAACTGCAGCCAGTTGATGAACTGAACTCACAAGTAGTGCGTCTTCTCTTCAACTTTGATGACTCTTTCTCTGCCTTTGATGCTTGAGCTGACTTCTTGGTGGTTGCAACAAAGTTGTTGTACAGATCATTTTTACACTTCTGGTGGTACCTCAGTTTTCCTTCCTTTTGAGCCTCCTTCATACGTTCCACAACAGTAACATTTTCGACAGTTTCTGCTTGTTTCAATAAAGTTGAGTATCCCTTTGGAGTTGCCTGTATGAGCCTTTCAGCTGGTGTATCCGAGCGTGCACAGATGAAGCAATTGAGCACAGGTGGAGTAACGTCTTCATCCATATTGCTAGACTCCATGTCCTGCAAAGTAGAAAATGAGATATATTTAGAAATTATTTTTCCACAAAGGAGTGTCTGTGGTGAAATATAAATGTTAACAATCAACTCAGAATCATGAAAAACCATTATTTGACCCCTCATAAGTTACTAAGGGCCGATTTAAAAAAATAAAAATTCTCGAAAATAATTTTTCGGTACCCGAATTCAACAGCTTTTTTTCTGGGTTTCCCACGGGAGTTGACCTTCAACATTTTAACACATGTTATTACACACCTTTACAAACATATTGGTGAAGAAATTTTTTGGTAACAATTTAGTTAACAGATTTTCATATGTTTCCCTTACTAAGAAGAGGAGACATCGAGATTGGCAGGGAGAGGGAGATACAGCCGTAGAATCGCATAGAGGCTGCGAGTGGACTTTTTTGATATTGGTCGTGAATGAGTTGAGGCTTCCCGGGAAAGGGATTGCCCGCGACATCGTCATATATTGCGATTGCAATTAAACCTGCGTCTCAGGTTTTATCACCAAGTGTGAGCTATTGTTGGAGGGAGCCAGCGCCTCCATTATGGGCCGATATGCCATTTTGTCCTCGAAGAGGCTGTCAGCTTGGTGCAACTTGTTTTGTCATTGGGATTTCCATATAGACCTCATCGTGTTAATTGCCGTTGGTTTACCTATCGGCACAATTCCCATATCGACCTCTCACCTCATAACTCCTCGTTCGCCACCGTGTCGATGCCTGCCTGTTCTCGTCGTTCTGCACGGCTTCAACCAGCGTGGAGATTAGTGCACGGACTTTGTGGAAATGTTACATTCCACTCACATTTGGCGTATCATGAGTTCATTGCTTTGAGAGCATTGGGGAATGATGGTACCTTGATGCAAATGATAGATTCATTGTACTTTCTTTCATAGTGTTATTATTGTGTATGTGAGAGTTTTAATACAATTACTTGTTTTGTTCTGCAGGTGCATTGTTGTGGTTTAACATGGTTTATTAGAACACTCAAAATAACAAATCTTTCTGCCGCGTTCCCTCTCGAGATTCTGAGGTGCACCGTAACCGGAGTTTGGAGGGGTAATACGTAACAGTCGTCCACAACTTTTTGAAATATCATGTTTCATATCGTTTTTGGCCCTATCACTCAATAGTGAAGAATCACGAATGAAAATTAAAAGAAAACTCTCGCAGCCAGATCCGTATTCGGATATTCACAAAAATTGAATCAATTCTTCCTTTTCACACACCCAACCTGTCCACCAAGTTTCGTCCAAATCCGTCCAGAACTCTTAGAGATATCCTGTTCACAAACAGACAAAGAGACAGGGGTGAGGTAACAAACAAACTTTCCTATTTTTCTATTACATAGCACATTACCCACCCACTGGATGGTTCGAGTTTGCGCATCACTTGCTGAAAAAAATAAAAGTCTGTGTTTTGCAAGAAGACTACAGATGATTCTGTGGTGTGCGCTTAAAGATTTTCGATGGTCTAAATTCCAACATAATATTCCAACAGGTAATGTTCCAAAATAAAGTAGTTAGTGTCTAAGCGGTCAAAAGAGTCTAATCTTTTAAGCCTGTAAAAAGGGTCAAAAAGGTCCAAGTGGTCCAAAGCTCTTACGGGTCTTTGGGTTTTCTTAAGGGTCTTTGGGCATTTTTTTTTTTTTTTGGTATACAAGATCGAGGCTCGTGTAAGAGCGAACATTAATCACAAAAAACAAACGGACACATAATACATAAGATAAAGGGAGCGGGGGACAAGATGGGGAGAGAGAGGGAAGCACACAAGTACAACAGCAGAGAACAGGGACATCGGGAGATCTGGGGGAGGGAGAGGGAAGCACACAAGTACAACAGCAGAGAACAGGGACATCGGGAGATCTGTAGGAGGGAGAGGGAAGCACACAAGTACAACAGCAGAGAACAGGGACATCGGGAGATCTGTGGGAGGGAGAGGGAAGCACACAAGTACAACAGTAGAGAACAGGGACATCGGGAGATCGGTGGGAGGGAGAGGGCTTGGGGGGAGGAGGCATGGGCCAGGGGGAGGGGGGAGGTGGGAGAGGTATAAAACACATGGATACTGCTCGGACTTCCAGGAAAGAAGTGGGAATTTCAAAAAAGTGGATATGGGGTGAATTAATGGGGGTAGAAAAGATCAAGGTTTTGGATGGGGGAAGACAAGAGATGGTGGTGAACAACTGTTTTAAAGACCTGGAGGGAGGAGTGGGATTGAATAGAGTGAGGGAGTTTGTTCCAGAGGCAGGAGAAAAGAGGAATGAAAGAGTGAAGGTGAATAGAGAGTCTTGATTTTGGCAGTTTAACCATAAGAGGGTTGCAGGCAGCTCTTGTGTGACCTGTAAGAATATTTGGGGGACAGAGCACAGACGGAGCTGGGGGAGCTAGGCCGGAGATGAGTCGTTAGAAGACAGAAAGACCACCAAGCTGCCTGCGGTGAGTGAGTGAAAGGCCCTCAGAGTTAACTTCATCGCGGGAGATTCCAATGATTCTGAAAGCTTTGGTTTCAACAGCGTGAATCTGAGCTCGGTGTGAGGAAGGAGCACCAGCCCACAGGAGAGAACAGTATTCCATTGAGCTGCGGATGAAAGCCTTGTATGTGGTGAGGAGCTCAGGTGTGCCAAGGAAGTACTTCGCATGACGGATGATGCCCAGTCAGCGACTGGCTTTGGAGGCCAGCTTGGAAATGTGGTTTTCCCAGGAAAGATCATGACAGATAGTGAGACCCAAAAGCTTGAGTGCCAGAACTTCTTGGAGAGGATTGTTGAGAAAGTAGATGGGAGGGTTGTCCAGACAGTCTTTTCGGAGAGACAGTGTCAGAGTGTGAGATTTGTCAGGATTGAAAGACATGTTCCACTTGTTTGCCCAGTCTGTGGTTTTGTCCAGGTCTGCACAGAGTGAGGAGGCTGTAGACTGCCGATCTGAGGGATGAGGTATGGAGCAGCAGAGAGTGGAGTCATCAGCAAAGAGATAGAGAGGATTTTCCAGAGAGTCGGATAGATCATTGATAAAGACCAGAAAAAGCACAGCGCCCAAAACACTGCCTTGGGGAACTCCAGCCTGAACAGGAAGGGGAGATGAGAGAAATCCATTCAGGGCCACATGTTGACTATGACCAGGGAGGAAGTCCGCAAACCATGCGTGGAGATTTCCATGGATACCATAGGAGGAGAGTTCGGTGAGCAGGGCTGGGTGCCAGACCGTATCGAAGGCCCGTGATATGTCAAGGAAGACAGCTCTGATTTCCTGTTTGGCATTGAGGACCTCCATCCATTGTTACGACAGCAGAAGCAGCATGTCCAGAGTAGAATGACCTGGTCTGAATCCAAATTGATGATCCGAGATCAAGCCATTGGACAAGAGGAAGGATATGATGTCAGAAGCGATGATTGATTCCATGACCTTGCTGATTATTGGGAGCAAGCTGATTGGTCTGTAGGTTCAAGGATCTGTTTTTGCACCTTTTTTGTGTAAAGCGGTGATGTTGGCTGATTTCCAGGATGCTGGCAGATGACCTTGAGCAAAAGATAGGGTGAAAAGAACAGAGAGAGGGTGCGATAGAGCGGCAGAGCAGGATTTTAGGACCCGTGGGCTGATGCTGTCTGGTCCAGTTGCAGAATCAGAGTCGAGGTTTGACAAAAACTCCCCCACCTTGTCAGGATAGAAGGACACAGAGTCCTGGAGCAGCTGGGTTTGACTGGGAAAGGTGGGTACAGAGAGAGATGGGTTCGGGACACAAGATTTTGAGGCAAATACAAAGTTGAGGCAATCGGCTTTTTCACGTGCGGAGTCAGCTGTGTAGCCGTTTGAGGTAAGGGAGGGGATGGAGGGGGAACAAACACCAGAAACAGATTTGCACAGATGCCACCAGGATTTGGAAGAGGGAGACAGGTTTGAGAGTTCAGTCTTGAGACCTTTAATCTTTCCGTGTTGAAAGAGAATGAGAGAATGTACATACGTGTACATACATAAACACTTGTTCATTGTAAATAACTCTCCATGGGGAATAAAACATGTTAATGATGATGTCATTGGTGCCTCCATTATGACGTCATAAATCGACAAGTAGAACGCTTGATCTGATAAGGATGAAATTTATTGAGTGTCATCTCGGGATAAATTGGTGGAGAAAAAAAAAATGATGACGTCATGCGTGGCGTGGATCGGCCGCCATATTTGTTTTAACACAAAGGCCTTTAAAACCATTGAAAACACGTCCTGGCGAGGGTCTGCAATCTCTGATTGCTCTTTCTAGTTTTCACTATATTTGAGAGGGTTCTGTTATTGTTTTGAATTTTCAAAAAACAAAAGTTACCAAAATGAGATGTACAGCAGCTATTACGGAGATAAGATCGTGATGGAGACACACAACAGGATTGCATTGCTTATAGAACCTCATTGCTTGACTTTTGGCCTTTGCTGTTGGATCTTAAGAGGAACAGTTGATTTACCTGTTTGGCATTCCCATGTGAACGTTTCCCTTGACCTGATGGGTTCTGTGCTTCAAATCACATAATTGTATGCTCCATTGATTTGTCTCTTGTTTACTCATGTCCTTGTCATTTTTAGTTTACAAATATAAGAGTGAACTGATCTCTCCTCATGCTTTTGTCCTGCATGTGATTTGTGGACAAGCTCCCCTATGTTACCTTAAACGCTGCTCACACAGTCCTAATAATTTTGATTCATCATGACTTTTTGGTGTTCACTTGAAAACATTGAAATGGGGTCAGGCGCCAGGTGCTGAACCAGTTGGTGTCATGAGATGCCATACTTGGTGTTCGTTCACTTGACTACTGTTGCCATGACAACTGCTGCAGACACTGAGTCATGCCGGACCAAATGGTTGTGCACGGTTCACAGGGATTTAATCCACACCACTAATCCTTGTTCCCAGATGGATTAACTAGTTGGATTTAGTTTGAAGTAACTTTTTATGTGTGTACACTTTTAGATCCCTATTCAAGAAAACTTGTATATTGGACAGCTTAGCTGTTGGATCATAGTTACCTGCTGTTTCTGATACCTGGCGTTCGATGTCATGTGGCTAAGGGCTTTACGTGTGGCTTGGGAAGTAATCAAAACAACACGATGTACGACTATGATTCACTGCAGGCTTCGGCTTTGTGCAATGAAATTTTGATAATATGTGTGTGGCGTTTAAAAAGTTTTACAATTAGGACACCCCAAAAAATCCAAGAACACCCATAATAATCCAAGAACTCCCATAAAAATCCAAGAACACCCATAATAATCCAAGAACACCCATGAAAATCCAAGAACACCCATAATAATCTAAGAACACTCGTAAAAATCCAAGAACTCCAAGAACACCCATAATAGTCCAAGAACACATAAAAATCCAAGAACACCCATAATAGTCCAAGAACACCCATAATAATCCAAGAACACCCCTAACAATCCAAGAACATCCATGATAATGCAAGAACACCCATAAAAATCCAAGAACACCCATAATAATCCAAGAACTCCCATAAAAATCCAAGAACACCTATAATAATCCAAGAACACCCATGAAAATCCAAGAACACCCATAATAATCTAAGAACACCCGTAAAAATCCAAGAACTCCAAGAACACCCACAATAGTCCAAGAACACCAATAAAAATCCAAGAACACCCATGATAATCCAAGAACACCCATAATAATCCAAGAACACCCCTAACAATCCAAGAACATCCATGATAATGCAAGAACACCCATAAAAATCCAAGAACACCCATAAGAATCCAATAACACCCATGATAATCCAAGAACACCCATGATAATGCAAGAACACCCATAAAAATCCAAGAACACCCATGATAATCCAAGAACTCCAAGAACACCCATAATAATCCAAGAACTCCCATAAAAATCCAAGAACACCCATAATAATCCAAGAACACCCATGAAAATCCAAGAACACCCATAATAATCTAAGAACACCCGTAAAAATCCAAGAACTCCAAGAACACCCATAATAGTCCAAGAACACCAATAAAAATCCAAGAACACCCATGATAATCCAAGAACACCCATAATAATACAAGAACACCCCTAACAATCCAAGAACATCCATGATAATGCAAGAACACCCATAAAAATCCAAGAACACCCATAAGAATCCAATAACACCCATGATAATCCAAGAACACCCATGATAATGCAAGAACACCCATAAAAATCCAAGAACACCCATGATAATCCAAGAACTCCAAGAACACCCATAATAGTCCAAGAACACCAATAAAAATTCAAGAACACCCATGATAATCCAAGAACACCCATAAAAATCCAAGAACACCCATGATAATCCAAGAACACCCATAAAGATCCAATAACACCCATGATAATCCAAGAACACCCATGATAATCCAAGAACACCCATGATAATCCAAGAACACCCATAAAAATCCAAGAACACCTATAACAATCCAAGAACACCCATAACAATCCAAGAACACCCATAACAATCCAAGAACACCCATAACAATCCAAGAACACCCATAATAATCCAAGATCACCCATAATAATCGGCATACGTATCGAATTTGTTGGTTGTGTTGTTGGCACACAAATATTCGTTGACACAATCTTCTAGGCGATGGAAATATGACAAACCCTGGAAAAAGAAGGAAACATTAAATGGGAGTAAAATGGGTTTCGTGAAATGATGTGAGAATTACAAGATTATTGTTTTTGAATAATATTTACATGCTCTGTACAAGGGGCAAAGAAGAAGTTTGTGAGAGTGGAGTTCATTTCCTCACAACACCCAAGTTGGTGGGCATGTTGTAAATTACAAGAGTTTGTCTGATCAAACTGCACGACGGGATCTCAAATGACCAGAAATATCTTCCATACATTAAATGGCTAAGGGATCCACTTTTTTTTTTTTTTTACCTCTCCCACCCCCCACGCCTCCCCCCCCCCAAGCCCTCTCCCTCCCACAGATCTCCCAATGTCCCTGCTCCCCATCTTGTTCTCCCGTTCCCTTTATCATATGTTCCATGTGTCAGTTTGTCTTTTTGTGATCAATGTTAGCTCTTACACGAGCCTCGATCTTGTATACAAAAAAGAAAGAAAAGAACAGAGGGATCGACTATGTCCACTCTACTTCTTGTATCGGCATGCCGTGCGCGTTTCTTGGACCGCAAACCCACCCTTGCGCGTTTGTCTTTTGCAGTAGGTCTGATGACTTTTGTAAACCTTCGCATAGGGGATATTGTCCATCAAAAAACACTTTCCGCCAAAAAAAACACACGAGATTATACGATGTACATTTCGTTAAGATCCACCACATGACTCGGTAGTCAACTCATACTACCTGTGGAGCTGCAGGACCTGAGTCCGAATCTCGCTGTTGTCAATGTTTTTTTTCATACCCACTTTGTTCAACACCAGGAGTGAGCCAGGTTGACGTAGTTTAAAAATAGGAGAAATATTTATAAGTTGCGGTATCTCACACACGAGTTCTCCATGGTGGATGAGTTTTTTAAATTTCCGTTTTGCACGACGAGTCGGTGACCTTGACGACATCATCTAAAAGCAGGAGCAAGTTATTCTTGAACTTCAGCACTGTGGTGTATTTGTGCAGTCTTATTGGTTACAATACCTCCACATCACTTTGCAGTTGTGTCAAGATACCGCACCTTTGGTTTCATGGGATTTCACTAGTATTAAAATGATTGAAGTGTTTGCCCCAACAGTGAGTCAGAATGATGAAGAAGTGGAAGAATCTACCATATAAAACACAATATCTGTTTGTGTGTTTGTACTGATGTCTGTTCCCCTTCATTAGGATTTGAGTCGGGTTTTAAAAACCAATCTTTTACCATGACTGTGTGTTCACTATGATCTATTTTTGAGGATAAAACAAACTCGAAAAACATTTTCCATAAAGGAGTAGCTAATTATGTTCCTTCTATTGGAATTGTAGACGGTGGCTTGCAAACCGAGCCTCAAGGGTGGTGTACAGAAACGCTTTTTTAAATAACAATAAATCCATAGTGCAGGGAGGTGAAATTCGCTGCATGTGATGTGCAACACGTGCAGAGTAAAACGAGCGTTCAGTTACGTCTGTATAATGTCTGATAAATAAAGAAGATATAAGCACACTTGACACTAGGCCGGGGGTTTGGCAAGCTCAGGAGGCCGCACCATCGAATAAACTGTTCCAACCCGTCATTTTTGACGGGTTTTTATACTAGATTCTAAATATTAAGTCAACAAAAGTCATTATGGATGGCTTTGATGCAAAAGTGGAGGGAAAACAAAAAGAAGAAAATATAAAAAACCGATCAGATTAAATAGAGCCCTGTCTGTCCCGTGTTACAATGTGAATTAATAAGATTAGATTGAGCCTTGTCTGTCCCGTGTTCCCATGTGTATGAATAAGATTAGATCGAGCCGTGTCTGTCCCATGTTCTCGTGTGTATGAATAAGATTAGATCAAGCCGTGTCTGTCCCATGTTCTCGTGTGTATGAATAAGATTAGATTGAGCCTTGTCTGTCCCATGTTCCCTTGTGAATGAATAAGATTTGATCGAGCCGTGTCTGTCCCGTTTTCCCTTGTGAATGAATAAGATTTGATCGAGCCGTTGTCTGTCCCATTTTCCTTTGTGAATGAATAAGATTAGATCAAGCCGTGTCTGTCCCGTTTTCCCTTGTGAATGAATAAGATTAGATCGAGCCGTGTCTGTCCCATGTTCCCTTGTGAATGAATAAGATTTGATCGAGCCGTGTCTGTCCCGTTTTCCCTTGTGAATGAATAAGATTTGATCGAGCCGTTGTCTGTCCCGTTTTCCTTTGTGAATGAATAAGATTAGATCAAGCCGTGTCTGTCCCGTTTTCCCTTGTGAATGAATAAGATTAGATCGAGCCGTGTCTGTCCCATGTTCCCTTGTGAATGAATAAGATTTGATCGAGCTGTGTCTGTCCCGTTTTCCCTTGTGAATGAATAAGATTTGATCGAGCCGTGTCTGTCTCGTTTTCCCTTGTGAATGAATAAGATTACATCGAGCCGTGTCTGTCCCGTTTTCCCTTGTGAATGAATAAGATTAGATTGAGCCGTGTCTGTCCCGTTCTCCCTTGTGAATGAATAAGAGTAGATAGATAAGATTCATTGTAATTCAAACAGGGGATTTATTTTAAATCTGTTACCTCCGTTTTGTCGTACGTGTCTCTTTCTCTCTTTTCCGACCTCCCGCTCTCTCTGTGTGATAATAAACCTTTTCTTCATAAAAACCTGTTCTGTATGTGGTCATTTGAGAAATGGGACTTTGCCAACGCGATTGAATTGACTCTAAAAATCCGGTAACACTGTAACAGGCAGATGGGAAATGTGCCTTTGATGCACATATGGAGCCGTTCCAAAATTACATAACGATATTTTTAGGGTGGCACGCACGAGCTTGATTAAACCTTACTATTAATTTGACACTCGACACAAACAAAGCCAAGGGAAATGTGACACAACAAAGCCGGGCAGTATATAATCAGCAGAGGCCTACAGGCCTGTTTTAGGCCCACCATGAAACAAGATGGCGGCAATATCATTCCGTGTCGGTACTATGGTGGGTGGAGTCAAGCGACAGATGTGGGTGTGGTCTGACAGCTGTCCAACCAATTTCAAAAATCGACCCAAAACAAGAACCTCAACAACAGCAACGCAAAACTCTTGTGTCACAGGCAAAAATGGATACTTAACAATAGACCACCTTCGTTCATACAATAAATCTGCTTTTGGAAAAATCAGCAAAATATAAACTTCCTTTGGGTTTCATAATTATTGGTTATTAAAAGGATGTCGATGGTGTGGAAACAAATCGTCATCGTTTGAGCTCGACATCA
This sequence comes from Myxine glutinosa, assembly GCF_964187855.1. Classification (NCBI taxonomy): domain Eukaryota; kingdom Metazoa; phylum Chordata; class Myxini; order Myxiniformes; family Myxinidae; genus Myxine; species Myxine glutinosa. Next base: position 212,623,080 of record NC_136264.1, on the reverse strand, counting down.
CCCAAATGTCAAGTCCAGACACGTTAATATATTAAGCGTCGTATGTAATGGAGGAACAATGACCTTAAAACTGCACTAAATAGTGACTACATCAAGATTGAAACAGGTGTCGGACAGGGAGAAACGACCTCACCAAAATTGTTCACTGCATGCCTTGTAGGATACCAACAACTAAATTGGGAAAATGGAGGAGTAAAGGTCGATGGAGAATACCTAAACCATCTACAATTCACAGATAACATTATTATCCCCCATGCTTTTTGAAAAAAACGGTGGGATATTAATGTCCGCTCCGTCTGTCACGCTATCTTCTTCTAAACGTTTGGGCAGAATTTCACCAAGATTAGTAGTTGTGTTCACCACAAGACAAGAAGGTATCAGTTTTGGCCCTGCCCCCTGGGGCGGGGTCAAAGGGTGAAATACCAAAAAATGAAATCGAGGGCACATTTTTTAACGTTTTAAAAATTAAACTTTATATATGCAATAAACATTGGGTAAACATGGAATATGTAACGACTTTTTGGATTTGACCTTCGGTTCATGCCCCAGGTGTGAGGATTTAGGGTCACGGGGATCAAAATGGGGTAAAAAAAAATCCAACTCAAAATTCGATATTTGGTCACGATTTTGCCATCTTTAATCTTCGTTTTCTGTGGGAAGTGTGGGGATTTGCAATGGCGTAACATCGACTGCGCTACAGTTTTAATTTCAAACAATGCTGAAGAACTGGAAATCAAGATGGAAGATCTCAATTTGGAGAGTTAAAAGATCATAGAAAACATGAATTGACAAACATAAAATTAATATGCAGAAAGCAGAGATTCAAATTGATCATCGCTAAATTGAATAAACCCGCAATTACAATAACTTCAGACAATTTATACAAATGCATACAGATCACTTTGAAGAAGCGAAGAGATGTTCTGGAGCAGGATGGAGAACATTTGGGAAATGAAATGATTTCATGAACTGCAAACTGTCCTTTTGACTGAATTAAGGAAAGTTTGCAATCGATGCGTTCTACCAGCAACGGTATGTGGCAGAGGATCGAGGTCTTCAGGTTGGAGCAATAATTGATTACCATGTGAAGAGGTATGGATAGGTGATGTCTTAGCGTGACCAAAAGGGACAAGAGAGAAACTAATGGATCAGACAGAAAACAAAATTCCATGGCATTCTGGTCCCAATGGAAAAAGCTGATATTGAACTGGGCTGGACATGAAGGAATGCACGAAAAACGGACAACCGGTGGACAACAAGACTTGGCCACTTAGAGAAGGCCCTGGAAGAAGAGGAGGAAGTGCTAAGATGAGATGGAGATGAAATGTAAAAGGTTACTGGAGTACAATGGCTTGAAATTGCATTGAATTTGACATAATGGACCTTGTTGAGGAAGACCTTCAATCTGCAGTGGATTCAATGGGTCAGGATATCAGTACATGGTTAGTAAGAAAAAGATTTCCTTACTAATTTTATATACTTGCATATTGAAAAAAAAAAAAAACATGAGTACAGTTTAAGACTATCGTGAGTATGTTTTTAAATGTGCACAAATCATTTGGTCATTACATTCAGGTTAAAGTAGAGAGTACATCGAGACTCGCGTATCCTTGCATTGTCACGTACCATTGGATCCACGGCATAATGCTAGACTCTTCCAAACCGTTATCCAAAGAATATTTCACTTTTGCATGGAGCTGATGCATCGCCCATGTCAGGTTCTGGGGTCGATACAATTTAACGCGCCGTCACATGCTCGGTCACAGATCGCTTTGACTACTGGCCTATCTTACTCTGGAGTGGTGGCTCAAAGCGTCTGCAGGAGCGAACGCGCCGTTTGAAGTTGGGTTCCTCGGCACATGGAGTGCCAAATATTCTTCTAGTGAAATTGGACCAATTCGCAAAATTCTCTTGGAAACCGGACGTTGGCTGCTTTGCTATTCTATAAAACATGCTCCTTGAATCATACCGGCTTCACACAATATTCGATAAAAGCATCGCACACCATTCCACAACTCATGCTGCCATGCATGCTGTATAAACAGACATGCTGTATAAATAAGGATAGTAGTTCCTGCTGGATCAAAAGTTCCACAACTTACTTTTAAAATGAAACTGACTGTGGTGTTACACGAGCATTGTCTGCTCGGAGCCATCAGTCCATGTTTTTCACGTCGAGAAATGTATTTTGCAATTGCCTTGAAAACCTGTCGATGTGACTTTCTTTGATTCGGCACCCTGTGATGCATTTTATCTGTTTCTGCACTACGCGTGTTCAAGCTTCCGACGGACATTTTATGGTTTCAAAGATCACTGAAACCGAATGCGAGTAACTCATTTTATGCCAATATGTTTTATGCTAGCCGAAGCTAGTAAGAAAGCGTATGTTAATAAGAAGGCCTATCCTAGTAAGAAAGCCTATCCTAGTAAGAAAGTGTATGTTAATAAGAAGGCCTATCCTAGTAAGAAAGCCTATCCTAGTAAGAAAGTGTATGTTAATAAGAAGGCCTATCCTAGTAAGAAAGCCGATCCTAGTAAGAAAGCGTATGTTAATAAGAAGGCCTATCCTAGTAAGAAAGCCTATCCTAGTAAGAAAGTGTATGTTAATAAGAAGGCCTATCCCAGTAAGAAAGCCTATCCTAGTAAGAAAGCGTATGTTAATAAGAAGACCTATCCTAGTAAGAAAGCCTATCCAAGTAAGAAAGCGTATGTTAATAAGAAGGCCTATCCTAGTAAGAAAGCCTATCCTAGTAAGAAAGTGTATGTTAATAAGAAGGCCTATCCCAGTAAGAAAGCCTATCCTAGTAAGAAAGCGTATGTTAATAAGAAGGCCTATCCTAGTAAGAAAGCCTATCCTAGTAAGAAAGCATATGTTAATAAGAAGGCCGATCCTAGTAAGAAAGCCTATCCTAGTAAGAAAGCGTATGTTAATAAGAAGGCCTATCCCAGTAAGAAAGCCTATCCTAGTAAGAAAGCGTATGTTAATAAGAAGGGCGATCCTAGTAAGAAAGCCTATCCTAGTAAGAAAGCGTATGTTAATAAGAAGGCCTATCCCAGTAAGAAAGCCTATCCTAGTAAGAAAGTGTATGTTAATAAGAAGGGCGATCCTAGTAAGAAAGCCTATCCTAGTAAGAAAGCATATGTTAATAAGAAGGCCTATCCCAGTAAGAAAGCCTATCCTAGTAAGAAAGCGTATGTTAATAAGAAGGCCGATCCTAGTAAGAAAGCCTATCCTAGTAAAAAAGCGTATGTTAATAAGAAGGCCGATCCTAGTAAGAAAGCCTATCCTAGTAAGAAAGCGTATGTTAATAAGAAGGCCGATCCCAGTAAGAAAGCCTATCCTAGTAAGAAAGTGTATGTTAATAAGAAGGCCTATCCTAGTAAGAAAGCCTATCCTAGTAAGAAAGCGTATGTTAATAAGAAGGCCTATCCTAGTAAGAAAGCCTATCCTAGTAAGAAAGCGTATGTTAATAAGAAGGCCGATCCCAGTAAGAAAGCCTATCCTAGTAAGAAAGTGTATGTTAATAAGAAGGCCTATCCTAGTAAGAAAGCCTATCCTAGTATGAAAGCGTATGTTAATAAGAAGGCCTATCCCAGTAAGAAAGCCTATCCTAGTAAGAAAGCCTATCCCAGTAAGAAAGCCTATCCCAGTAAGAAAGCCTATCCTAGTAAGAAGGCCTATCCTAGTAAGAAAGCCTATCCTAGTAAGAAAGCCTATCCTAGTAAGAAAGCGTATGTTAATAAGAAGGCCTATCCTAGTAAGAAAGCCTATCCTAGTAAGAAAGCCTATCCTAGTAAGAAAGTGTATGGTAATAAGAAGGCCTATCCCAGTAAGAAAGCCTATCCTAGTAAGAAAGCCTATCCCAGTAAGAAAGCCTATCCTAGTAAGAAAGCATATGTTAATAAGAAGGCCTATCCTAGTAAGAAAGCCTATCCTAGTAAGAAAGCGTATGTTAATAAGAAGGCCGATCCTAGTAAGAAAGCGTATGTTAATAAGAAGGCCTATCCTAGTAAGAAAGCCTATCCCAGTAAGAAAGCATATGTTAATAAGAAGGCCGATCCTAGTAAGAAAGCCTATCCGAGTAAGAAAGCGTATGTTAATAAGAAGGCCGATCCTAGTAAGAAAGCGTATGTTAATAAGAAGGCCGATCCTAGTAAGAAAGCCTATCCTAGTAAGAAAGCGTATGTTAATAAGAAAGCCTATCCTAGTAAGAAAGCCTATCCTAGTAAGAAAGTGTATGTTAATAAGAAGGCCTATCCCAGTAAGAAAGCCTATCCTAGTAAGAAAGCGTATGTTAATAAGAAGGCCTATCCTAGTAAGAAAGCCTATCCTAGTAAGAAAGCGTATGTTAATAAGAAGGCCGATCCTAGTAAGAAAGCCTATCCTAGTAAGAAAGCGTATGTTAATAAGAAGGCCGATCCTAGTAAGAAAGCGTATGTTAATAAGAAGGCCTATCCCAGTAAGAAAGCCTATCCTAGTAAGAAAGCGTATGTTAATAAGAAGGCCGATCCTAGTAAGAAAGCGTATGTTAATAAGAAGGCCTATCCTAGTAAGAAAGCCTATCCTAGTAAGAAAGCGTATGTTAATAAGAAGGCCTATCCTAGTAAGAAAGCCTATGCTAGTAAGAAAGCATATGTTAATAAGAAGGCCTATCCTCGTAAGAAAGCCTATCCTAGTAAGAAAGCGTATGTTAATAAGAAAGCCTATCCTACTAAGAAAGCCTATCCTAGTAAGAAAGTGTATGTTAATAAGAAGGCCTATCCCAGTAAGAAAGCCTATCCTAGTAAGAAAGCGTATGTTAATAAGAAGGCCTATCCTAGTAAGAAAGCCTATCCCAGTAAGAAAGCATATGTTAATAAGAAGGCCGATCCTAGTAAGAAAGCCTATCCTAGTAAGAAAGCGTATGTTAATAAGAAGGCCTATCCCAGTAAGAAAGCCTATCCTAGTAAGAAAGCGTATGTTAATAAGAAGGCCGATCCTAGTAAGAAAGCCTATCCTAGTAAAAAAGCGTATGTTAATAAGAAGGCCGATCCTAGTAAGAAAGCCTATCCTAGTAAGAAAGCGTATGTTAATAAGAAGGCCGATCCCAGTAAGAAAGCCTATCCTAGTAAGAAAGTGTATGTTAATAAGAAAGCCTATCCTAGTAAGAAAGCATATGTTAATAAGAAGGCCTATCCTAGTAAGAAAGCCTATCCTAGTAAGAAAGCGTATGTTAATAAGAAGGCCTATCCTACTAAGAAAGCCTATCCTAGTAAGAAAGTGTATGTTAATAAGAAGGCCTATCCCAGTAAGAAAGCCTATCCTAGTAAGAAAGCGTATGTTAATAAGAAGGCCTATCCTAGTAAGAAAGCCTATCCTAGTAAGAAAGCATATGTTAATAAGAAGGCCGATCCTAGTAAGAAAGCCTATCCTAGTAAGAAAGCGTACGTTAATAAGAAGGCCTATCCCAGTAAGAAAGCCTATCCTAGTAAGAAAGCGTATGTTAATAAGAAGGGCGATCCTAGTAAGAAAGCCTATCCTAGTAAGAAAGCGTATGTTAATAAGAAGGCCTATCCCAGTAAGAAAGCCTATCCTAGTAAGAAAGCGTATGTTAATAAGAAGGCCGATCCTAGTAAGAAAGCGTATGTTAATAAGAAGGCCTATCCTAGTAAGAAAGCCTATCCCAGTAAGAAAGCGTATGTTAATAAGAAGGCCGATCCTAGTAAGAAAGCCTATCCTAGTAAGAAAGCGTATGTTAATAAGAAGGCCGATCCTAGTAAGAAAGCGTATGTTAATAAGAAGGCCGATCCTAGTAAGAAATCCTATCCTAGTAAGAAAGCGTATGTTAATAAGAAGGCCGATCCTAGTAAGAAAGCGTATGTTAATAAGAAGGCCGATCCTAGTAAGAAATCCTATCCTAGTAAGAAAGCGTATGTTAATAAGAAGGCCGATCCTAGTAAGAAAGCGTATGTTAATAAGAAGGCCTATCCCAGTAAGAAAGCCTATCCTAGTAAGAAAGCGTATGTTAATAAGAAGGGCGATCCTAGTAAGAAAGCCTATCCTAGTAAGAAAGCGTATGTTAATAAGAAGGCCTATCCCAGTAAGAAAGCCTATCCTAGTAAGAAAGCGTATGTTAATAAGAAGGCCGATCCTAGTAAGAAAGCGTATGTTAATAAGAAGGCCTATCCTAGTAAGAAAGCCTATCCCAGTAAGAAAGCGTATGTTAATAAGAAGGCCGATCCTAGTAAGAAAGCCTATCCTAGTAAGAAAGCGTATGTTAATAAGAAGGCCGATCCTAGTAAGAAAGCGTATGTTAATAAGAAGGCCGATCCTAGTAAGAAATCCTATCCTAGTAAGAAAGCGTATGTTAATAAGAAGGGCGATCCTAGTAAGAAAGCCTATCCTAGTAAGAAAGCGTATGTTAATAAGAAGGCCTATCCCAGTAAGAAAGCCTATCCTAGTAAGAAAGCGTATGTTAATAAGAAGGCCGATCCTAGTAAGAAAGCGTATGTTAATAAGAAGGCCTATCCTAGTAAGAAAGCCTATCCCAGTAAGAAAGCGTATGTTAATAAGAAGGCCGATCCTAGTAAGAAAGCCTATCCTAGTAAGAAAGCGTATGTTAATAAGAAGGCCGATCCTAGTAAGAAAGCGTATGTTAATAAGAAGGCCGATCCTAGTAAGAAATCCTATCCTAGTAAGAAAGCGTATGTTAATAAGAAGGCCGATCCTAGTAAGAAAGCGTATGTTAATAAGAAGGCCGATCCTAGTAAGAAATCCTATCCTAGTAAGAAAGCGTATGTTAATAAGAAGGCCGATCCTAGTAAGAAAGCGTATGTTAATAAGAAGGCCTATCCCAGTAAGAAAGCCTATCCTAGTAAGAAAGCGTATGTTAATAAGAAGGGCGATCCTAGTAAGAAAGCCTATCCTAGTAAGAAAGCGTATGTTAATAAGAAGGCCTATCCCAGTAAGAAAGCCTATCCTAGTAAGAAAGCGTATGTTAATAAGAAGGCCGATCCTAGTAAGAAAGCGTATGTTAATAAGAAGGCCTATCCTAGTAAGAAAGCCTATCCCAGTAAGAAAGCGTATGTTAATAAGAAGGCCGATCCTAGTAAGAAAGCCTATCCTAGTAAGAAAGCGTATGTTAATAAGAAGGCCGATCCTAGTAAGAAAGCGTATGTTAATAAGAAGGCCGATCCTAGTAAGAAATCCTATCCTAGTAAGAAAGCGTATGTTAATAAGAAGGCCGATCCTAGTAAGAAAGCGTATGTTAATAAGAAGGCCGATCCTAGTAAGAAATCCTATCCTAGTAAGAAAGCGTATGTTAATAAGAAGGCCGATCCTAGTAAGAAAGCGTATGTTAATAAGAAGGCCGATCCTAGTAAGAAATCCTATCCTAGTAAGAAAGCGTATGTTAATAAGAAGGCCGATCCTAGTAAGAAAGCGTATGTTAATAAGAAGGCCTATCCCAGTAAGAAAGCCTATCCTAGTAAGAAAGCGTATGTTAATAAGAAGGGCGATCCTAGTAAGAAAGCCTATCCTAGTAAGAAAGCGTATGTTAATAAGAAGGCCTATCCCTGTAAGAAAGCCTATCCTAGTAAGAAAGCGTATGTTAATAAGAAGGCCGATCCTAGTAAGAAAGCGTATGTTAATAAGAAGGCCTATCCTAGTAAGAAAGCCTATCCCAGTAAGAAAGCGTATGTTAATAAGAAGGCCGATCCTAGTAAGAAAGCCTATCCTAGTAAGAAAGCGTATGTTAATAAGAAGGCCGATCCTAGTAAGAAAGCGTATGTTAATAAGAAGGCCGATCCTAGTAAGAAATCCTATCCTAGCAAGAAAGCGTATGTTTATAAGAAAGCCTATCCTAGTAAGAAAGCCTATCCTAGTAAGAAAGTGTATGTTAATAAGACGGCCTATCCCAGTAAGAAAGCCTATCCTAATAAGAAAGCGTATGTTAATAAGAAGGCCTATCCTAGTAAGAAAGCCTATCCTAGTAAGAAAGCGTATGTTAATAAGAAGGCCGATCCTAGTAAGAAAGCCTATCCCAGTAAGAAAGCGTATGTTAATAAGAAGGCCGATCCTAGTAAGAAAGCGTATGTTAATAAGAAGGCCTATCCTAGTAAGAAAGCCTATCCTAGTAAGAAAGCGTATGTTAATAAGAAAGCCTATCCTAGTAAGAAAGCCTATCCTAGTAAGAAAGTGTATGTTAATAAGAAGGCCTATCCCAGTAAGAAAGCCTATCCTAGTAAGAAAGCGTATGTTAATAAGAAGGCCTATCCTAGTAAGAAAGCCTATCCTAGTAAGAAAGTGTATGTTAATAAGAAGGCCGATCCTAGTAAGAAAGCGTATGTTAATAAGAAGGCCTATCCTAGTAAGAAAGCCTATCCTAGTAAGAAAGCGTATGTTAATAAGAAGGCCTATCCTAGTAAGAAAGCCTATCCTAGTAAGAAAGCATATGTTAATAAGAAGGCCTATCCTAGTAAGAAAGCCTATCCTAGTAAGAAAGCGTATGTTAATAAGAAAGCCTATCCTAGTAAGAACGCGTATCCTAGGAAGAAAGCCTATCCTAGTAAGAAAGCCTATCCTAGTAAGAAGGCCTATCCTAGTAAGAAAGCGTATCCTAGTAAGAAAGCCTATCCTAGTAAGAAAGCCTATCCTAGTAAGAAAGCCTATCCTAGTAAGAAAGCATATCCTAGTAAGAAAGCCTATCCCAGTAAGAAAGCCTATCCCAGTAAGAAAGCCTATCCCAGTAAGAAAGCCTATCCTAGTAAGAAAGCCTATCCTAGTAAGAAAGCGTATCCTAGTAAGAAAGCCTATCCTAGTAAGAAAGCGTATCCTAGTAAGAAAGCGTATCCTAGTAAGAAAGCGTATCCGAGTAAGAAAGCCTATCCTAGTAAGAAAGCATATCCTAGTAAGAAAGCCTATCCTAGTAAGAAAGCCTATCCTAGTAAGAAAGCGTATCCTAGTAAGAAAGCGTATCCTAGTAAGAAAGCCTATCCTAGTAAGAAAGCCTATCCTAGTAAGAAGGCCTATCCTAGTAAGAAAGCGTATCCTAGTAAGAAAGCCTATCCTAGTAAGAAAGCCTATCCTAGTAAGAAAGCGTATCCTAGTAAGAAAGCGTGTCCTAGTAAGAAAGCCTATCCTAGTAAGAAAGCGTGTCCTAGTAAGAAAGCGTATCCTAGTAAGAAAGCGTATCCTAGTAAGAAAGCGTGTCCTAGTAAGAAAGCCTATCCTAGTAAGAAAGCCTGTCCTAGTAAGAAAGCCTATCCTAGTAAGAAAGCGTGTCCTAGTAAGAAAGCCTATCCTAGTAAGAAAGCGTATCCTAGTAAGAAAGCGTGTCCTAGTAAGAAAGCCTATCCTAGTAAGAAATCCTGTCCTAGTAAGAAAGCCTATCCTAGTAAGAAAGCGTGTCCTAGTAAGAAAGCGTATCCTCGTAAGAAAGCCTATCCTAGTAAGAAAGCCTATCCTAGTAAGAAAGCCTACCCTAGTAAGAAAGCCTATCCTATTAAGAAGGCCTATCCTACTAAGAAAGCATATGTTCATAAGAGGGCCTATCCTAGTAAGAAAGCATATGTTAATACGAAGGCCTATCCTAGTAAGAAAGCCTATCCTTGTAATAAACCGTATCCTAGTAAGAAGGCCTATCCTAGTAAGAAAGCGTTTGTTAATAAGAAGGCCTATCCTCGTAAGAAAGCGTATGTTAATAAGAAGGCCTATCCTAGTAAGAAAGCGTATGTTAATAACAAGGCCTATCCTAGTAAGAAAGCGTATGTTAATAACAAGGCCTATCCTAGGAAGAAAGCGTATCCTAGTAAGAAAGCGTATCCTAGAAAGAAGGCCTATCCTAGAAAGAAAGCGTTTGTTAATAAGAAGGCCTATCCTAGTAAGAAAGCGTACGTTAATAAGAAGGCCTATCCGAAGAAGAAAGCTTATCCGAGTAAGAAGGCCTATCCTATTAAGAAAGCCTATCCGAGTAACAAAGCATACGTTAATAAGAAAGCCTATCCTAGTAAGAAAGCCTATCCTAATAAGAAAGCATATCCTCGTAAGAAGGCCAATCCTAGTAAGAAAACGTATGTTAATAATAAGGCCTATCCCAATCAGAAAGCATATCCTAGTAAGAAGGCCTATCCTATTAAGAAAGCCTATCCTAGTAAGAAAGCATACGTTAATAAGAAGGCCTATCCCAATAAGAAAGCATATCCTAGTAAGAAGGCCTATCCTATTAAGAAAGCCTATCCTAGTAAGAAGGCCTATCCTATTAAGAAAGCACATGTTAATAAGAAGGCCTATCCTAATAAGAAAGCTTATCCGAGTAAGAAGGCCTATCCTATTAAGAAAGCCTATCCTAGTAAGAAAGCATACGTTAATAAGAAGGCCTATCCTAATAAGAAAGCATATCCTAGTAAGAAGGCCTATCCTATTAAGAAAGCCTATCCTAGTAAGAAAGCATACGTTAATAAGAAGGCCTATCCTAATAAGAAAGCATATCCTAGTAAGAAGGCCTATCCTATTAAGAAAGCCCATCCTAGTAAGAAAACGTATGTTAACAAGCATTCTGAGTATTGCGCTGCAATACATGTCCCCTACCGGCGGTCTGTTGTCCGGAAAACTGCTGGAGAAATTCGCAAAGTTCAAGGTGCCATAACTTTGTCAAAAATGATCGAAACGTCGTGAAGTTCGAACTTAATCTGTAACTTATCATGAGGAAACCGTGTACCAAGTTTGAAATCATTAGCATTAAGAGTTTAGAAAAAGAAATTCCGGAAAACTGTTCTTTGTGTGACGGACTGACAGACTGACGGACGGATGGACAGACGGACAGACGGAGGGACGGCGTGCAAACCTTTAGTCCCCTCCGGTGTACACCGGTAGGGGACTAATAAGAAGACCTATCCGAGTAAGAAAGCCTATCCTAGTAAGAAGGCCTATCCTAGTAAGAAAGCGTATCCTAGTAAGAAGGCCTATCTGACTAAGAAAGCCTATCCCAGTAAGAAGGCCTATCCTAGTAAGAAAGCCTCTCCTAGTAAGAAAGCATATGTTAATAAGAAGGCCGATCCTAGAAAGAAAGCGTATGTTAATAAGAAGGCCGATCCTAGTAAGAAAGCGTATGTAAATAAGAAGACCTATCCGAGGAAGAAAGCCTATCCTAGTAAGAAAGCGTATCTTAGTAAGAAGGCCAATCCTAGTAAGAAAGCATATCCTAGTAAGAAGGCCTATCCTAGTAAGAAAGCATATGTTAATAAGAAGGCCTATCCTAGTAAGAAGGCACATGTTCGGAAGAAGGCCTATCCTAGTAAGAAAGCGTATGCTAGTAAGAAGGCCTATCCTAGTAAGAAAGCGTATGCCAGTAATAAAGCGTAAGTTAATAAGAAGGCCTATCCTAGTAAGAAAGCCTATCCTAGGAAGAAGGCCTATCCTAGTAAGAAAGCCTATCCTAGTAAAAAAAAGCCTATCCTCGTATGAAAGCATATCCTAATATGAAAGCATATCCTAATATGAAAGCATATCCTAATATGAAAGCATATCCCAACATGAAAGCATATCCTAATATGAAAGCATATCCTAATATAAAAGCATATCCTAATATGAAAGCATATCCTAATATAAAAGCATATCATAATATGAAAGCATATCCTAATATGAAAGCATATCCTATTATGATAGCATATCCTAATATGAATGCATATCCTAATACGAAATAATATCCTAATATGAAAGCATATCCTAATATGAAAGCATATCCTAATATGAAAGCGTATCCTAATATGAAAGCATATCCTGATATGAAAGCATATCTGAAAAATGAAAGCATATCCCAAAATGAAAGCATATCCTAATATGAAAGCATATCCTAATATGAAAGCATATCCTGATATGAAAGCATATCCCAACATGAAAGCATATCCTAATATGAAAGCATATCCTAATATAAAAGCATATCCTAATATGAAAGCGTATCCTAATATGAAAGCATACCCTAATACGAAATCTTATCCTAATATGAAAGCATATCCTAATATGAAAGCATATCCTAATATGAAAGCATATCCTAATATGAAAGCGTATCCTAATATGAAAGCATATCCTATTATGAGAGCGTATCCTAATATGAAAGCATATCCTAATATGAAAGCATATCCTAATATGAAAGCGTATCCTAATATGAAAGCATATCCTATTATGAAAGCATATCCTAATATGAAAGCGTATCCTAATATGAAAGCATATCATAATAGAGAGTAACCCAGTTTTAGGACCGGCAGAGAAGATAACTGAGAAGGAAGTTGAGGAAGCGATAAAAGCAATGAAGAGTGGAAAAGCGCGAGGGCCGACGGGAGTTGTGGGAGATATGTTGAAGGCAGCAGGAAGTTGGGGTGTGAAGAGAATGACACAGATCTGTAATCTGGTGGTGAAAGAAGGCCGCATTCCAGTGGATTGGGAACTGAGTACCCTCGTCCCTCTATACAAGGGGAAAGGTGACCCTCTGGAGTGTGGCTCGTACCGAGCGATAAAGTTATTGGAGCATGGAATGAAAGTATTGGAAAGGGTGTTGGAGAGGAGGATAAGGAAGAAAGTGAAGATCGACGAAATGCAGTTTGGATTTATGCCAGGAAGAGGAACGACAGATGCGCTTTTCATTGTGAGGCAGTTGCAGGAGAAGTACATGGATAAGAGGAAGAAGTTGTTTTTTGTGTTTGTTGATCTGGAGAAAGCATTCGATAGGGTTCCACGCAAAGTATTGACATGGGCATTGAGGAAGTTAAGAGTGGAGGAATGGTTGATCAGAGTAGTGATGGCAATGTACAAAAGAGCACGCACAGCTGTAAGGACGAAGGACGGGAACAGTGGTGAGTTTGAGGTGAAGGTGGGAATGCATCAGGGGTCGGTACTAAGTCCACTACTATTTGTAGCCGTGATGGAGGTGCTGGCTCAGAACGTAAAGGAGGGTTTACCATGGGAGTTGTTGTATGCAGATGATCTGGTGTTGATTGCGGAAAGTATGGATGGACTGAAGGAAAAGATGAACAAGTGGAAGGAATGTATGGAGACAAAAGGTCTGAAGGTGAATATCGGAAAGACAAAGGTGATGGCAAGTGGTAAAGCATGTGGTGAGGTGGAAAGAACTGGGAAGTGGCCGTGTGCTGTGTGCAGGAAGGGTGTCGGAGTGAACTCCATTCAATGTACAATGTGTGCTGAGTGGGTTCATCAAAAATGTAGTGGTCTGAGAGGGTCATTTACCAGTGTGGCAGCTACATTCAAATGTAAGGTGTGCACAGACGGAGCTGCAGATGGAGGAAATGTTGAGTTGGATCTTGGAGACGGCGTGAAGCTGGAAGGTGTGAAAACATTTTGCTACCTCGGAGACATGCTGAATGGAGAAGGTGGATCAGACTCGGCAACGGTTGCTCGAGTGAGATGTGCATGGAAGAAGTTTCGGGAACTGAGTGGCGTGCTGATGAGGAGGAGAGTGTCGCTGAAGCTGAAGGGAAAGGTGTATGCTGCATGTGTGAGAAGTGTTATGATTTATGGGAGCGAGACATGGGTAATGAACGTAGAGCAGCAATGAAGGCTGGAAAGGGTGGAAATGCGAATGGTTCGATGGATGTGCGGAGTATCGTTGAGAGAGAGGAAGACAAATGATGAATTGCGAAAGATGATGGGAATATTGCCTGTGATTGATGCTGTGAAGAGGAACAGGTTGAGATGGTTTGGTCATGTATTGAGGAAGGATGAAAGTGACTGGTTGAGAAGAGTGATGGAAGTTAATGTAGAAGGAAGTAGAGGACGGGGAAGACCGAGAAAGACTTGGCTAAAGATGGTGGAAGAAGAAATGCGGGCAAGGGGGTTAACAAGGAGAGATGCAGAAAATAGGGCAAAATGGAGAAGATTGTCATGGGGACCGCAAGGCTAACCCCCGCTCTAGCAGTGAAAATGGCCTTAAAATGCATGTTGTTGTTGTTGTATCCTAATATGAAAGCGTATCCTAATATGAAAGCATATCATAATATGAAAGCATATCCTAATATGAAAGCATATCCTAATATGAAAGCATATCCTAATATGAAAGCGTATCCTAATATGAAAGCATATCCTATTATGAAAGCATATCCTAATATGAAAGCGTATCCTAATATGAAAGCATATCATAATATGAAAGCATATTCTAATATGAAAACATATCCTAATATGAAAGCATATCCTAATATGAAAGCGTATCCTAATATGAAAGCATATCCTATTATGAAAGCGTATCCTAATATGAAAGCGTATCCTAATATGAAATCTTATCCTAATATGAAAGCATATCATAATATGAAAGCATATCCTAATATGAAAGCATATCCTAATATGAAAGCATATCCTATTATGAAAGCGTATCCTAATATGAAAGCGTATCCTAATATGAAATCTTATCCTAATATGAAAGCATATCCTATTATGAAAGCGTATCCTAATATGAAAGCGTATCCTAATATGAAATCTTATCCTAATATGAAAGCATATCCTGTTATGAAAGCGTATCCTAATATGAAATCTTATCCTAATATGAAAGCATATCATAATATGAAAGCATACTCTAATATGAAAGCATATCCTAATATGAAAGCATCCTCCAATATGAAAGCATATCCTAATATGAAAGCATATCCTATTATGAAAGCATATCCTAATATGAAAGCATATCCTAATATGAAAGCATATCCTAATATGAAAGCGTATCCTAATATGAAAGCATATCCTATTATGAAAGCATATCCTAATATGAAAGCATATCCTAATATGAAAGCGTATCCTAATATGAAAGCATATCCTATTATGAAAGCGTATCCTAATATGAAAGCGTATCCTAATATGAAAGCGTATCATAATATGAAAGCATATTCTAATATGAAAGCATATCCTATTATGAAAGCGTATCCTAATATGAAAGCGTATCCTAATATGAAAGCGTATCATAATATGAAAGCGTATTCTAATATGAAAGCATATCCTATTATGAAAGCGTATCCTAATATGAAAGCATATCCTATTATGAAAGCGTATCCTAATATGAAAGCGTATCCTAATATGAAAGCGTATCATAATATGAAAGCGTATTCTAATATGAAAGCATATCCTATTATGAAAGCATATCCTAATATGAAAGCGTATCCTAATATGAAAGCATATCCTATTATGAAAGCGTATCCTAATATGAAAGCGTATCCTAATATGAAATCTTATCCTAATATGAAAGCATATCCTAATATGAAAGCATATCCTAATATGAAAGCATATCCTAATATGAAAGCATATCCTATTATGAAAGCGTATCCTAATATGAAAGCGTATCCTAATATGAAATCTTATCCTAATATGAAAGCATATCCTATTATGAAAGCGTATCCTAATATGAAAGCGTATCCTAATATGAAAACTTCTCCTAATATGAAAGCATATCCTATTATGAAAGCGTATCCTAATATGAAATCTTATCCTAATATGAAAGCATATCATAATATGAAAGCATATCCTAATATGAAAGCATATCCTAATATGAAAGCATATCCTATTATGAAAGCGTATCCTAATATGAAAGCGTATCCTAATATGAAATCTTATCCAAATATTAAAGCGTATCCTAATATGAAAGCGTATCCTAATATGAAATCTTATCCTAATATGAAAGCGTATCCTAATATGAAATCTTATCCAAATATTAAAGCGTATCCTAATATGAAAGCGTATCCTAATATGAAATCTTATCCTAATGTGAAAGCATATCCTATTATGAAAGCGTATCCTAATATGAAAGCGTATCCTAATATGAAAGCGTATCATAATATGAAAGCATATTCTAATATGAAAGCATATCCTATTATGAAAGCATATCCTAATATGAAAGCGTATCCTAATATGAAAGCATATCCTATTATGAAAGCGTATCCTAATATGAAAGCGTATCCTAATATGAAATCTTATCCTAATATGAAAGCATATCCTAATATGAAAGCATATCCTAATATGAAAGCATATCCTAATATGAAAGCATATCCTATTATGAAAGCGTATCCTAATATGAAAGCGTATCCTAATATGAAATCTTATCCTAATATGAAAGCATATCCTATTATGAAAGCATATCCTAATATGAAAGCGTATCCTAATATGAAATCTTCTCCTAATATGAAAGCATATCCTATTATGAAAGCGTATCCTAATATGAAATCTTATCCTAATATGAAAGCATATCATAATATGAAAGCATATCCTAATATGAAAGCATATCCTAATATGAAAGCATATCCTATTATGAAAGCGTATCCTAATATGACAGCGTATCCTAATATGAAATCTTATCCAAATATTAAAGCGTATCCTAATATGAAAGCATATCCTAATATGAAATCTTATCCTAATGTGAAAGCATATCCTATTATGAAAGCGTATCCTAATATGAAAGCGTATCCTAATATGAAAGCATATCATAATATGAAAGCATATTCTAATATGAAAGCATATCCTATTATGAAAGCGTATCCTAATATGAAAGCGTATCCTAATATGAAAGCGTATCCTAATATGAAATCTTATCCTAATATGAAAGCATATCCTGTTATGAAAGCGTATCCTAATATGAAATCTTATCCTAATATGAAAGCATATCATAATATGAAAGCATACTCTAATATGAAAGCATATCCTAATATGAAAGCATCCTCCAATATGAAAGCATATCCTAATATGAAAGCATATCCTAATATGAAAGCATATCCTAATATGAAAGCATATCCTAATATGAAAGCGTATCCTAATATGAAAGCATATCCTATTATGAAAGCATATCCTAATATGAAAGCATATCCTAATATGAAAGCGTATCCTAATATGAAAGCATATCCTATTATGAAAGCGTATCCTAATATGAAAGCGTATCCTAATATGAAAGCGTATCATAATATGAAAGCATATTCTAATATGAAAGCATATCCTATTATGAAAGCGTATCCTAATATGAAAGCGTATCCTAATATGAAAGCGTATCATAATATGAAAGCATATTCTAATATGAAAACATATCCTATTATGAAAGCATATCCTAATATGAAAGCGTATCCTAATATGAAAGCATATCCTATTATGAAAGCGTATCCTAATATGAAAGCGTATCCTAATATGAAATCTTATCCTAATATGAAAGCATATCCTAATATGAAAGCATATCCTATTATGAAAGCATATCCTAATATGAAAGCGTATCCTAATATGAAAGCATATCCTAATATGAAAGCATATCCTAATATGAAAGCGTATCCTAATATGAAAGCATATCCTATTATGAAAGCATATCCTAATATGAAAGCATATCCTAATATGAAAGCGTATCCTAATATGAAAGCATATCCTATTATGAAAGCGTATCCTAATATGAAAGCGTATCCTAATATGAAAGCGTATCATAATATGAAAGCATATTCTAATATGAAAGCATATCCTATTATGAAAGCGTATCCTAATATGAAAGCGTATCCTAATATGAAAGCGTATCATAATATGAAAGCATATTCTAATATGAAAGCATATCCTATTATGAAAGCATATCCTAATATGAAAGCGTATCCTAATATGAAAGCATATCCTATTATGAAAGCGTATCCTAATATGAAAGCGTATCCTAATATGAAATCTTATCCTAATATGAAAGCATATCCTAATATGAAAGCATATCCTAATATGAAAGCATATCCTAATATGAAAGCATATCCTATTATGAAAGCGTATCCTAATATGAAAGCGTATCCTAATATGAAATCTTATCCTAATATGAAAGCATATCCTATTATGAAAGCGTATCCTAATATGAAAGCGTATCCTAATATGAAATCTTCTCCTAATATGAAAGCATATCCTATTATGAAAGCGTATCCTAATATGAAATCTTATCCTAATATGAAAGCATATCATAATATGAAAGCATATCCTAATATGAAAGCATATCCTAATATGAAAGCATATCCTATTATGAAAGCGTATCCTAATATGAAAGCGTATCCTAATATGAAATCTTATCCAAATATTAAAGCGTATCCTAATATGAAAGCGTATCCTAATATGAAATCTTATCCTAATGTGAAAGCATATCCTATTATGAAAGCGTATCCTAATATGAAAGCGTATCCTAATATGAAAGCATATCATAATATGAAAGCATATCCTCATATGAAAGCATATCCTAATATGAAAGCGTATCCTATTATGAAAGCGTATCCTAATATGAAAGCGTATCCTAATATGAAAGCGTATCCTAATATGAAATCTTACCCTAATATGAAAGCATATCATAATATGAAAGCATATCCTAATATGAAAACATATCCTAATATGAAAGCATATCCTATTATGAAAGCGTATCCTAATATGAAATCTTCTCCTAATATGAAAGCATATCCTATTATGAAAGCGTATCCTAATATGAAATCTTATCCTAATATGAAAGCATATCATAATATGAAAGCATATCCTAATATGAAAGCATATCCTAATATGAAAGCATATGCTATTATGAAAGCGTATCCTAATATGAAAGCGTATCCTAATATTAAATCTTATCCTAATATAAAAGCGTATCCTAATATGAAAGCATATCCTAATATGAAATCTTATCCTAATATGAAAGCATATCCTATTATGAAAGCGTATCCTAATATGAAAGCATATCCTAATATGAAAGCGTATCATAATATGAAAGCATATTCTAATATGAAAGCATATCCTATTATGAAAGCGTATCCTAATATGAAAGCGTATCCTAATATGAAAGCGTATCATAATATGAAAGCATATTCTAATATGAAAGCATATCCTATTATGAAAGCATATCCTAATATGTGAAGCATATCCTATTATGAAAGCGTATCCTAATATGAAAGCGTATCCTAATATGAAATCTTATCCTAATATGAAAGCATATCCTATTATGAAAGCGTATCCTAATATGAAAGCGTATCCTAATATGAAATCTTCTCCTAATATGAAAGCATATCCTATTATGAAAGCGTATCCTAATATGAAATCTTATCCTAATATGAAAGCATATCATAATATGAAAGCATATCCTAATATGAAAGCATATCCTATTATGAAAGCGTATCCTAATATGAAAGCGTATCCTAATATGAAATCTTATCCAAATATTAAAGCGTATCCTAATATGAAAGCGTATCCTAATATGAAATCTTATCCTAATGTGAAAGCATATCCTATTATGAAAGCGTATCCTAATATGAAAGCGTATCCTAATATGAAAGCATATCATAATATGAAAGCATATCCTCATATGAAAGCATATCCTAATATGAAAGCGTATCCTATTATGAAAGCGTATCCTAATATGAAAGCGTATCCTAATATGAAAGCGTATCCTAATATGAAATCTTATCCTAATATGAAAGCATATCATAATATGAAAGCATATCCTAATATGAAAGCATATCCTAATATGAAAGCATATGCTATTATGAAAGCGTATCCTAATATGAAAGCGTATCCTAATATTAAATCTTATCCTAATATAAAAGCGTATCCTAATATGAAAGCGTATCCTAATATGAAATCTGATCCTAATATGAAAGCATATCCTATTATGAAAGCGTATCCTAATATGAAAGCATATCCTAATATGAAATCTTATCCTAATATGAAAGCGTATCCTAATATGAAATCTTATCCTAATATGAAAGCATATCCTATTATGAAAGCGTATCCTAATATGAAAGCGTATCCTAATATGAAAGCGTATCCTAATATGAAAGCGTATCCTAATATGAAATCTTATCCTAATATGAAAGCGTATCCTAATATGAAAGCGTATCCTAATATGAAAGCATATCCTATTATGAAAGCGTATCCTAATATGAAAGCGTATCCTAATATGAAATCTTAACCTAATATGAAAGCGTATCCTAATATGAAAGCGTATCCTAATATGAAATCTTATCCTAATATGAAAGCATATCCTATTATGAAAGCGTATCCTAATATGAAAGCGTATCCTAATATGAAATCTTATCCTAATATGAAAGCGTATCCTAATATGAAAGCGTATCCTAATATGAAATCTTATCCTAATATGAACGCGTATCCTAATATGAAATCTTATCCTAATATGAAAGCATATCAGTAGGGGATTAATGTTGTTTCTGAGACAGTCCTCCCAATGTTAAGTGAATGGGACGGGAGACTTTACCCCTCCCGCTCCTCCTATCATCCCTGGCACATCGTATTCACCCCCTCTCCAATCTTAACATATTCACACCTTCCATTAATACCTTTAGTATTAGTGTAGGGATATTGACATTCCAACATCTTTAAACTCATATAGCGAACCAACGAATATTTGTTTATATTCTATTTTAGGGAATAACTTCATTTTCTTATGACATTCCTCACCATCGAGTATATTAATAAATAATATGTTGGAACTTGGTACCTGGTTTAAATATCGTTATTCAGCACAGATGAAATTATAAACCTCTCTCAATGTTCTGTTCTGTTCTGAGAGCCTCCTGAGCCAGATATCATTTTGAGATTGTCGTAAACTGAGAGCCTTCCGTGACGGAAGACACCATTCCTATTTTTGCCGCCCTCATCCCTTTCCCTACATGTATCTGTTGGTCTTCTTCTTCCTCTTATACCACCCTTACAATGAACTTCGACATTTCAACACAGGAGGAGGCAACTCGACCTATCAAAGCCTGCGCTAGCATTGCCATCCTGTGGTTGTTTGTCCATGATCTATCTTTTTAGCCGCGTCGCAAGACGCTGGTCATAGAGTGCCCTCTGCTGTTGTTGTTGTTCTGCTTGTTCTTCTTCTTCTTGTTCTTGCAGAGAAGACAAACCTCAAAGCTCCACCCATTCTGGGAACCATAGCTCCACCCATTGTGGGAGAGGCTTCATATAAACAAATATCCACCATTTTATTAACTCGCATAGCTTTGAGGCCTGTTTTGTAGGCCCGTGGTGTCTTCCTCTCTCACACAGTTTTATTTCAAATCAAATTCGATATATCATTTCATTTTTCACAGTCGCTAACATAGTTTTAGACTCGGTTGAAAAAAAACGAAGAAAATCCGATGAAAGTTCCCCATTATAGAACGAAATGAATTCTCAACGGCCTGTAACTTCAAGTCCATTGAGATTTTTTTTTTTAAATCGCGGCATGGTCAGTCATACACTGCCCGAAATAACAGATGGGAAAATGCCGAGATATATATATTTTGTTTAAATCGCGGCATGGTCAGTCATACACCGCCCGAAATAACAGACGGGAAAATGCCGAGATATATATATTTTGTTTAAATCGCGGCATGGCCAGTCATACACCGCCCGAAATAACAGACGGGAAAATGCCGAGATATATATATTTTGTTTAAATCACGGCATGGCCAGTCATACACCGCCCGAAATAAGAGACGGGAAAATGCCGAGATATATTAAAAATTCGTCCATTTGATGACAATCGTCACGATGAAATATTTAATTTATACGTCGTCACAATAATGTGGAGAGAGGAGCATAGCTTCGTTCACGTGTCGCCACACACGGGAAATTGCCGAGATTTTTTTTTTTTTAAATCGCGGCATGCTCAGTCATACACCGCCTGAAATAACAGACGGGAAAATGCCGAGATATATATTAAAAATTCGTCGCCACACACGGGAAATTGCCGAGATATATTTTCACTTTGCACAAAAATAACATCAAGTAATCGAATCAATAGGAATGTCCTGTGCCTATAACATCGACGTTATAGGCACAGCTGCATCTAGGCATTGTGTAACATCGACGCGGCTTTTGTTTTAATTAAAACTTTTTGTACTTGTTAAATGATGAACAACAAGAAAGCAGCACGTACCATTTTAATGCCTTTGTTATGACTCGGCCGGGGTTCAAACCACTGACCTGCTAGTCTCAGAGCAGACATGCTAACCATTAAGTTACCGAGGTTGGTAAAATCTGAATTTGGGCAGGATTCCGGCGATAACTCGCCTACTCCTCGTGCAGGATACCATGGGATCTTTAACGTCCACCAGCTAATACCAGCAGACGGTACACCTCGAGTTTAACATCCATTCGAGGGTCTGGGCACACATTGATGCCTCGCCATGCACGAGAAACACCAGGATGGCGGTCTATAGCTGCGTTGGGATTCGAACCGCAGCTCAGAGGCGGGGGTGCACACCTCTAGGCTATCTTAACAGCCTTTCTGTATTTCCCAAAGTGCACCTTCATTTTTACTATGATGTAGAAAGATTTTGTGAGCATGACATCCAGTGCCTTGAAGCGCTTTGTGAGACACCTGGACAGCTTGCACGGACAGACTGTCGTAAGAATGCCCAACTATCGGCAGATTCTACATCCAGTGGGCTCCAGAGTTTTCTTTATGGCATTGCATATGCCTCTTGCATTCTGGGAAGATGAAACCTTTGAAACATGAAACACAATAATGAAATTGATGAAACACAATAACCTTTGATGAAACACAATAACCTTTCTTGATTTCCAGATCCTCGGCATCCCGTGCAAACTGACAGCTGTTCCCTCTGAATATGATGTTCCCTCGTGTGCAACGACTTTGCAAAGGAAATCTGCAAAATTCTGCACAAACCTGCACAAATATGCACAAACCTGTACAAATCTGCAAAATTCTGCACAAATGCAAAATTCTGCACAAAGCTGTACAAACCCAGCCAAATCTGCACAAACCTGTACAAATCTGCATAACCTGCACAAATCTGTACAAACTGCACAAATCTGCACAATCGACAAAATTCTGCACAAACTTGCACAAAATCCAGCTTAATCTGCATAATCTGCACAAACTGCACAAATCTATACAAACTGCAAAAATCTGTACAATTATGCAAAAATATATACACATCTGTACAAATATGCACAAACTGCTAAAATCTGTACAAATCTGCACAAAGCTGGACACATCTGTACAAATCTGGACAAACTGCAAAAATCTGTATAAATCTGCACAAAGCTGGACACATCTGTACAGATCTGTATAAATCTGCACCAACGGCAAAAGAAATCTGTACAAATCTGCACACATCTGTACAAATCTGCACAAATCTGGACACATCTGTACAGATCTGTATAAATCTGCACCAACGGCAAAATAAATCTGTACAAATCTGCACAAATCTGTACAAATCTGGACAAACTGCAAAAATCTGTACAATTATGCAAAAATATGCACACATCTGTACAAATATGCACAAACTGCTAAAATCTGTACAAATCTGCACAAATCTGGATACATCTGTACAGATCTGTGTAAATCTGCATCAACGGCAAAAAAAATCTGCACAAATCTGTACACATCTGTACAAATCTGCACAAATCTGTACAAATCTGGACAAACTGCAAAAATCTGTACAATTATGCAAAAATATGTACACACCTGTACAAATCTGCATAAACCTGCACAAACCTGTACAAATCTGCATAACCTGCACAAACCTATACAAACTGCACAAATCTGCACAAGCTGGCCAAATCTGCATAAATCTGTACAAATCTGTATAAATATGCACAATCGACAAAATTCTGCACAAACTTGCACAAAATCCAGCCAAATCTGCACAAATATGGCCAAATCTGTACAAACCGCAAATATCTGCGTAATCTGCACAAACTGCAAAAATCTGTACAAACTGCAAAAATCTGTACAATTATGCAAATATATGTACACATCTGTACAAATATGCACAAACTGCTAAAATCTTTACAAATCTGGACACATCTGTATATAAATATGCACCAACGCCAAAAATCTGTACAAATCTGCACAAATCTGTACACATCTGTACAAATCTGCACAAATCTGTACAAATCTGTACAAATCTGCACAAATCTGCACAAAGCCGCGAAAATCTGTACAAATCTGCACAAACCGCAAAAATCTGTACAAATCTGCACAAACCTGCACAAACATGTACAAATCTGCACAAATCTGCACAATCTGCACAAATCTGTACAAATCTGCACAAATCTGCACAACTGCAAAAATCTGTACAAATCTGCACAAAACTTTACAAATCTGCACAAACCTGCAGAACCCTATGTTGAAAGTTGTGGCTTGAGTGGTTAAAATAACTTTCCTGCATTTTATTGAAACAAAAGAAAAGATTCGTCATACTGTTACGTGCTCTTCCCCGACCCCGTGGTCACGGTGTACCTCTGAGCCCCGAGAGGAGTCACGGCAGAAAAATGTGTTACTCTGTGTCAAAAATCAATGGTGAACCCACACCAATTGTTACCAACAAGCAAATATTGTATTAAAAATCACACAAGAATAACAGTACAACAATAATAGCAATCAAAAGTACAATCAATGTATATCTTATGATGGTACCATCAGCTAGTATAAAGTAACTCACTGTGCTCCAAGTGAGTGAAAAAGAACATTCCCCAATGTCTCTATATTCCCGTCTTCGAGCTCAGAGTTGATCCCCTCCAGCGATCGTCAGAACGATGTTGAATCGAAACTCGAATCCCGTTCAGGTGACAGGCCCAGTCACGCCGCCAAAACTGCACAAAGGCGCACGCGGCCAAAGCGGCGAAAAGGGTCACGCGGCCAGAAGCTGCGAAAAGACGCACTCAAGGTGACTGGGAAATCACACCCTCTGGTATGATTGTTTTACAGCTCCAAATCGGCGAACCTCAGGTTCGCCTTCAAAATCCGCGTCACACACATATCCCAGATAGACGTCCGAATGGTGAAAACGGGTGACGCGAAGCAAGGAAAGTTTGCTCGACGCGCGAGTCAAAATGGCCGACGGCCCGTACTCGGGTCGAAACGACACGACGATGATTCCTCGGAATCCAACGCCAAACCTGACATGCAGGTGGATCAGTCACAGCGATAACAACTCTGTCGCAGGAATTCCTTTCCCAGGAACCCCGAAAGTTCACTAGCGACTTTCGTTCGACAACGTTCGCCCCGGACCTTGAAGCGACTCGCTTCTTGTCCGACTTCACTCGCTCCGCCCTTTTTTTCCTCTCTTCTTCTTCGTCTTCCGGTTCCCGATCCGGTTTCCTGTTCCTTTTAACATTAACTTTTTTTACCTTTTGAAAACAGTTCATGAACAATAAATCTTTTGAAAACAATAATAGTACATGGAATCAGAAATATTTACAGTGGATGCAAACCACCACAACGGAAGTGACGAATCCGTAACAATACTTTGAAAAATAAAATCGCAAAATTCAAGGAATTTTCCTCTTCGTTCAGATGGTAAACTAAGTCTGAAAGTATTTCGACATGAAAACATTGCGTCTTCGCCATTCATTTCACATGATACCTTCTTTTCTATTGTTCGACATTTTCTATAAGCTATGGAATGTCCCTTATTTTCTCTACTTTGCCACATACCCTTATAGAAAGGGGCCTTTTATATGCCCCTGGCATTTTACCCAAGAATGTCCCTTCTTTTCTGGAGTTTGCCACATGGCACATCCCTTAAAAAGGGGCCTTTTATATGCCCGTGGAATTTTTCACAAGATACATTTTAAATACAAACAAAATGCCTTTGTTCATCGTATAAGACGTTATTCAAGACGATATAAAAGACTTGAAAAAGTATTTAACCCAGACAGGATTCAAACCCACAATCACCAGCTAGGGGGGCTGATGCTTTATCCATTAGGCCATTGAGCCAGCACATTAGTAGAAAAAATAAAAATAAATTATATATATATATATATATATATATTGTTGCGGATCCGGAGTCCGGCACTACCGTTACCAAGGGGGGGGGGGGGGGGGTAGTCCCCTTGTCTTTTAAGCTGGCCGTCCCCCGTTCCTGGAAACTATAATGCTCCTTTGCGGGGTTGAGATTGGCCAGGGTGATTGGTCAAGATGGACTCCCAAATACCTGCTTACCAATCTCTCCGCAAAGCAGGGAGATAATTTCCGCTCGAACCACGGACAGATGGAAATTGCCGAGCGGTTTAGCAATCCACGATTCGAGCCGTTAGCAATAAGACTAACCCGATTCTGAGCGGTTATAATCGTGCCGCCTGAACGCAATTGAGGAAATCACGAAAGCGATTGGATGAGAGGAAACCAGAGTAAAGGGAAGAACAAATATGATTTATTAACTATACTACGAAAAGAGGAAACAAAAGAAGGGCATATACAATAAGAAGAGCAAAAGGACACAGGGCAAGCTTACACAGTCTTAAATATCACGCCCCAGGACAATACAGACAGACTTACACGAAAGGGGAATAGCAGGAAGGAGGAGAGGATCCAGGCAGATGGCAGGGGAGGAAGGTCCGGGCAGATGGTTCAGGCGTTGAGGTCCGGCTCCAGGTTCTGCTCCAGGTTCACGCTCCACTCCGGTCCACGCTTTGGTTCCGCGGTGAAACCCGGCAGGCAGTGCGGTTGGTATTGCCACGGTATTGTTGGCGCGAGCGGACCGACTCTCTCACTCAACTTCGTGTCTGGTCTCGTTCTTTGGCTCCTTGGCTCTCCCTTCTGCTCTGCTCGCAACCTCTTGACTCACCGCGGCTCTCTGGCTCTCCCTTCTGCTCTGTTGAAGTAGTCCCACGCGGGCGCTTTTATCACGCGCTCGCGTATCAAGCCGCATGCTTTTTAGGTCCGCCTACTGGTGAACACGCCTCGGCCCTGATTGGTCGCGAGGGTTCACCGGCTCCTCCCTTCGTGACACGTTGATGGGGCCACGCCTCGCTCCAACAACTCCTCCCCCTTTTTCTCCAGCTTGACCGCGTAGTTAATGGCGTTTGAGCCAGCGCTGCAGCTGCAGAGACGCGCAATCCAATTTGGAGGGAGGCTAAGCCGCAAAATGAAGGGAATTGAACAAGGGGCCTAGGTTATTTGATTAATGCAACGCAGAGTCAAACTATTGGAAATAGAGCCTTACCTGAAACACATACTAATGAAATAACTGAGAAGGTTCCTATGGTGTCCTACGTGTTGCAATATGGCCTAGCTAGGGTGCGGCCTTTGACCTTTAGAAGATGGGGATATTTACAGGGAATTATTTACAAGAATTATTATTTACAAGTGAGGGGTTCTCAAAACCGCAACAATATATATATCAGCAACAATATATATATATATATATATATATATATATATATATATATATATATATATAAATACATACATATATATATATATATATATATATGTATATATATATGATATATATATATATATATATATGTATATATGTATGTATGTATATATATATATATATATATATATATATATATATATATATATATATATATATATATATATATATATATATATGTATATACATATATATATATATTGTTGTGGATATGAGGATTGCAT
>NC_136264.1:212495721-212590721 GCF_964187855.1 Myxine glutinosa | reverse complement strand
TCCTATTTCCTAGTATTTCCTCTGGTTATTAAAGACCCGATGGTACCTTTGCAAAAAGGTAGGCCAATGTGTGCCAGTACCAAGGAAATGTTATAATTCTGCTCCCATGATCTATTCTGGATCGGGAAGGAGGAAAAGGACAGCTGGAGGGAAGTGCATCTGGGAATTGCATCAACAGCATAACGATGTACCCAGAAATATCGCGAACCAAGAGCCAGGTGTCAGCCATTACCATCCAAAAAGGTCATTGGAACAATTATTGTTACCGACCAAACGACGAAGGTGATTTAATTGCTGATGTTTCATCCAGTATCAAAGCTCAATACTAACCTGTACAGTGCAGTGTATAATCAACAATGCGGAGTATTTGTCTCTCATGGGGCAGAGCCTGGTTAAGAGCCTTAAGGTCAACACAAATGTGGATTCTGCCTTCGTAATTCCACAATACAAGAAAACCTGTATCCATTGGTTTGGTCACTCTTGTGATTCCGCGTTTTTCAGCTTGTCCTCAACAACAGGTATCTGCCAGTCGGGCATGGCTCCATTTGTGTGGGTTTAATTCGTCCTTCATTTCATCAACCCTAACTTCTCAATATACATCACAGCTACATCCCAATGCTAATTCAACCGCATCGATTCGTGCTATGAGTTTCATGTTGATGGCTGAACCACAGCTTAATAGGTGATCAACATCGCCCTTTTCCTACGAGGATCCTAATGTCGTACACTTTGACCTTCGTCTGAACTCTACCAGAAAAGTGGTCCAGCTCTCCAGGAACCTCAGTGGACCTTCCTCTGACCTCTACCAGTGAAGCGGTCCAGCCATCCAGGCACTTCTGTGGACCTACCTCTGACCTCTACCAGTGAAGCGGTCCAGCCATCCAGGCACTTTGGTGGACCTTCCTCTGAACTCTACCAGTGAAGTGGTCCAGCCACCCAGGCACTTCTGTGGACCTACCTCTGACCCCTACCAGTGAAGTAGTCCAGCCATCTAGGCACTTTGGTGGACCTTCCTCTGAACTCTACCAGTGAAGCGGTCCAGCCATCCAGGCACTTCTGTGGACCTACCTCTGACCTCTACCAGTGAAGCGGTCCAGCCATCCAGGCACTTTGGTGGACCTTCCTCTGAACTCTACCAGTGAAGTGGTCCAGCCACCCACGCACTTCTGTGGACCTACCTCTGACCCCTACCAGTGAAGTGGTCCAGCCGTCTAGGCACTTCGGTGAACCTCCTGGTCATCCAGGCACTTCAGTGGACCTTCCTCTGACATCTACCACAAAGTGGTCCAGCCGTTCAGGCACTTCACTGGACCTTCCTCTGACATCCACCACAAAGTGGTCCAGCCGTCCAGGCACTTCACGGGACCTTCCTCTGACATCTGCCACAAAGTGGTCCAGCCGTCCAGGCACTTCACTGGACCTTCCTCTGACATCTACCCCAAAGTGGTCCAGCCGTCCAGGCACTTCACTGGACCTTCCTTGGAACTCTACCAGAGCAGTGGTCCAGCCGTCCAGGCACTTCAGTGGACCTTCTGGAGAGACTAACTGAACGTTGGCTCATTTCAGGGGTGGTGAGTGGCCCGTCGAGTCACCAACAGGTCTTTTCAGAGATCACGATTACATCAGCTCCACGATCGATTTTAGAATATGTGTGCTGTTTACTTTCAGGACAGATCACCCCATGACAATTCCCTTTCGTCAACAGGAGCAGTCACATGTATCAAAAACAACCTTTGTTGGTTGTTACCTTACTTTCTGCATTCCTCAATCCATCTCCTACCTTAACTTTGTGTACATTTTGCTGTCGACACATCGAAGCAAAATGTCCTCTTCTGTGGCACTTCATGCAATTTATTTATTCGTCTGGGAATATCGATCTATCGTGCTGAGCGACCCACAATAGTTAAGTTGCAAACTCTGTTTGTTACTCAGATTCTGTTGACCCTGTGGTTTCTTCTTAAAGTCGATAACACCCCGTGGCCTCCAATAAATCCTGTATTCTTGATTTTGTTACTCTGTTTACTCTTCTTATTTATTGACACTTTCACGACTTGCTACATTTGCAGGTAACGATTTCAATTTGACCTCTGAAACCTGGTGGGTTTCACAAAGGCCCTGCCATCATGTTGTCTCCTATTGCACCCACAACACGGTCATTGATCTCAAGATCACAAACACTGTCTGTCATATGGCATTCGCCAATTTTACCTTTATTAGCTCTTAAGGTCTTAAGATCTGATGTCTGTGAAAAGGTTCGCCTTTGTCCCCTATCTCCCCCCCCCCCCAAAATTTTTTATTTCGAGCAATGATAATAGAAAATACTTTTGGTTGATATATATATTTGCATATATGGGATCTCCCCTCCGATCCCCACTGAGATTGGGTCTATGGCCTGAGACGGATTTGGTTGGTGTAGCGCAGGAATGATGGGCCAAATGGCCTTCTCCTGCATCAGTGCTCCTTGTTGTTCTTTCTTGTTCGCACCTACGCCTTCTCGTGATGTCCAATAGTCCGTTACGCCTTCTCGTGATGTCCAATAGTCCGTTACGCCTTCTCGTGATGTCCAATAGTCCGTTACGCCTTATCGTGATGTCCAATAGTCCGTTGCGCAAGTCGATTGCGCAAGGACCGATTGCGGCTTACGAGAGAGACCATCTCAGCACAAAACGCTCATAAAGAAGCGCTTCAATGGATTCCGTTGCCTAACGAGGCTTTTTCAAGGGACTTGTCGCACAAAATGCAATAATTGCCATGAGGTAACAAAGCATGGTTCCGGGAGTAGGCCCACCGTGACCTCTTTATTGCCCTAACTTGTCTCCTTCATCGTAAAGCGCCATTACATACATCATAAAACACAAACACACCAAGATTACTTTTAACCCACACGGTACAACAGCTGCTCACGTGCCACTCCTTCACTACCGCACGTGCACAATCGATATACCACATACACCGACACCGGGTCACGACCACGAGTGCACAATCGATATACCACCTACACCGACACCGGGTCACGCCCACGAGTGCACAATCGATATACCACCTACACTGACACCGGGTCACGACCACGAGTGCACAATCGATATACCACATACACCGACACCGGGTCACGACCACGAGTGCACAATCGATATACCACCTACACCGACACCGGGTCACGACCACGAGTGCACAATCGATATACCACATACACCGACACCGGGTCACGACCACGAGTGCACAATCGATATACCACCTACACCGACACCGGGTCACGACCACAAGTGCACAATCGATATACCACCTACACCGACACTGGGTCACGACCACGAGTGCACAATCGATATACCACCTACACCGACACCGGGTCACGACCACAAGTGCACAATCGATATACCACCTATACCGACACCGGGTCACGACCACAAGTGCACAATCGATATACCACATACACCGACACCGGGTCATGACCACGAGTGCACAATCGATATACCACCTACACCGACACCGGGTCACGACCACAAGGGCACAATCGATATACCACCTACACCGACACCGGGTCACGACCACAAGGGCACAATCGATATACCACCTACACCGACACCAGGTCACGCCGATTGGACCGGGTCACGCCGATTGGACCGGGCCACACCGATTGGACCGGGTCACGCCGATTGGAACGGGTCACACCGATTGGACTGGGTCACGCCGATTGGACGAGGTCACGCCGATTGGACCGGGTCACGCCAATTGGACCGTGGGGGTCACGCCAATTGGACCGGGTCGCGCCGATTGGACCGCGGGGGTCACGCCGATTGGACCGCAGGGGTCACGGCGATTGGACCGTGGGGGTCACGCCGATTGGACCGGGTCACGCCGATTGGACCACGGGGGTCACGCCGATTGGACCGCAGGGGTCACGGCGATTGGACCGTGGGGGTCACGCCGATTGGACCGGGTCACGCCAATTGGACCGCGGGGGTCACGCCGATTGGACCGGGTCATGCCGATTGGACCGCGGAGGTCACGCCGATTGGACCGGGTCACGCCGTTTGGACTGGGTCACGCCCATTGGACCGGGTCACGCCGATTGGGCCAGTTCACGCCGATTGGACCGGGTCAAGCCGATTTCAAGTTCCGATTGTGCACACTATGGCGACGCATGATTCTGCTTTTATCCCTTTGTGAATATCTTTTGGCATTCACGTGCTATCAGCACATTGTTAAATTAAATCATCCTAATTATGATGAATTAGAGAGAATTAAACTAAACTATGATGATGTCATGATGTGACTTCATCAGTGTCAATTTGTGCAAGATGTATTCCATCAGGTGATGTAGGGTCTCGATGTTGTTTTTCTTCGTCTGTTGTTTGCCTTCTGTTTAAGTTCATGATTATCTCGTACCATGAGCTCAATAATGTATTATTTATTTCACGAAAATTGTGGTGGTGAGGATGAGGGGGAGGGAGGGGTAGACAAATCCTCCATTTTAATTCTGAGCCTCATCCTTGGCAACTGCAAGTTGTTCTTTTTTTGTCGTGCCATGCGTCTCAGTGGAGCAGCCATATTGATTCTGGAGGTCAAGAGATCCAAACAACAATCCAGCTCCCAAGAAAATGACTTTGTTCACGATAATCTTTGTCTGGGATAACTGGGATCCACACAGCCAATCCTGTAACCTCAAATATTTTCATCTTGTTTTACAATCAACCTTCCTTTTCTTGCATCAACATCCACACACTTTCCCATGTTTTGTTGATGCTTTTCACCTCCAATTCAGATTTCATGACAAAGCTCTCCAATGACCTGTTGTGCTGCAGGATCCCCATACTCTCCCCCTACCTCTCCTTTTTCATCCCCAAACCCTCCCCCTACCTCTCCTTTTTCATCCCCATACCCTCCCCCTACCTCTCCTTTTTCATCCCCATACCCTCCCCCTACCTCTCCTTTTTCATCCCCATACCCTCCCCCTACCTCTCCTTTTTCATCCCCATACCCTCCCCCTACCTCTCCTTTTTCATCCCCATACTCTTCCCCTACCTCTCCTTTTTCATCCCCATAGTCTCCCCCTATCTCTACTTTTCATCCCCATACCCTCCCCCACCTCTCCTTTTTCATCCCCATACCCTCCCCCTACCTCTCCTTTTTCATCCCCATACCCTCCCCCTACCTCTCCTTTTTCATCCCCATACCCTCCCCCTACCTCTCCTTTTTCATCCCCATACCCTCCCCCTACCTCTCCTTTTTCATCCCCATACTCTCCCCCTACCTCTCCTTTTTCATCCCCATACCCTCCCCCTACCTCTCCTTTTTCATCCCCATACCCTCCCCCTACCTCTCCTTTTTCATCCCCATACCCTCCCCCTACCTCTCCTTTTTCATCCCCATACCCTCCCCCTACCTCTCCTTTTTCATCCCCATACCCTCCCCCTACCTCTCCTTTTTCATCCCCATACTCTTCCCCTACCTCTCCTTTTTCATCCCCATAGTCTCCCCCTATCTCTACTTTTCATCCCCATACTCTCCTCCTACCTCTCCTTTTTCATCCCCACACTCTCCCCCTACCTCTCCTTTTTCATCCCCATACCCTCCCCCTACCTCTCCTTTTTCATCCCCATACTCTCCCCCTACCTCTCCTTTTTCATTCCCATACACTCCCCCTATCTCTCCTTTTTCATTCACATACTCTCCCCCTACCACTCCTTTTCCATTCCCATCCCTCCTGCAACCTGTCCTTTTCTATCCCCATCCCCTCCCCTACCTCTCCTTTTTCATCCCCATACTCTTCCCCTACCTCTCCCTTTTCATCCCCATAGTCTCCCCCTACCTCTTCTTTTTCATCCCCATACTCTCCCCCTACCTCTCCTTTTTCATCCCTATACCCTCCCCCTACCTCTCTTTTTCATCCCCATACTCTCCCCCTACCTCTCCTTTTTCATCCCCACACCTCACCTTTTTCATCCCCATACTCTACCCCTACCTCTCCTTTTCCATTCCCATCCCTCCGGCAACCTTGCTTTTCCATCCCCATTCCCTCCCCTACCTCTCCTTTTTCATCCCGATACTCTTCCCCTACCTCTCATTTTTCATTCCCATACTCTCCCCCATACCTCTCCTTTCTCACCCCCATACCCTCCCACTACCTCTCCTTTTTCATCCCCATACCTCTCCTTTTTCATCCCCATACTCTTCCCCTACCTCTCCTTTTTCATCTCCATAGTCTCCCCATACCTCTCCTTTTTCATCCCCATACTCTCCCCCTACCTCTCCTTTTTCATCCCCATACTCTTCCCCTACCTCTCCTTTTTCATCCCCATAGTCTCCCCCTATCCCCATAGTATAGGTAACATGCTTCAACTGTAGCGATAGGGAATCTACCCTGTAATAAGTTATATGTTAGTCCGGTTTGTCCGGATAATCTGTATTGGTGTCCCCGCTACGAGGGAGCAGGTCGTGCTAAATAGTGTCGGGATTATGGATAGGATTCCTTTGTTCGTCGTCGTCCCTGTCGCCAAACCTTTGTCCCTTATGGCATTGCATACTCATATAAACACTTAGATAGGCCCTTAGCGAACATTAAATAATTCCCCTTCCCTTACAATGACCTTGGAAGAAGACAGGCAGGAAGCCAGATTGGAGCACCGCCGGATGGCCGCCGCCAGCCGCACCACCAGCTGGCCTGGCAACATCGCGTGAGAAGAGCTGTAACCACGCCACAGGGAACATGTGATTGGTTGGCGCGGAAGGCGCGAACCTTGAACCAATCAGCGCGGAAGGTGCGAGACAGTTGAGGAGACGGCGGGAAGCTATGAGGCTCTGGTTGGTGGCGCGCCAAAACTGACGTCACATGCCAAGTTACAAAAGGACTCGCTGGTGGGATTCTGGACGCTTCGCTCTGGGGGATTGAGTCGTGCTGATGGTTCGCGCTTGGTATTGCATCGTGCTGAGACTTGGCGCTTGGTATTGAGTAGTGCTGGCCCTTCGCTTGTCGTTGTTCATCCTTGGCTCTTGGCTCTTCGTCTTGAGAGGTCCTGGTGGTCGTTGGTTCGCCATCTTCATGGTGCTTGGAGTGATGCTCGGTGCTTTTGGTGATGTGAGTGAACGGACCTCGTGGGCGGTCGACGAGGAGCCTGGAGTGGGGCGTTGGCTCGGACCTGGCGGAGCGCGTGGGCGAAGCGGACGGAGGGTTTCCTCACGCCGGAGCTTGGAGCCACGTTGAACGGTGGACAAGACTGCAGACAGTTAAGACGCACCACATTTCACACGTACACGACGGACAGTTATTTTTGCAATTCATCCCCTTGTCTCATATTTGGAAGTCGGTGTGCGGGATCCTGATTTAGGACATTTTATTACCGGCGCATATTTTCCTGTCCCGCTATCTCTTGTAAAATCAACCATTGTATTATTTTCCCATTCCATTCAAAATCTTGTGTTCGTTGAGTTAATTCCCCTGCAGGATCGGAGCTGCGGTTGGATCGCTATCGGTAAGCGCTTCCGCCTCTTCCTCTTCACTTCTTCCTCCCGTGGTTTATAGCCGAATCCGATTTGGTCGTTGCCTCAAATAAAGCCATTTGGTCATTCGCGAGCCCTGGTATTAACCGGAGGGTATTCACACGACAATATTGTTAAAAACACATCTACAAATACATCATTTTAACATTTCATTTTTATCAGGTAGCTCGGCCTTGCACAATACAAAATGTAACAAGAAAGAGCAATCAGAGATTGCAGACACTCGCCAGGATATGTTTTCAGTGGTTTTTGACTTTTGTATTAAAAACAAATATGGCGGCCGAGCCACATGACCAATGACGTCATCATTCTTTTTTTTTCTCCACCAATTTATCCCTAGATGACGCTCAAGAAAGTTAATCTTTATCGGATGAAGTTTTGTACTTGTTGAATTATGACGTCATAATGGAGGCACCTATGACATCATCATTAACATATTTTATTCCCCATGGAGAGCTATTTTATTCCCCATCTATGCAGCGCTTTCGGAGATATAGAGGAGCAAAGTTTTTCGGTTTTTCCAAGATGGCGCCCGAACCACGTGACCTATGACGCCATAATTATAATTTTAAAATTGTACAGGTGGACTTGCACCTATGGTGAAAATTTCCTGTCAATCGTACCAACGGTTACAGAGAAAATCATATTTATTCTGTGCAGACAAACAGACAGACATACAAACAGACTCAAATGCAATACCCTCTCCTCAGCCGAGGGTAAATACAGCTTACCTATTGTGATGTGACAATATCGTTTATTACTTTAGACATGACTGTGACTTTCTTTACCTTTACTAAAAAAAGCACGTTCAATAAACACTGATTGTAATTACCGGTATGAAATAATATTGTGTGATTGACAAATAGTTTGTGGTAGTTTGTACTTGTTTGTGGCCTCAGTGTAACTTGTGAATGTACTTGTGTCTGTGGAATGAAACTGATTGTACATTATTGTGTAAATAATGAAACTGATTGCACATTATTGTGTAATTAATGAAACTAATTGTACATTACTCTGTAAATAATGAAACTGGTTGTACATTATTGTATAAATAATGAAACTGATTATACATTATTCTGTAATTAATGAAACTGATTATACATTATTCTGTAATTAATGAAACTGATTGTAGGTTATTGTGTAAATAATGAAACTGATTGTACAGTATTGTGTAAATAATGAAACTGATTGCATATTGTCCTGTGGCTGGCTCAGTTAACACCGAGAGTACGCCACGGATGGCAATCGAGCTTACTTTGAGGCGTTTCCAATTGATGGCGGACGATACGCGAGCAGGTGGGTTTGGGGGAGAATGTCGACTTACCTGAGTTGCCTCGACCATGTCTTCATCCTTTGAAAAGAACTCACAGAAACGGAATTTATGTGCAAAAATCAACCGCGGCTTTATTGCCGGACTCTGAAAACAAAGAAACGCGCCAGTAAAAACTAAACCCCTATAATGGTGCGCTCCCACACGGACTTCGACTACCTCAGACACAGGAAGGATGAATAAAATAAAACGTTGTGTTTGCGTAGTGTGGCTTATGTCCATCTAGCTGAGGTGTGTCAGGGTTCGTCGAGGATGGTCAGGCTCCGAGCTCGTCATCCCACCGCGCTCCGGTTGGCACAAACCGCTTGGGCATTGGCGCGAACACTGGCATCGCTCCACGGTCCGTCCCAGGTCACAGCACTCGTACGCAGGCACCAGGAGCACAAACAACAGGGGAGGATGATCGTCGGCACTCAACAACCAAGGTCCAAACGGGAATGAGAACGCAAGAAGGGAAGAGAGATAGGGAGGTCTGGCCAGGAAGAATCCAAAATGAGAAAGAGGAAATGTCGGCCAGCGAGTGGTTTTATCGCTCGTCATCTGACATCAGCGCTCTCTCTGCCAATCATTGCGTTGCTTCCTTGTAGCCTTTCACGCCCACCGCACGTCGCTGGAGATTCTCCTCCAATGAGCGCGTCACTTGTTGGTCATGTTTCGCGCGCCGCACCGATTGGCCGAGCGTCTTGCGCCTTTGGTGTTACGTCATCGTGTCGCACGTCATTGTCGGTGGCCAATCAGTGTGTCGCTCCTTCTACCAATCACTGGCAAGCCTTCTGCCCTTCCCCTGACCAATCACATGTCCTTCCCTTCTCTGCCAATCGGTGACCTGCTCTCAACTCGCCCCTCCCCCATGTCAATCACAAGTTCTCTTGGGCGTGGCTCTCGGCCTGCCTATGCGATGTTTGCCTGCCTAGCCGCCATAGTACGTGGTTGCCTCCTGTTTGTCTTTCCGGTCAGTCATTGTGAGGGGGGAGGATTTATTAATGTGTGCGCTAATGGGGCTAGCTAATGTATGTGATGTATTGCCATAAGTGACATCGAATGATCACAGAGGGCACGACACATCGGGGAATTAGCATAAACCCTAGAACTACTTAACATGCCACGCCTCCTCATGGAGGGGACACAGATACGCAGCTTACTCCGACAAACTGGGCTAGACAGTTCCCTGACTTACTTACATCGAGATGGTTCTTTTTCTTCGCGACATCGGAGCACCAACCTATGCAGATCCACCTAAATCTATATATCACCCTACCCCAATGACATAATATTATTCTGTAAATAATGAAACTAATTGTACGTTATTCTATAATTAATGAAACTGATTGTACATTATTGTGTAAATAATAAAACTGATTGTACATTATTGTGTAATTAATGAAACTGATTGTACATTATTGTGTAAATAATTAAACTGATTGTACATTATCATGTAATTAATGAAACTGATTGTACATTATCGTGTAAATAATGAAACTGATTGGACATTATCGTATAAATAATGAAACTGATTGCACATTATTGTGTAATTAATGAAACTGATTGTACGTTATTCTGTAAATAATGAAACTAATTGTACGTTATTCTGTAATGAATGAAACTGATTGTACATTATTGTGTAAATAATAAAACTGATTGTACATTATTGTGTAAATATTGAAACTGATTGTACATTTTTGTGTGAATATTGAAACTGATTGTACGTTATTCTGTAATTAATAAAACTGATTGTACATTGTCGTGTAATTAATGAAACTGATTGTACATTATCATGTAAATAATGAAACTGATTGCACATTATCATGTAATTAATAAAACTGATTGTACATTATCATGTAATTAATGAAACTGATTGTACATTATCATGTAAATAATGATAATGTAAAATAAAACTCCCTCACTCTCTTCAATCCCACTCCACCCTCCAGGTCTTTAAAACAGCTGCTCACCACCATCTCTTATCTTCCCCCATCCAAAACCTTGATCTTTTCTACCCCTGCTAATTTCACCCAAAATCCTACACTTTTTTTTTTTTTTTTAAATACCAACTTCTGTCCTGGAAGTCCTTGGTCCCCTTGTGTTTTATACCTCTCCCCCCCCCACCCCCCTTCCCAAGCCTCCTCCCCCCAAGCCCTCTCCCTCCCACACTTCTCCCTGCTCTCAAATGTTGTGTTTGTTTGCTTCCCCTTCTCTCCCCATCTTGTCTTCCGCTCCCTCTTTTTATATATTTTGTTTGTCTGGTTGATTTGTTTGTGAAATAAATGTTAGCTCTTTCACAAGCCTCGATGCAGTATACAAAAAAAAAAAAAAAAAAAATTAAACTGATTGTACATTATCATGTAATTAATGAAACTGATTGTACATTATCATATAAATAATGAAACTGATTGTACATTATCATGTAATTAATGAAACTGATTGTACATTATCATGTAATTAATGAAACTGATTGTACATTATCATGTAAATAATGAAACTGATTGTACATTATCATGTAAATAATGAAACTGATTGTACATTATCATATAAATAATGAAACTGATTGTACATTATCATGTAAATAATGAAACTGATTGTACATTATCATGTAAATAATGAAACTGATTGTACATTATCATGGAAGTAATGAAAGTGATTGTGCATTATTGTGTAAATAATGAAACTGATTGTACATTATCATGTAATTAATGAAACTGATTGTACATTATCATGTAATTAATGAAACTGATTGTACATTATCATGTAATTAATGAAACTGATTGTACATTACCATGTAAATAATGAAACTGATTGTACATTATCATGTAATTAATGAAACCGATTGTACATTATCATGTAATTAATGAAACTGATTGTACATTATCATGTAAATAATGAAACTGATTGTACATTATCATGTAATTAATGAAACTGATTGTACATTATCATGTAATTAATGAAACTGATTGTACATTATCATGTAAATAATGAAACTGATTGTACATTCGTGTGTAATTAATAAAACTGATTGTACATTATCATGTCCCAGTGTGTACCCTGGATTAGAATAGGTACACCGTATCCCTGCGTGTCGTAAGAGACGACTAAGAGGGTTGGCGTCAGGAAGGGCATCCGGCCATAAAAACATTGCCTCAAAAAAAGAGAACCATGACAATTACAACTACATATGGGCAGGGTACAGCCCGAAGTGGAGATCGGTTTCTGAGGTTTGGGACATGGAATGTAGGGACAATGACCGGGAGATCAGGAGAAGTGGTGAAAGTATTGGTCAGAAGAAGAGTGGACATATGTTGTGTGCAAGAGACGAGATGGAAGGGAAGTGGTGTGAGAATGGTGAAGGGTAGGCAGGGACAGAAATACAAGTTTTTGTGGCAAGGGTGCCCGGAGTGCGTGAATGGTGTTGGTGTCCTGTTTTCTGAGGAGTTTGTAGACAGTGTGGTGAGTGTGACAAGAGTGAGTGATAGGTTGATGATGGTGAAAATGCTGATTGGAAAGCTCTTGGTGAACGTCATCTCGGGAAATGCTCCGCAGGTTGGTCGGAGCGATGAAGAGAAGGACAAGTTCTGGTGTGCGATAGAGAAGCTGATGGAAAACGTGAAAGATGAGGAAGTTGTTGTGGTAGGAGGAGACCTAAATGGACATGTGGGAAGGAGTATGGATGGTTTTGAGGGAGTTCATGGGGGTTATGGAAATGGTGTGAGAAATGGAGAAGGTGAAAGGATTTTGGAGTTTGCTGATGGAGCTGATTTGTTGGTTTGTAATACTCAGTTCCAGAAAGAGGATAATAAGCTTGTTACATACACGTCAGGTGGGTCGACGACAACTGTTGACTACCTGATGGTGCGTAGGCGAGATAGGGGGCACCTCCGGGACACAAAGGTGATCCCGGGGGAGGAGGCTGTTTCACAGCACCAATTGGTTGTCTGCGACATAAGGGTGAAAGGTGCGAGGAGAGCTCGGCGGGTGAAGTACCAACCGAGAATGAAGATGTGGAGGTTGAAAGAAGTGACAGTAAGGGAGGCATTAAAAGAGAGGCTGAGTAGGGTCGAGGATGATGTGGTTGAGCTTGAAAGTGGTTGGATGTCAATGAAAGCTAGTCTGTTGGGAGCCGTTGGTGAGGTATGTGGATGGACAAAAGGACCACCGAGGCACTCGGAAACATGGTGGTGGGATGATGAAGTTGGAAAGAGGATTGACGAGGAGAGGAAGAAGTTCAAGGAGTGGCAGAAGGCGAAGGGTACGGGAGCAGAAACAGCAGAGCATGAAAGTTATAAGGCAGCCAAGAAGGCTGCAAAGAAAGAGGTATCAAAGGCGCAGGAGGCATGTAGGAAAATGTTCGGAGAACGCTTGGATTCGGAAGAGGGTCAGAGAGCAGTATTCAGGATTGCAAAGCAGATAGCGAAAGAGAGGTGTGATGTGATGGGGGTGAGTTGCTTGAAGGATGAAGTGGGACAAATCGTTGTGGACCCAGATGGAATTAAAGGAAGATGGAAACGATATATGGAAATGCTGTTGAATACAGAGAATGAATGGGATGGCAACATAGAGAGTAACCCAGTTTTAGGACCGGCAGAGAAGATAACTGAGAAGGAAGTTCAGGAAGCGATAAAAGCAATGAAGAGTAGAAAAGCAGGAGGGCCAACGGGAGTTGTGGGAGATATGTTGAAGGCAGCAGGAAGTTGGGGTGTGAAGAGAATGACAGAGATCTGTAATCTGGCGGTGAAAGAAGGCCGCATTCCAGTGGATTGGGAACTGAGTACCCTCGTCCCTCTTTACAAGGGGAAAGGTGACCCTCTAGAGTGTGGCTCGTACCGAGCGATAAAGTTATTGGAGCATGGAATGAAGGTATTGGAAAGGGTGTTGGAGAGGAGGATAAGGAAGAAAGTGAAGATCGACGAAATGCAGTTTGGATTTATGCCAGGAAGAGGAACGACAGACGCGCTTTTTATTGTGAGGCAGTTGCAGGAGAAGTACATGGAGAAGAGGAAGAAGTTGTTTCTTGGGTTTGTTGATCTGGAGAAAGCATTCGATAGGGTTCCACGCAAAGTATTGACATGGGCAATGAGGAAGTTAGGAGTGGAGGAATGGTTGATCAGAGTAGTGATGGCAATGTAGAAAAGAGCGCGCACAGCTGTAAGGACGAAGGACGGGAACAGTGGTGAGTTTGAGGTGAAGGTGGGAGTGCATCAGTGGTCGGTACTAAGTCCACTACTATTTGTAGCTGTGATGGAGGTGCTGGCTCAGAACGTAAAGGAGGGTTTACCATGGGAGTTGTTGTATGCAGATGATCTGGTGTTGATTGCGGAAAGTATGGATGGACTTAAGGAAAAGATGAACAAGTGGAAGGAATGTATGGAGACAAAAGTTCTGAAGGTGAATATCGGAAAGACGAAGGTGATGGCAAGTGGTAAAGCATGTGGTGAGGTGGAAAGAACTGGGAAGTGGCCCTGTGCTGTGTGCAGGAAGGGTGTCGGAGTGAACTCCATTCAATGTACAATGTGCGCTGAGTGGGTTCATCAAAAATGTAGTGGTCTGAGAGGGTCATTAACCAGTGTGGCAGCTACATTCAAATGTAAGGTGTGCACAGAGGGAGCTGCAGATGGAGGAAATGTTGAGTTGGATATTGGAGACGGCGTGAAGCTGGAAGGTGTGAAAACATTTTGCTACCTCGGAGACATGCTGAATGGAGAAGGTGGATCAGACTCGGCAACGGTTGCTGGAGTGAGATGTGCATGGAAGAAGTTTCGGGAACTGAATGGCGTGCTGATGAGGAGGGGAGTGTCGTTGAAGCTGAAGGGAAAGGTGTATGCTGTAGGTGTGAGAAGTGTTATGATTTATGGGAGCGAGACATGGGTAATGAACGTATAGCAGCAACGAAGGTTGTAAAGGGTGGAAATGCGAATGGTTCGATGGATGTGCGGAGTATCGTTGAGAGAGAGGAAGACAAATGATGATTGCGAAAAATGATGGGAATAGAGCCTGTGATTGATGTTGTGAAGAGGAACAGGTTGAGATGGTTTGGTCATGTGTTGAGGAAGGATGAAAGTGACTGGTTGAGAAGAGTGATGGAAATGAATGTAGAAGGAAGTAGAGGACGGGGAAGACCGAGAAAGACTTGGCCAAATATGGTGGAAGAAGAAATGCGGGCAAGGGGTTTAACAAGGAGGGATGCAGAAAATAGGGCAAAATGGAGAAGATTGTCATGGGGACCGCAAGGCTAACCCCCGCTCTAGCAGGGAAAATGGCCTTTAAAATGCATGTTGTTGTTGTTGTTGTTGTACATTATCATGTAATTAATGAAACTGATTGTACATTATCATGTAAATAATGAAACTGATTGTACATTATCATGTAATTAATGAAACTGATTGTACATTATCATGTAATTAATGAAACTGATTGTACATTATCATGTAAATAATGAAACTGATTGTACATTATCATGTAAATAATGAAACTGATTGTACATTATCATGTAATTAATGAAACTGATTGTACATTATCATGTAAATAATGAAACTGATTGTACATTATCATGTAAATACTGAAACTGATTGTACATTATCATGTAAATAATGAAACTGATTGTACATTATCATGTAAATAATGAAACTGATTGTACATTCTCATGTAATGAATAAAACTGATTGTACATTATCATGTAAATAATGAAACTGATTGTACATTATCATGTAAATAATGAAACTGATTGTACATTATCATGTAAATAATGAAACTGATTGTACATTATCATGTAAATAATGAAACTGATTGTACATTATCATGTAAATAATGAAACTGATTGTACATTATCATGTAAATAATGAAACTGATTGTACATTATCATGTAAATAATGAAACTGATTGTACATT
This sequence comes from Myxine glutinosa, assembly GCF_964187855.1. Classification (NCBI taxonomy): domain Eukaryota; kingdom Metazoa; phylum Chordata; class Myxini; order Myxiniformes; family Myxinidae; genus Myxine; species Myxine glutinosa. The sequence goes on along the minus strand of NC_136264.1, from coordinate 212,575,018 downwards.
ATCATGTAAATAATGAAACTGATTGTACATTATCATGTAAATAATGAAACTGATTGTACATTATCATGTAAATAATGAAACTGATTGTACATTATCATGTAAATAATGAAACATAGAATCTCGCGAGATCTCGCGAGATCTTGGAGACGGCGGCAGGGATTTTCGAAGCTCCACACGGTCTCCACGTTTTTCGAAGTTAAGTCTGTTCACAATTGTATTTTGTCGAAACTGTATTTATCTTTCGGTGTGTGAAGTTATTGTGTGCAACTTTGGTTGTTTCTCGGTGTTTATCTTTCATAAATTGATCGTCTGTTTGCCGTGTCGTGTCTTGAGGCCTTGTACAGTGTGCACTGTACAACCTTGAGGCTTTGTTTTTCTCTCAGTGGTCCGTCGTTTGTGATCCAATAACTTTCGTTCTCTGTATTCCCAGTCTTTTCACCCATAGCCGACTTCCTTGTGTAAATCTCAACTCAAAAAAAAAAAAAAAAAAAAAAAAAAAAAACATTTTCCTTCTCTGTTATCATTCGTTTATTCATTCTTATTCGTTCGTTCGTTCTTCGACCACGTGTTTCTCCCCCATTTCCCCAGATAGTTTTCACTCATTAACCTTCAATGTTTACACTTTCCCCTCAAGTTATGTATTCCGTCATATTTTATAACACCTTTTTCTTCTTCTTCTTTAAAAGGCTGCTTTCGACTTGCTCACCAAATCAATTCATCCCAAAAAAAATATCCATCTCCTATAGTGCCTTTTTTCTACATTCCCTAAACTCTCCTGCACTCCATCCTCCATCCAGCGTCCTTAAACGTATTTTTAACTCGAAGGTCACAAGCAACTCATTTTGCAATAAATGTTCGTTTCCCATAAATCGTACACTTTCAAAAATCCAATCTCACCCCTCCCCTCCAAATCTTCCCCATAACCCCTCCCCTCCAAATCTTCCCCATCACCCCTCCCCTCCAAATCTTCCCCATCACCCATCCCTTTCAAATCTCCCCCCTTGCCCCCTCCCTCCTAAACGACCCCCTCACCCCTCCCCGCCAAGACGCCCCCTCGCCCCTCCCCTCCTAGACTCCTGCCTCACCCCTCCCCTCCAAATCTCCCCCATATCCCATCCCTTTAAAATCCCTCCCCTTGCCCCTTCCCTCCCAAACTTCCCCCTCACCCCTCCCCTTCAAATCTCCGCACCCTCATTGCTTCTCAATTTCCCCCCTCTCACTCCCCCTCCTCAAAGCGTCCTCCCCGCTTCTTCCCCCTTCAAACTCTCACCTCCATCTCCCCCAACCTTCTGCCTCGCTCTTCCCCCTCCTCAAATAACACCTCATTGTGGCTCACCCAATCACCATCAAACCTTTTGTCCGCCCCATCCTTCCCTTTCTCTGAGCTATTCTGAAATCTCTGACACACCTTCAACAGCTCTCCCTACCTCTTCCACCTCTTCCACATCTTACCCTACCCCTCCTCCCCCCTGTTCTGTATCTGATGCTCCCCCTTCCTCTTCATTAACGGTATGGACCTCAAACATCCGGGGCCTTCGTTCAAACTTAACTGATCTCTCCATACAGGTTGCTTCTGTCAAACCAGACGTGATCTGCTTAACAGAAACTTTCCTCCTTTATGATGTCTCTGATTCCATAGTATCTCTCCCGGGCTACTCCCTCCTCCGGTATGATAGACCTGAGCCTCGTCCTGGAGGCGGGGTTGCTATCTTTATCAAAAACTCTCTTCCTCACTCGCCCTGCACTGCACTCTCTCCACCTCACCCCCAGGAATACCTCTGGCTACGGCTTCCCCTTCGCTCCCACCTCTTGTTCATATGTGTGTTGTACCGTCCACCAAACAGTGATGACTCCATCTACATCTCGCTGTCTGATGATATGGACCAACTTCTATCTACTCATCCCAACTCTCTCTTCCTCATATGTGGTGATTTCAACTGTCATCATGCCAGTTGGCTGGGTGTGGGTACCTCTCTCACCAGCCATGGCTCCTCAGCAAAGGACTTCTGCGACTCACTGGGACTGACACAATCTGTCAATTTCCCGACCCGGATCTCAGTCAACGGAACATCTTCTCTTCTGGACTTGGTTATGACTAACTTCCCTGAAAATGTCTGCTGCTCTTCTTCTGCTCCGATCGGATCATCTGATCATGTCCTTGTTAAAGTGGACATCTCTCTGACCATCCTCAGGGAGCCTGCTCAGCGTCGACGAGTCTGGCATTTCACTCAGGCCAACTGGCACGGTCTTCAAGCAGCCATCAATCATCTGGACTGGTCTCCCATCTCTACCACCTCTGACATCAACTCATCCTGGGAATTCTTCCAAAGTAAATTGCTCTCTCTCATGCACAGATTTATCCCATCTCGTCTTCAGTTGTCATACCCTTCCTCCCGTCCATGGTACACGGAATCTTGTGGTGAGGCTGTTGCCCAGAAACAACTTGCCTTCGTCTCCTGGAAAGCAAATCCAACGGAAGGAAATCTCATTTCCTTTCACAAAGCCCGAAACAAGTGTGTGTCCACCCTCAGGAGAGCCAGGAAACAATATCTCTCCGTTCTCAAGACCGAACTCTCTTATCTGTCTCCCTCTTCCAAATCCTGGTGGCGTCTGGTCAAATCCGTTTCTGGTGTTTGTTCCCCCTCCATCCCCTCCCTTACCTCAAACGGCTACACAGCTGACTCCGCACGTGAAAAAGCTGAATGCCTCAACTCTGTGTTTGCCTCTAAATCTTGTGTCCCAAACCCATCCCTCTCTGTACCCACCATACCCAGTCGTACCCTGCTGCTCCTGGACTCCGTGTCCTTCCCTCCTGACAAGGTGGAAAAGTTTCTGTCAACCCTCGACTCTGATTCTGCAACTGGACCCGACGGCATCAGCCCACGGGTCCTAAAATCCTGCTCTGCTGCTCTATCTCACCCTCTCTCTGTTCTCTTCACCCTCTCTTTTGCTCAAGGTCAACTGCCATCTGCTTGGAAATCAGCCAACATCACCGCTTTGCACAAAAAAGGTGCAAAAACAGATCCTAGCAACTACAGACCAATCAGCCTTCTCCCAATTATCAGCAAAGTCATGGAATCCATCATTGCTTCGGATATGAAATCTTTCCTCTTCTCCAATGGCTTGATCTCTGATCATCAATTTGGTTTCAGACCAGGTCACTCTACTCTGGACATGCTGCTTCTGCTGTCTCAACAATGGATGGAGGTCCTCAATGCCAAACAGGAAATTAGAGCTGTCTCCCTCGACATATCATGTGCCTTCGACACGGTCTGGCACCCCGCTCTGCTCACCAAACTCTCCTCCTTTGGTATCCATGGAAATCTCCACGCATGGCTGGCGGACTTCCTCTCTAGTCGTCGTCAACGTGTGGCCCTGAATGGGTTTCTCTCATCTCCTCTTCCTGTTCAGGCTGGAGTTCCCCAAGGCAGTGTTCTGGGCCCCGTGCTTTTTCTGGTCTTCATCAATGATCTCTCTGACTCTCTCGAAAATCCTCTCTATCTCTTTGCTGATGACTCCACTCTCTGCCGCTCCATTCCTCTTCCCTCAGATCGGCAGTCTGCTGCCTCCTCACTCTCTGAAGACCTGGACAAAATCACAGACTGGTCAAACAAGTGGAACATGTCTTTCAATCCTGACAAATCTCACACTCTTACTATGTCTCTCCGAAAAGATCGACTGGACAACCCTCCCATCTACTTTCTCAACAATCCTCTCCAAGAAGTTCTGTCGCTCAAGATTTTGGGTCTCACTATCTGCCATGATCTTTCTTGGGAAAACCACATTTCCAAGCTGGCCTCCAAAGCCAGTCGCCGACTGGGCATCCTCCGTCGTGCGAAGTCCTTCCTCGGCACACCTGAGCTCCTCACCACATACAAGGCTTTCATCCGCAGCTCAATGGAATACTGTTCTCCCCTATGGGCCGGTGCTCCTGCCTCACACCTAGCTCGGCTTCACGCTGTTGAAACCAAAGCTTTCAGAATTATTGGAATCTCCCGCGATGAAGCTATCTCTGAGGGCCTTTCACTCACTCACCGCAGGCAGGTAGGTGGTCTTTCTGTCTTCTACCGACTCCTCTCCGGCCTTGCACCCCCAGCTCTCTCTGTGCTCTGTCCCCCAAATATTCCTACAGGTCGCACAAGATCTGCCAGCAACCCTCTGATGGTTAAACTGCCGAAATCTCGGCTCTCTGCTCACCTTCACTCTTTCATTCCTCTTTTCTCCCGCCTCTGGAACAAACTCCCTCACTCCCTTCAATCCCACTCCTCCCTCCAGGTCTTTAAAACAGCTGTTCACCACCATCTCTTATCTTCCCCCATCCAAAACCTTGATCTTTTCTACCCCCGCTAATTCACCCCAGATCCACCTTGTTTGAAATTCCAACTTCTTTCCTGGAAGTCCTGGCAGTGTCCATATGTTTTATACCTCTCCCACCGCCCCCTTCCCACGCCCCCCCCCCCCCAAAGCCCTCGCCCTCTCTCAGATCTCTCGATGTCTCCATGTCTCTCGGTCCCTGCTCTCAAATGTTGTGTTTGTGTCCTTCCCCCTCTCTCCCCATCTTGTCTACCGCTCCCTATGTTATATGTTTTATGTGTCGGTTTGTCTTTCTGTGTGATTAATGTTCGCTCTTTCACGAGCCTCGACCTTGTATACAAAAAAAAAAAAAAAAAAAAAAAAAAAAAAACTGATTGTACATTATCATGTAATTAATGAAACTGATTGTATATTATCGTGTAATTAATAAAACTAATTGTACATTATTGTGTAATTAATGAAACTGATTGTACATTATCATGTAAATAATGAAACTGATTGTACATTATCATGTAATTAATGAAACTGATTGTACATTATCATGTAATGAATAAAACTGATTGTACATTATCATGTAAATAATGAAACTGATTGTACAATGTACATGATCATGTAATTAATTAAACTGATTGTGCATTATCATGTAATTAATGAAACTGATTGTACATTATCGTGTAATTAATAAAACTGATTGTACATTATTCTGTAAATAATGAAACTGATTGTACATTATCATGTAATTAATGAAACTGATTGTACATTATCATGTAAATAATGAAACTGATTGTACATTATCATGTAATTAATGAAATTGATTGTATGTTATTCTGTAAATAATAAAACTGATTGCACATTATTGTGTAAATATTGAAACTGATTGTACATTATCATGTAATGAATTAAACTGATTGTACATTAGCATGTAATGAATGAAACTGATTGTACGTTATTCTGTAAATAATGAAACTGATTGTACATTATTTTGTAATTAATGAAACTGATTGTACATTATCATGTAATTAATGAAACTGATTGTACATTATCATGTAAATAATGATAATGTAAAATAAAACTCCCTCACTCTCTTCAATCCCACTCCACCCTCCAGGTCTTTAAAACAGCTGCTCACCACCATCTCTTATCTTCCCCCATCCAAAACCTTGATCTTTTCTACCCCTGCTAATTTCACCCAAAATCCTACACTTTTTTTTTATTTTTTAAATACCAACTTCTGTCCTGGAAGTCCTTGGTCCCCTTGTGTTTTATACCTCTCCCCCACCCACCCCCCTTCCCAAGCCTCCTCCCCCCAAGCCCTCTCCCTCCCACACTTCTCCCTGCTCTCAAATGTTGTGTTTGTTTGCTTCCCCTTCTCTCCCCATCTTGTCTTCCGCTCCCTCTTTTTATATATTTTGTTTGTCTGGTTGATTTGTTTGTGAAATAAATGTTAGCTCTTTCACAAGCCTCGATGCAGTATACAAAAAAAAAAAAAAAAAAAATGAAACTGATTGTACATTATCATGTAATTAATGAAACTGATTGTACATTATCATATAAATAATGAAACTGATTGTACATTATCATGTAATTAATGAAACTGATTGTACATTATCATGTAATTAATGAAACTGATTGTACATTATCATGTAAATAATGAAACTGATTGTACATTATCATGTAAATAATGAAACTGATTGTACATTATCATATAAATAATGAAACTGATTGTACATTATCATGTAAATAAAATGAAACTGATTGTACATTATCATGTAAATAATGAAACTGATTGTACATTATCATGGAAGTAATGAAAGTGATTGTGCATTATTGTGTAAATAATGAAACTGATTGTACATTATCATGTAATTAATGAAACTGATTGTACATTATCATGTAATTAATGAAACTGATTGTACATTATCATGTAATTAATGAAACTGATTGTACATTACCATGTAAATAATGAAACTGATTGTACATTATCATGTAATTAATGAAACCGATTGTACATTATCATGTAATTAATGAAACTGATTGTACATTATCATGTAAATAATGAAACTGATTGTACATTATCATGTAATTAATGAAACTGATTGTACATTATCATGTAATTAATGAAACTGATTGTACATTATCATGTAAATAATGAAACTGATTGTACATTCGTGTGTAATTAATAAAACTGATTGTACATTATCATGTCCCAGTGTGTACCCTGGATTAGAATAGGTACACCGTATCCCTGCGTGTCGTAAGAGACGACTAAGAGGGTTGGCGTCAGGAAGGGCATCCGGCCATAAAAACATTGCCTCAAAAAAAGAGAACCATGACAATTACAACTACATATGGGCAGGGTACAGCCCGAAGTGGAGATCGGTTTCTGAGGTTTGGGACATGGAATGTAGGGACAATGACCGGGAGATCAGGAGAAGTGGTGAAAGTATTGGTCAGAAGAAGAGTGGACATATGTTGTGTGCAAGAGACGAGATGGAAGGGAAGTGGTGTGAGAATGGTGAAGGGTAGGCAGGGACAGAAATACAAGTTTTTGTGGCAAGGGTGCCCGGAGTGCGTGAATGGTGTTGGTGTCCTGTTTTCTGAGGAGTTTGTAGACAGTGTGGTGAGTGTGACAAGAGTGAGTGATAGGTTGATGATGGTGAAAATGCTGATTGGAAAGCTCTTGGTGAACGTCATCTCGGGAAATGCTCCGCAGGTTGGTCGGAGCGATGAAGAGAAGGACAAGTTCTGGTGTGCGATAGAGAAGCTGATGGAAAACGTGAAAGATGAGGAAGTTGTTGTGGTAGGAGGAGACCTAAATGGACATGTGGGAAGGAGTATGGATGGTTTTGAGGGAGTTCATGGGGGTTATGGAAATGGTGTGAGAAATGGAGAAGGTGAAAGGATTTTGGAGTTTGCTGATGGAGCTGATTTGTTGGTTTGTAATACTCAGTTCCAGAAAGAGGATAATAAGCTTGTTACATACACGTCAGGTGGGTCGACGACAACTGTTGACTACCTGATGGTGCGTAGGCGAGATAGGGGGCACCTCCGGGACACAAAGGTGATCCCGGGGGAGGAGGCTGTTTCACAGCACCAATTGGTTGTCTGCGACATAAGGGTGAAAGGTGCGAGGAGAGCTCGGCGGGTGAAGTACCAACCGAGAATGAAGATGTGGAGGTTGAAAGAAGTGACAGTAAGGGAGGCATTAAAAGAGAGGCTGAGTAGGGTCGAGGATGATGTGGTTGAGCTTGAAAGTGGTTGGATGTCAATGAAAGCTAGTCTGTTGGGAGCCGTTGGTGAGGTATGTGGATGGACAAAAGGACCACCGAGGCACTCGGAAACATGGTGGTGGGATGATGAAGTTGGAAAGAGGATTGACGAGGAGAGGAAGAAGTTCAAGGAGTGGCAGAAGGCGAAGGGTACGGGAGCAGAAACAGCAGAGCATGAAAGTTATAAGGCAGCCAAGAAGGCTGCAAAGAAAGAGGTATCAAAGGCGCAGGAGGCATGTAGGAAAATGTTCGGAGAACGCTTGGATTCGGAAGAGGGTCAGAGAGCAGTATTCAGGATTGCAAAGCAGATAGCGAAAGAGAGGTGTGATGTGATGGGGGTGAGTTGCTTGAAGGATGAAGTGGGACAAATCGTTGTGGACCCAGATGGAATTAAAGGAAGATGGAAACGATATATGGAAATGCTGTTGAATACAGAGAATGAATGGGATGGCAACATAGAGAGTAACCCAGTTTTAGGACCGGCAGAGAAGATAACTGAGAAGGAAGTTCAGGAAGCGATAAAAGCAATGAAGAGTAGAAAAGCAGGAGGGCCAACGGGAGTTGTGGGAGATATGTTGAAGGCAGCAGGAAGTTGGGGTGTGAAGAGAATGACAGAGATCTGTAATCTGGCGGTGAAAGAAGGCCGCATTCCAGTGGATTGGGAACTGAGTACCCTCGTCCCTCTTTACAAGGGGAAAGGTGACCCTCTAGAGTGTGGCTCGTACCGAGCGATAAAGTTATTGGAGCATGGAATGAAGGTATTGGAAAGGGTGTTGGAGAGGAGGATAAGGAAGAAAGTGAAGATCGACGAAATGCAGTTTGGATTTATGCCAGGAAGAGGAACGACAGACGCGCTTTTTATTGTGAGGCAGTTGCAGGAGAAGTACATGGAGAAGAGGAAGAAGTTGTTTCTTGGGTTTGTTGATCTGGAGAAAGCATTCGATAGGGTTCCACACAAAGTATTGACATGGGCAATGAGGAAGTTAGGAGTGGAGGAATGGTTGATCAGAGTAGTGATGGCAATGTAGAAAAGAGCGCGCACAGCTGTAAGGACGAAGGACGGGAACAGTGGTGAGTTTGAGGTGAAGGTGGGAGTGCATCAGTGGTCGGTACTAAGTCCACTACTATTTGTAGCTGTGATGGAGGTGCTGGCTCAGAACGTAAAGGAGGGTTTACCATGGGAGTTGTTGTATGCAGATGATCTGGTGTTGATTGCGGAAAGTATGGATGGACTTAAGGAAAAGATGAACAAGTGGAAGGAATGTATGGAGACAAAAGTTCTGAAGGTGAATATCGGAAAGACGAAGGTGATGGCAAGTGGTAAAGCATGTGGTGAGGTGGAAAGAACTGGGAAGTGGCCCTGTGCTGTGTGCAGGAAGGGTGTCGGAGTGAACTCCATTCAATGTACAATGTGCGCTGAGTGGGTTCATCAAAAATGTAGTGGTCTGAGAGGGTCATTAACCAGTGTGGCAGCTACATTCAAATGTAAGGTGTGCACAGAGGGAGCTGCAGATGGAGGAAATGTTGAGTTGGATATTGGAGACGGCGTGAAGCTGGAAGGTGTGAAAACATTTTGCTACCTCGGAGACATGCTGAATGGAGAAGGTGGATCAGACTCGGCAACGGTTGCTGGAGTGAGATGTGCATGGAAGAAGTTTCGGGAACTGAATGGCGTGCTGATGAGGAGGGGAGTGTCGTTGAAGCTGAAGGGAAAGGTGTATGCTGTAGGTGTGAGAAGTGTTATGATTTATGGGAGCGAGACATGGGTAATGAACGTATAGCAGCAACGAAGGTTGTAAAGGGTGGAAATGCGAATGGTTCGATGGATGTGCGGAGTATCGTTGAGAGAGAGGAAGACAAATGATGATTGCGAAAAATGATGGGAATAGAGCCTGTGATTGATGTTGTGAAGAGGAACAGGTTGAGATGGTTTGGTCATGTGTTGAGGAAGGATGAAAGTGACTGGTTGAGAAGAGTGATGGAAATGAATGTAGAAGGAAGTAGAGGACGGGGAAGACCGAGAAAGACTTGGCCAAATATGGTGGAAGAAGAAATGCGGGCAAGGGGGTTAACAAGGAGGGATGCAGAAAATAGGGCAAAATGGAGAAGATTGTCATGGGGACCGCAAGGCTAACCCCCGCTCCAGCAGGGAAAATGGCCTTTAAAATGCATGTTGTTGTTGTTGTTGTTGTACATTATCATGTAATTAATGAAACTGATTGTACATTATCATGTAAATAATGAAACTGATTGTACATTATCATGTAATTAATGAAACTGATTGTACATTATCATGTAATTAATGAAACTGATTGTACATTATCATGTAAATAATGAAACTGATTGTACATTATCATGTAAATAATGAAACTGATTGTACATTATCATGTAATTAATGAAACTGATTGTACATTATCATGTAATGAATGAAACTGATTGCACATTATTGTGTAAATATTGAAACTGATTGTACATTATCATGTAATGAATTAAACTGATTGTACATTAGCATGTAATGAATGAAACTGATTGTACGTTATTCTGTAAATAATGAAACTGATTGTACATTATTTTGTAATTAATGAAACTGATTGTACATTATTGTGTAATTAATGAAACTGATTGTACGTTTTTCTGTAAACAATGAAACTGATTGTACATTATTGTGTAATTAATGAAACTGATTGTACATTATTCTGTAAATAATGAAACTGATTGTACATTATTGTGTTATTAATGAAACTGTTTGTACGTTATTCTGTAAATAATGAAACTGATTGTACATTATTGTGTTATTAATGAAACTGATTGCACGTTGTTCTGTAGATAATGAAACTCATGGAACATTATTGTGTAAATATTGAAACTGATTGTATGTTATTCTGTAATTAATGAAACTGATTGTACAGTATTGTGTAGATAATAAAACTGATTGCACGTTATTCTGTTAGTAATGAAACTCATTGTACATTATTGTGTAATTAATAAAACTGATTGTACGTTATTCTGTAATTAATGAAACTGATTGTACGTTATTGTGTAATTAATGAAATTGATTGTACATTATTGTGTAAATAATAAAACTGATTGTACATTATCATGTAAGTAATGAAACTGATTGTGCATTATTGTGTAAATAATGAAACTGATTGTACATTATTTTGTTACGATCCAGGTGCCCAGGTTTCTAATACATTAGTATCGTTTTCGTGATAATAATAATAATGTTAATAACATAATGAATATAATCGTAACACTACAATCCCTTTGTGTTGACTGCAAAGTTACTGGATGTTTCATTGTTGACTCGAAACATGTAGAACTAGAATGGCACTCAGTATAGAATACCTACCTCCACCTGGTTGGTCATATCACTTGATGGTGAAGAATCACTTAAAAATTAAATAATTCTCATATCCAAATCCATATTCAGATCTTCACCGAAATCGAATCGACTCTTCCTTGTCAGACACCCAACCTGTCCACCAAGTTTCGTCCAAATCCATCTTCAACTTTTTGAGATATCCTGCTACGTATCGTTTTTGGCGCCATCTCTCGATGGTGAAGAATCACTTAAATATTTCGAGTAGCCGGATCCGAATCCAGATCTTCACCAAAATCTAATAATTTCGTCCTTGTCACATACGCTACATCCCTGCCAAATTTCGTCCGAATCCGTCCACAACTTGTTGAGATATTTTGTTCACAAACGGACAGACAGACAAACAGACAAACAGATAGGGGTGAAAACAAAACCTCCATCCATCTTTGGTGGCGGAAGTAACAAGAAGAAAAAGACATGAAATATCACAGCCCTCGTGGTTTTATTAATGTTGCTTTACAGAGTTAAAGGCTGTCAGTCAGCCATCTTTGGTCGGTTGACAAAACAAAATCTTCTGCACATGTATACTCATGTGTTGCCTTTGTGCCACATTTGAACAAAATCGTACCATGCATATTCAATACATGGTTGTGGACCCGTTTAAGTAACAAAATGTCTACCAGTCGGCCATCTTGAATTTGATCTCGAAACAAAATGATGTGCATATGCACACTGTCATGTATTGTCTTTGTTCCTAGTATGAACAAAATCGGCTCGTACATCTCCCAGATATGGTTGTGGACGCACGCATGAACAGGGCCGGCGCCAGACTATTTTGCACCCTAGGCAAGGCCAGCTACTTGCATCCCCCCCCCCCTCCCCCCAAAAAATTGTCAACTACGATTATTAATTCTCCCGTTTTCCTCTGACGATGATCAATCCATGCGCTCAACGACGAAATGGCGGCAGCGTTTTGAACATGCCGGATGTGATGTATGGGAGAAGGCGCATGGGAGCAGGCTACGTCCGTTTCAAACAGGATGTGACATGTGCCACGAAGTGTACAATCATGCTCAAAATTAATCACTTACACTATTATGAACAATGAACTTTTATATTTTCCTTTTATTATGTTTTTTCTTCAAACAATAATTTGTATAAAACTGTGACCCTTTAAGGTTCAGTAACGCGCCCCTCTGACGCCTGCGCCCCAGGCGGCTGCCTAGTTGGTCTAATGGTAGCGCCGGCCCTGCGCATGAACCAAGTCCAATGGGAGTTAATAAACCAGTGTCTCAATGCAATCTATTCACTTCCATGATGACAGACATCTTGGCGACAAACTTACAGTACATACTTCAAAAATTAAGTCTTTCTATCTATCTATCTTTTTTTTTTTTTTTTTTCTTCTCTCTCTCTCTCTCTCTCTCTCTCTCTCTCTCTCTCTCTCTCTCTCTCTCACGCACACGCACACGCACACGCACACGCACACACACAACACAGGACTGAGAAGATAAGATCCGACAGGAATACGGGACTAATTGAGGCCGTCGAGGAAAAAGTGAACAAAGATTCCTTTTGGGATTGCAAGGAAATGAGGGGAAATGTCCCTGCACATTTACCAATGTTTGATGGAAATATACGAGGTTTTTGGAAACCTTGTCTCAGCCTTGTATTTGTCATTCTTCCCCTTGAAGTTGATAAAATGTTGGTTATTGATGAAAGAGCAACTCAGCCTGTGAATCTCGTTTATCAGGACAGGATGAGTGTTTCAGGTGACTATAACATCGTAGTCATGCTGAGAGACCTGCTTAAACGACTGACAACTAGAACGACACTTGGCACTGGGCATACGAGAACATAGACATACTAGAACATAGACCTACGACACCAGCGCATACCTCCACCAGGCTGAACGTTTTTTTTTTTTTTGTTTTTTTTTTTTGTATACAAGGTCGAGGGTCGTGTAAGAGCTAACATTGATCACAAAAAGATAATCACATAACATTTAAAACATAAAGCATAAGATAAAGGGAGCGGAAGAACAAGATGTAGAGCTAGGACCTCGGGAGATCGGTGGGAGGGAGGGGGCTTGGGGGGAGGAGGCATGGGAAAGGGGGGGGGGGGGGGAGTTACATTTTGTAACCCACTAACAGGCCAGATCTGGATTTGGAGTTTTGTAACAAGTCATTAACAACTTTTTCAGATATCGTGCTACAACATCCCTCTTGGTACTCTCACTCAATGGTGAAGAATCACTTAACATTTGAATTTTTTTTATTTTGGGTAACATTTGAAATTGAAAAAAAATCTTTAAAAAAAAAATCGTATCCGGATTCGGATCTTCACCAAGATTGAAATAATTCTTCCTTGTCACACCCCCAACTTGTCCTCCAAGTCTCGTCCGAATCCATCCACAACATTTTGAGATATCCTGCTATGTATCGTTTTTGGAGCTAATCTCTCAATGGTGAAGAATCACTTGAAAATTTCTCAGATCCAGATCCAGATCCGGATCTTCACCAAATCTAATCACTTCGTCCTTGTCACATACCAAAGCTGTCCACCAATTTTCGTCAAAATCCATCCACAACTTTTTGAGATATCCTGTTCACAGACAAACGGACAAGATACGATGTCAGGCGGTAGGAAGCCTGACAGGTATGACGAAAATCAAGAGAGTCAACAATCGATTGATTAATTGTGTAATTAAAATAAACAAATAATAATCATAAAAAAATGATTTCTTAATCAATTGGCTAATAGCATACCTAAACCTCCAATGTTTCATCCAAATCTGTAACTTTTTGAAAATAGATAAACTAAGTAATTAATCAAAACATTAAGTAATTAATCGATTAATTGATTAATGAATAAATCAAAAATATCCTTTATAGCCACATCACTTGGTCACTGTGGTGTCCAAATATCAGCTTCCTAGCTCAAAAGGTGCCTGAGATATTGCCCAGACGAGAAATAAGATAAATAATTAATTGATTGATTAATTTGATTGATTGATTGATTGATTAATTGTGCAATAAAAAATGTAAAAAAAGATCATAAAATAATTGATTTCTTAATCATTTGGCTAATAGCATACCTAAACCTCCAATGTTTCATCCGAATCTGCAACTTTTTGAAAATAGACGAATCAAGTAATTAATCAAAAAAAAAAAAATTTGATTAATTGATTAATCAATAAATCAAAAAGAGTTATAGCCAAATCAAAAGTTGTAAGTTTTAGCCAAAAAAGAGTTATAGCCTTTACAGCCAAATCACTTGGTCATTGTCATGTCCAAATAACAGCTTCTTAGCTCAAAAGGTGCCGAAGATATTGCCCAGATGAGAAATAAAATAAATAATTGATTGATTAATTGTGTAATTTAAAAAAAGATCATAAAATAATTGATTTCTTAATCAATTGGCTAATAGCATACCTAAACCTCCAATGTTTCATCTGAATCTATAACTTTTTGAAAATAGATGAATCAAGTAATTAATCGAAACCAAAAAAAATTGATGAATTGATTAATCAATAAATCAAAAAGAGTTATAGCCAAATCAAAAGTTGTACGTTTTAGCCAAAAAAGAGTTATAGCCTTTACAGCCAAATCACTTGGTCATTGTCATGTCCAAACAACAGCTTCCTCGCTCAAAAGGTGTCTAAGATATTGCCCAGATGAGAAATAAAATAAACAAGTCAGGAGACAACGATGGTTCACGAGTGAGCGGTATTCAATGACAAAGGACAGACAGACTATAACTGAAACAGGCCCGGACTGGGGGGTCGGGGGCCCACGTAACAGGTGTCGGCCCCCGACATGCAGTGTACATGCCTATTTACGAAGGGCCCCAATGCGCTGCGTGCGCAGGCCTTTAAGACACAATACTGAAAATTCGGTTAGATTCTGACAACTTTGAAAATTTGACCTTTGTGACCTTGAAATATCAAAACGAAGGTTACTGGGCTTGAAATAAGATAGGAAATAATGTACAATCAGTGATGAGGTTAGTTAGCTACACAATACCGAAAATTCGGTTCGATTCCGACAACTTTGAAAATTTGACCTTTGTGACCTTCAAAGGTCAAAACGAAGGTTAGTGACCTTGAAATGAGATAGAAAATAATGTACAATCAGTTATGAGGTTAGTTAGCTACACAATACCGAAAATTCGGTTCGATTCCGACAACTTTGAAAGTTTGACCTTTGTGACCTTCAAAGGTCAAAGGTCGAAGATTCTGAAATTTGTTGGAAAACTTGGATTTGATGATGTATGTGATAATATAAGATCATGTACGAGATTTCACCCTATCAGGAAGCGAACAATGTAATAAAACCATCCAAAATCGACTTTTCTAAATTTCGTGACCTTGTGACCTTGACCTTGGGGCGAAAATGAAAAATCGAGCTCCGTGGGGCTAGACACATGGCATTGGCCTAACCAAATACCGAAACCCCGTCAGATTCCATCAAACCCCTCGGAGAAGATGTAGCTTGGACTTGATTACCCCCTAAAAAGACATCTTTTTTGGGCGTCGCTCCGCCCACAATGGGCGCAATACGCCCACTCTAGGCAGGACACAACTAGATCATGATATCAACCTCCCACCCAAGTTTCATCGAGATTGGATGATATTATCGGGTAGTTATGCTGCGGACAGACAGACAGACACACACCCATGACGAATATAGTGGTCACTCTATTTGATAACTCGTGAACCAATAAATGATTAATAAATCGATAATAATTAAGTAATTAAACATTTAATTGATTAATCAAAAAATAAGAAATATTGTTTCGGCCGAAGCACGTGTTCACTATTGTGCCCAAATTTCAGCTTCCCAGCTCAAAGGATGGCCGAGTTATCGCTCGGACAAACGAGAAAACCTTGACCATAATGTACACCAAGTATTCGACTTACCACCTCTGATTTCCTAAAGTATACCTACTGTATGTATACCTACGTAGTAGGGTTTCTCACCTTTTCATCTGCTCTGAAATTTTTCCTTTGAAATTCTTCTTCTTCTGACATAAAATGCATTCTTTGGTAAGAACAGGTGCATCAAAACTTCCACCTCAAGAATGTCGATGTGTGTGAACGTTGTCAGGAATACCTTTGAGCTTGTTCAGATCCTTGTTGTGGGTAAACGTCTGGGAAGTGACGGTGTTGCAGGTGCTTGGTCTCTGAAAGACAGAATGTCGTTTCCATTATTACAGCACGCGCACACAAAACGGAATGCCAGGTAAAGCAATTGGTTCACTTTGTCTGTTACACACCTGGAATGTTACAGCCGTCAGTCTATGATCGAGGAACTACTTGATTCACCTGGAATGTTACAGACGTTATTCTATGTTCGAAGAACGACTTGATTCACCTGGAATGTTACAGACGTTATTCTATGTTTGAGGAACTACTTGATTCACCTGGAATGTTACAGCCGTCAGTCTATGTTCGAAGAACGACTTAATTCACCTGGAATGTTACAGCCGTCAGTCTATGTTCGAAGAACGACTTAATTCACCTGGAATGTTACAGACGTTAGTCTATGTTTGAGGAACTACTTAATTCACCTGGAATGTTACAGACGTTATTCTGTGTTTGAGGAACAACTTAATTCACCTGGAATGTTACAGACGTTATTCTATGTTTGAGGAACTACTTAATTCACCTGGATTGTTACAGACGTTATTCTATGTTTGAGGAACTACTTAATTCACCTGGAATGTTACAGACGTTATTCTATGTTTGAGGAACTACTTAATTCACCTGGAATGTTACAGACGTTATTCTGTGTTTGAGGAACTACTTAATTCACCTGGAATGTTACAGACGTTATTCTATGTTTGAGGAACTACTTAATTCACCTGGAATGTTACAGACGTTATTCTGTGTTTGAGGAACTACTTAATTCACCTGGAATGTTACAGACGTTATTCCATGTTCCAGGAACTACTTAATTCACCTGGAATGTTACAGACGTTATTCTATGTTTGAGGAACTACTTAATTCACCTGGAATGTTACAGACGTTATTCTGTGTTTGAGGAACTACTTAATTCACCTGGAATGTTACAGACGTTATTCCATGTTCCAGGAACTACTTAATTCACCTGGAATGTTACAGACGTTATTCCATGTTCCAGGAACTACTTAATTCACCTGGAATGTTACAGACGTTATTCTGTGTTTGAGGAACTACTTAATTCACCTGGAATGTTACAGACGTTATTCTGTGTTTGAGGAACTACTTAATTCACCTGGAATGTTACAGACGTTATTCTGTGTTTGAGGAACTACTTAATTCACCTGGAATGTTACAGACGTTATTCTGTGTTCCAGGAACTACTTAATTCTAGTTTAATTTTACCTTTTGTACACTGTATAACACGAATCGGAACAGAAACCTGTAGTTCAGCATGTCTGAATTTGTCCCATCGCACCTGCGCAGACCAGTGATCATTTTTTCAGTCTGTCTGTCCGGCCGCCACACTAAAGTGTAAAAGACGCTGCGTCAACGGAGGTAAACTTCCGGATTTTTATTTTACAACATTCAATAAAACGTTCTTTTATTTCGATCTCTAATTTCAATCAATCTTTTATTTCAATCTCACACTCTTACGATGTCTCTCCGAAAAGACCGACTGGACAACCCTCCCATCCACTTTCTGAATAATCCTCTCCAAGAAGTTCTGTCACTCAAGCTTTTGGGTCTCACTATTTGCCATGATCTTTCCTGGGAAAACCACATTTCAAATCTGGCCTCCAAAGCCAGTCGCCGACTCGGCATCCTCCGTCGTGCGAAGTCCTTCCTTGGCACACCTGAGCTCCTCACCACATTCAAGGCTTTCATCCGCAGCTCAATGGAATACTGCTCTCCCCTCTGGGCTGGTGCTCCTGCCTCACACCTAGCTCGTCTTCACGCTGTTGAAACCAAAGCTTTCAGAATCATTGGAATCTCCCGCGATGAAGCTAACTCCAAGGGCCTTTCACTCACTCACCGCAGGCAGGTAGGTGGTCTTTCCGTCTTCTACCGACTCCTCTCCGGCCTTGCTCCTCCAGCTCTCTCTGGGCTCTGTCCCGCAAATATTCCTACAGGTCGCACAAGATCTGCCTGCAGCCCTCTTATGGTTAAACTGCCAAAATCAAGACTCTCTGCCCACCTTCATTCCTCTTTTTTCCCGCCTCTGGAACAAACTCCCTCACTCTCTTCAATCCCACTCCTCCCTCCAGGCCTTTAAAACAGCTGTTCACCACCATCTCTTATCTTCCCCCATCCAAAACCTTGATCTTTTCTACCCCCGCTAATTTCACCCCAAATCCACTTTTTTGAAATACCCACTTCCTTCCTGGAAGTCCTTGGTGTACTGTGTTTATACTTCTCCCACCCCCCCCCTTTCCCACGCTGCCTCCCCCCCAAACCCCTCCCTCCCACACTTTCCCGATGTCCCTGCTCTCAAATGTTGTGTTTATGTGCTTTCCCTTCTCTCCCCATCTTGTCTACCGCTCCCCTTTTTATATACTTTGTGTGTTTGTCTGTTTGATTTGTTTGTGTGATAAATGTGAGCTCTTTCACGAGCCTCGATTATGTGTACAAAAAATAAAATAATAATAAAAAAATCTAATGATATCGTTGAAAACTGAACAACACAAATTGCCATTTTTGTCCCTTTCAAAACCGTCCGTGTAAAGCCATGGTCCCATAGAGCCTGCGTTGGTATACGATGGCCTACGATGGCCCAAACCTACGATGGCCCAAACCTACGATGGCCCACGATCACTCCGAACAAGTCGGCATGAACTGATGATGATGAAGTGATGGCTGGGGTTTATATACCCCCAAAGTAGCTACGAGGACGCACGAGGATCCTCGCAGGATTGTCGTACGACAGTCGTACGATAGTCTACGATTGTAGGATCGTGGACCATCGTAGACCATCTTTTGAACATTTCAAAAGATGATTTTCCAACCTACGATGGCCACAAAATCGTACGTCGACGCATGATGGGCTCCACGATGCTACCATCGTAGACAATCGTATACCAACGTAGGCTCTATGGGACCATGGCTTTACAGAACTTACACAAACCATTACCCCATTTATGTCGTCTCGACCAATCAAATTTGCTGCTCGCAGACTCCGCCCATCTCGAGATCGCCCGGGGTAAGGTGTTCTATGAACTCTCTAGGTGTTTACAGTATCCAATCTGTGTCACATGACGTGTGTCCCAAGATCACTCATCACTTAGTCATATTAAACAGGAAGTTGTAATTTGTTCAGGGTGCCGGAGATAGCTCGCCGACCCTTCATCAAGGACACCTGGCACCTTTAATGTCCACCGACGAATACCGACAGACGTGATGTCTATTTAACGTCTGTCCAAGGTGCGGCGCACACACACATCGATGAAACATCAAGATGACATTTCACCACATCAGGATGTGTGGGCCTACTTCTAGGCCATCCTACCAAGTCTTTGTTTGTTTACCATTTTAAGTCTTAATTTAATTGTACATTCTCACACAATCTGTATAAAAATACCCTTTTCTCTGTATCACAAAAACTTTTAAACGGTAAAACGTGAAGCAGCCTCAGACGTTTGTTGTTGCAAAATTAATTTGGCCTTTTGGGGGCTTCTCTCCCCCTCTCTCCTGGAATTTACTTGAATTGCAATTTCCTTTGATTTCTACTTATGGATCTTCGTTTCTTTGCCGGTGAAGGTCTTTGTTTGTTTGTCAGTGAAGGTGAACCCACCATTGCTGTTTATAGCATCGATTAGCTCCTTATCTCGAGGCGAAACCTTCACTCAGATTCAGGGCGGCCATTTTGTTAATCTGATGACGACTTATGTCTGAAGCTTTGCTGCTCCAGATCGACGCTGATGTATCCCTGCACAGTCCGTGTGATCATGGCACACATCTCCTTTTGGGTCATGGTCCATGTGATCAGGGCACACATCTCCTTTTGGGTCGTGGTCCGTGTGATCATGGCACACATCTCCTTTTGGGTCATGGTCCATGTGATCATGGCACATATCTCCTTTTGGGTCGTGGTCCGTGTGATCATGGCACACATCTCCTTTTGGGTCATGGTCCGTGTGATCATGGCACACATCTCCTTTTGGGTCATGGTCCCTGTGATCATGGCACATATCTCCTTTTGGGTCATGGTCCATGTGATCATGGCACACATCTCCTTTTGGGTCATGGTCCGTGTGATCATGGCACATATCTCCTTTTGGGTCATGGTCCATGTGTGATCATGGCACATATCTCCTTTTGGGTCATGGTCCATGTGATCATGGCACACATCTCCTTTTGGGTCATGGTCCGTGTGATCATGGCACATATCTCCTTTTGGGTCATGGTCCATGTGATCATGGCACATATCTCCTTTTGGGTCATGGTCCGTGTGATCATGGCACATATCTCCTTTTGGGTCATGGTCCGTGTGATCATGGCACATATCTCCTTTTGGGTCATGATCCATGTGATCATGGCACATATCTCCTTTTGGGTCATGGTCCGTGTGATCATGGCACACATATCCTTTTGTGTCATGGTCCGTGTGATCATGGCAAAGATATCCTTTTGGGTCATGGTCCATGTGATCATGGCACACATCTCCTTTTGGGTCGTGGTCCGTGTGATCATGGCACATATCTCCTTTTGGGTCATGGTCCGTGTGATCATGGCACATATATCCTTTTGGGTCATGGTCCGTGTGATCATGGCACATATCTCCTTTTGTGTCATGGTCCGTGTGATCATGGCACATATCTCCTTTTGGGTCATGGTCCGTGTGATCATGGCACATATATCCTTTTGTGTCATGGTCCGTGTGATCATGGCACATATATCCTTTTGGGTCATGGTCCATGTGATCATGGCACACATCTCCTTTTGGGTCGTGGTCCGTGTGATCATGGGACACATCTCCTTTTGGGTCATGGTCCATGTGATCATGGGACATATCTCCTTTTGGGTCATGGTCCGTGTGATCATGGCACATATATCCTTTTGGGTCATGGTCTGTGTGATCATGGCACATATATCCTTTTGGGTCATGGTCCATGTGATCATGGCACATATCTCCTTTTGGGTCATGGTCCGTGTGATCATGGCACATACATCCTTTTGGGTCATGGTCCAAGTGATCATGGCACACATCTCCTTTTGGGTCATGGTCCGTGTGATCATGGCACACATCTCCTTTTTGGTCATGGTCCATGTGATCATGGCACATATCTCCTTTTGGGTCATGGTCTGTGTGATCATGGCACATATATCCTTTTGGGTCATGGTCCGTGTGATCATGGCACATATCTCCTTTTGGGTCATGATCCATGTGATCATGGCACATATCTCCTTTTGGGTCATGGTCCGTGTGATCATGGCACATACATCCTTTTGGGTCATGGTCCATGTGATCATGGCACATATATCCTTTTGGGTCATGGTCCAAGTGATCATGGCACACATCTCCTTTTGGGTCATGGTCCGTGTGATCATGGCACACATCTCCTTTTTGGTCATGGTCCATGTGATCATGGCACATATCTCCTTTTGGGTCATGGTCCGTGTGATCATGGCACATATATCCTTTTGGGTCATGGTCCGTGTGATCATGGCACATATCTCCTTTTGGGTCATGATCCGTGTGATCATGGCACATATATCCTTTTGTGTCATGGTCCGTGTGATCATGGCAAATATATCCTTTTGGGTCATGGTCCGTGTGATCATGGCACATATCTCCTTTTGGGTCATGGTCCGTGTGATCATGGCACATATATCCTTTTCTGTCATGGTCCGTGTGATCATGGCACATATATCCTTTTGGGTCATGGTCCGTGTGATCATGGCACATGGTCCGTGTGATCATGGCACATATATGCTTTTGGGTCGTGGTCCGTGTGATCATGGCACATATATCCTTTTGGGTCATGGTCCGTGTGATCATGGCACATATATCGTTTTGGGCCATGGGCCGTGTGATCATGGCACATATATCCTTTTGGGTCATGGTCCGTGTGATCATGGCACATGTCTCCTTTTGGGTCATGATCCGTGTGATCATGGCACACATCTCCTTTTGGGTCATGGTCCGTGTGATCATGGCACATATCTCCTTTTGGGTCATGGTCCGTGTGATCATGGCACATATCTCCTTTTAGGTCATGATGCGTGTGATCATGGCACATATCTCATTTTGGGTCACGGTCCGTGTGATCATGGCACATATCTAATTTTGGGTCACGGTCCGTGTGATCATGGCACATATATCCTTTTGGGTCGGGGTCCGTGTGATCATGGCACATATATCGTTTTGTGTCGTGGTCCATGTGATCATGGCACATATCTCCTTTTGGGTCATGGCCCGTGTGATCATCGCACACATCTCATTTTGAGTCATGATCCCCGTGATCATGGCACACATCTCCTTTTGGGTCATGGTCCGTGTGATCATCGCACATCTCATTTTGGGTCATGGTCTGTGTGATCATGGCACAAGTCTCCTTTTGGATCATGGTCGGTGTGATCATCGCACATCTCATTTTGGGTGGTGGCCCGTGTGATCATCATCCATCTCATTTTGGGTAGTGGTCCATGTGATCATCACACATCTCATTTTGGGTCGTGGCCCGTGTGATCACCACACATCTCATTTTGGGTCGTGGCCCGTGTGATCATCACACATCTCATTTTGTGTCGTGGTCCGTGTGATCATCACACATCTCATTTTGGGTCGTGGTCCGTGTGATCATCACACATCTCATTATGGGTCGTGGTCCGTGTGATCATCACACATCTCATTATGGGTCGTGGTCCGTGTGATCATCACACATCTCATTATGGGTCGTGGTCCGTGTGATCATCACACATCTCATTATGGGTCGTGGTCCGTGTGATCATCACACATCTCATTATGGGTCGTGGTCCGTGTGATCATCACACATCTCATTTTGGGTCGTGGTCCATGTGATCATCACACATCTCATTTTGGGTCGTGGTCCATGTGATCATCACACATCTCATTTTGGGTCGTGGTCCATGTGATCATCACACATCTCATTATGGGTCATGGTCCGTGTGATCATCGCACACTTCTCATTTTGGATCGTAGTCCATGGTCACCCCCTGTGGACTGGATTTCCACCCTTCATCCCCCACAAATGTCGTTTCACGTCGGCCATGTCCTCATTTTGTGAAAATGTTCCAAGCAGATCACGAAGACAAAGTCAAACCCTGCCTCGTCAACGGTCTATGTGAAGTTTAAATCTTTGATTACTAAGAGATGTTCATCCTTTAATAAACTACTGATGCTTTTCCTTTGTGTGTCCCAATTCAAAGTTCCCTTAATGGCGGACTCCTGTCGTTCAGGAAAAATGTTCCGGTTTATCAAAAGTCCATAATTAGGCCTCGCATTACTTCAGCGCCAGTTCGCGTTTTGTGATCTTTGACCTCTATTGGTAGATTTTCAATGAATTCCGAGAAGACGGTACATGTCATCATTTCGTCCTCCGAGACTCCACACGGCCGTGGCCGCCATGACGGTTGAGTGTTTGAAGCGTTCATTTGTCACCGCGCTCTCCGCCATTGATCCGTCAATGCCATCGCCATCGGGAATGTGCTGAGTGATGTTCTCGGGCTTTTCCTTTGACTGTGAAAACTGCTGAGTTGCATCGACCAAAAAAAGAAAGAACCATTGAGGCGAACGGTTCATTATAGGCCTAATCTGTGATTTGCACAACATGGACCGACCCATCATTCCATGATCGTAATTTGAAAGTGAAACAAAAATCTGATTTAAAAAAAAACTCCAAACTACAACATACGATCGTTATCAAAATTCACACTTTCCACCATTGTATGAAAAATACATCATCAAGAGGTAAAGGTACTTTTCTTAGCAATCTACAAGGAGGCAGCCATGCCTCGTCCGTGATTGGCTGAAACACACGAGACGTCACCGTGTGTGTCATGGCCAATCTGAGCACGCTAACATTTCGGTGATGTCATGTGTTGTGTCTTAATTAGCTGCACATTGTCCATGTTGCGGATGCACTTTGACTCGTCCAATTCGTCAGCAATCCCGATCAGATGAGAGGTGATTCATCAAGTCATACCCTCCGTCGTCTTCCTCTTTCCTGAGCCTCGCTCTTAAAAAAGAGGCCTCCACCTCATGGCAGAGATGTCAACAAAGTTGAGAGCTTTCAATTTCGCGGATTTACAGGACAGACGGATGTGATGCTGGATACGGCCCCACAGTAAAGGGCAGTGCTCCAATAAGCTACAGAGGCCTTGTAGGCCATGAGTAATTGTTTTTATTTATTTATTTATTTAAGGAAGGAATCGTTGTGTAATCTATTTATTTATTTAAGGAAGGAATCGTTGTGTAATCTATTTATTTATTTAAGAAGGAATTGTTGTGTAATCTATTTATTTATTTAAGAAGGAATTGTTGTGTAATCTATTTATTTATTTAAGAAGTAATTGTTGTGTAATCTATTTATTTATGTAAGAAGGAATTGTTGTGTAATCTATTTATTTATTTAAGAAAGGAATCGTTATGTAATCTATTTATTTATTTAAGGAAGGAATAAGGAATATTACAACCCTAACAACCCTAACCCTAACCCTAACAACCCTAACAACCCTAACCCTAATCTCTGAGGGCCTTTCACTCACTCACCGCAGGCAGGTAGGTGGTCTTTCTGTCTTCTACCGACTCCTCTCCGGCCTTGCACCCCCAGCTCTCTCTGTGCTCTGTCCCCCAAATATTCCTACAGGTCGCACAAGATCTGCCAGCAACCCTCTGATGGTTAAACTGCCGAAATCTCGGCTCTCTGCTCACCTTCACTCTTTCATTCCTCTTTTCTCCCGCCTCTGGAACAAACTCCCTCACTCCCTTCAATCCCACTCCTCCCTCCAGGTCTTTAAAACAGCTGTTCACCACCATCTCTTATCTTCCCCCATCCAAAACCTTGATCTTTTCTACCCCCGCTAATTCACCCCAGATCCACCTTGTTTGAAATTCCAACTTCTTTCCTGGAAGTCCTGGCAGTGTCCATATGTTTTATACCTCTCCCACTGCCCCCTTCCCACGCCCCCCCCCCCCCCCAAAGCCCTCGCCCTCTCTCAGATCTCTCGATGTCTCCATGTCTCTCGGTCCCTGCTCTCAAATGTTGTGTTTGTGTCCTTCCCCCTCTCTCCCCCTCTCTCCCCATCTTGTCTACCGCTCCCTATGTTATATGTTTTATGTGTCGGTTTGTCTTTCTGTGTGTTCATGTGATTAATGTTCGCTCTTTCACGAGCCTCGATATTGTATACAAAAAAAAAAAAAAAATTGTTGTGTAATCTATTTATTTAAGAAGGAATTGTTGTGTAATCTATTTATTTATTGAAGAAGGAATTGTTGTGTAATCTATTTATTTCTTTAAGAAGGAATCGTTATGTAATCTATTTATTTATTTAAGAAGGAATTGTTGTGTAATCTATTTATTTATTTAAGAAGGAATTGTTGTGTAATCTATTTATTTATTTAAGAAAGGAATCGTTCTGGAATCTATTTATTTATTTAAGGAAGGAATTGTTGTGTAATCTATTTATTTATTTAAGAAGGAATTGTTGTGTAATCTATTTATTTATTTAAGGAAGGAATCGTTGTGTAATCTATTTGTTTATTTAAGAAGGAATTGTTGTGTAATCTATTTATTTATTTAAGAAGGAATTGTTGTGTAATCTATTTATTTATTTAAGAAGGAATTGTTGTGTAATCTATTTATTTATTTAAGGAAGGAATCGTTGTGTAATCTATTAATTTATATAAAAAGGAATTGTTGTGTAATCTATTTATTTATTTAAGAAGGAATTGTTGTGTAATCTATTTATTTATTTAAGGAAGGAATTGTTGTGTAATCTATTTATTTATTTAAGAAGGAATTGTTGTGTAATCTATTTATTTATATAAAAAGGAATTGTTGTATAATCTATTTATTTATTTAAGAAGGAATTGTTGTGTAATCTATTTATTTATTTAAGAAGGAATTGTTGTGTAATCTATTTATTTATTTAAGAAGGAATTATTGTGTAATCTATTTATTTATTTAAGAAGGAATTGATGTATAATCTATTCATTTATTTAAGAAGGAATTGTTGTATAATCTATTTATTTATTTAAGAAGGAATTGTTGTGTAATCTATTTATTTATTTAAGAAGGAATTGTTGTGTAATCTATTTATTTATTTAAGAAGGAATTGTTGTGTAATCTATTTATTTATTTAAGGAAGGAATCGTTGTGTAATCTGTTTATTTATTTAAGGAAGGAATTGTTGTGTAATCTATTTATTTATATAAAAAGGAATTGTTGTGTAATCTATTTATTTATTTAAGAAGGAATTGTTGTGTAATCTATTTATTTATTTAAGGAAGGAATCGTTGTGTAATCTATTAATTTATATAAAAAGGAATTGTTGTGTAATATATTTATTTATTTAAGAAGGAATTGTTGTGTAATCTATTTATTTATTTAAGGAAGGAATTGTTGTGTTATCTATTTATTTATTTAAGAAGGAATTGTTGTGTAATCTATTTATTTATTTAAGGAAGGAATTGTTGTATAATCTATTTATTTATTTAAGAAGGAATTGTTGTGTAATCTATTTATTTATTTAAGAAGGAATTGTTGTGTAATCTATTTATTTATTTAAGAAGGAATTATTGTGTAATCTATTTATTTATTTAAGAAGGAATTGTTGTATAATCTATTTATTTATTTAAGAAGGAATTGTTGTATAATCTATTCATTTATTTAAGAAGGAATTGTTGTGTAATCTATTTATTTATTTAAGAAGGAATTGTTGTGTAATCTATTTATTTATTTAAGGAAGGAATTGTTGTATAATCTATTCATTTATTTAAGAAGGAATTGTTGTGTAATCTATTTATTTATTTAAGAAGGAATTGTTGTGTAATCTATTTATTTATTTAAGAAGGAATTGTTGTGTCATCTATTTATTTATTTAAGAAGGAATTGTTGTGTAATCTATTTATTTATTTGAAGAAGGAATTGTTGTATAATCTATTTATTTATTTAAGAAGGAATTGTTGTGTAATCTATTTATTTATTTAAGAAGGAATTGTTGTGTAATCTATTTATTTATTTAAGGAAGGAATCGTTGTGTAATCTATTTATTTATTTAAGAAGGAATTGTTGTGTCATCTATTTATTTATTTAAGAAGGAATTGTTGTGTAATCTATTTATTTATTTGAAGAAGGAATTGTTGTATAATCTATTTATTTATTTAAGGAAGGAATCGTTGTGTAATCTATTTATTTATATAAAAAGGAATTGTTGTATAATCTATTGATTTATTTAAGAAGGAATTGTTGTGTAATCTATTTATTTATTTAAGAAGGAATTGTTGTGTAATCTATTTATTTATTGAAGAAGAAATTGTTGTGTAATCTATTTATTTAAGAAGGAATTGTTGTGTAATCTATTAATTTATTTAAGAAGGAATTGTTGTGTAATCTATTTATTTATTTAAGGAAGGAATTGTTGTGTAATCAATTTATTTATTTAAGAAGGAATTGTTGTGTAATCTATTTATTTATTTAAGGAAGGAATTGTTGTGTAATCAATTTATTTATTTAAGAAGGAATTGTTGTGTAATCTATTTATTTATTTAAGAAGGAATTGTTGTGTAATCTATTTATTTATTTAAGGAAGGAATCGTTGTGTAATCTGTTTATTTATTTAAGGAAGGAATTGTTGTGTAATCTATTTATTTATTTAAGAAGGAATTGTTGTGTCATCTATTTATTTATTGAAGAAGAAATTGTTGTGTAATCTATTTATTTAAGAAGGAATTGTTGTGTAATCTATTAATTTATTTAAGAAGGAATTGTTGTGTAATCTATTTATTTATTTGAAGAAGGAATTGTTATGTAATCTATTTATTTATTTAAGAAGGAATTGTTGTGTTATCTATTTATTTATTTGAAGAAGGAATTGTTGTGTTATCTATTTATTTATTTAAGAAGGAATTGTTGTGTAATCGATTAATTTATTTAAGGAAGGAATCGTTGTGTAATCTATTTATTTATATAAAAAGGAATTTGTTGTATAATCTATTTATTTATTTGAAGAGGGAATTGTTGTATAATCTATTTATTTATTTAAGAAGGAATTGTTGTGTAATCTATTTATTTATTTAAGGAAGGAATCGTTGTGTAATCTATTTATTTATTTAAGGAAGGAATCGTTGTGTAATCTATTTATTTATTTAAGAAGGAATTGTTGTGTAATCTATTTATTTATTTAAGAAGGAATTGTTGTGTAATCTATTTATTTATTGAAGAAGAAATTGTTGTGTAATCTATTTATTTATTGAAGAAGAAATTGTTGTGTAATCTATTAATTTATTTAAGAAGGAATTGTTGTGTAATCTATTTATTTATTTAAGGAAGGAATTGTTGTGTAATCAATTTATTTATTTAAGAAGGAATTGTTGTGTAATCTATTTATTTATTTAAGAAGGAATTGTTGTGTAATCTATTTATTTATTTAAGGAAGGAATCGTTGTGTAATCTGTTTATTTATTTAAGGAAGGAATTGTTGTGTAATCTATTTATTTATATAAAAAGGAATTATTGTATAATCTATTTATTTATTTGAAGAGGGAATTGTTGTATAATCTATTTATTTATTTAAGAAGGAATTGTTGTGTAATCTATTTATTTATTTAAGGAAGGAATCGTTGTGTAATCTATTTATTTATATAAAAAGGAATTGTTGTATAATCTATTTATTTATTGAAGAAGAAATTGTTGTGTAATCTATTTATTTAAGAAGGAATTGTTGTGTAATCTATTAATTTACACAACTATTGTAGTTGTAATTGTTTGTAGTTGTTTGTAGTTGTAACATTACAACATTACACAACTATGTAATCTATTAATTCACGGTTCGTTTTTTCGCAGGTCTCCACGCTCTCCATCGAAATCGAAGTTAAGTCATTGTTCCAATTTGTATTTTCGTTATAACTGTATTTCTTTTATGGTGTATGTACGTATATTGTCCCGTCAAAGATTTTCGGTGCAAATCTTTCATACCTGTATTGAAAATCGCGTTAATTCGTGTCGTCTCGAGGTCCTGTACAGTGTACACTGTACAACCTTGAGGCTTTGTTTTTCTCTCAGCGCCTGTCGTTTGTGATCCAATAACTTTCGTTCTCTGTTTTCGCAGTCTTTCCACCCCAAAGCCTACTTCCTTATGTAAATCTCAACTCAAAAAAAACAAAAAAAAAAGACTACCTTCTCTGTGCTCATTCGTTTATTCATTCTTATTCGTTCGTTCGTTCTTCGACCACGTGTTTCTCCCCCATTTCCCCAGATAGATTGTCAAATTTCAACTCGTTATTTTATCGTCCATGCGATATTGTTTGATTATAGTTAGTTTTGGTTTGAATTTCCTGTAACTCATAATTAATTAATCGTGTTCTGCTCCTCGTGTGTGGCCTTGTAGTTGTACCCCCGTCGGTGTTTTGTTAACTTAAGCGTGTTTTGCTTGGCTCTTGGTTTTTTCCCTTCTACCCCGAACATAATACTGTCTAACGTTCTAATTCCCCACCCCCCCCCCCAAAAAAAACAAAAAAAAACAAAAACATTTATTTTCTTTTCTCCACGTGTACTGTTGTCTCATCCTGTATTTTCTGTCCAGGTGTGCTGTTCGCCCCACCCCCATTATCTCCTTGCCATCCACCGTTTGCCCTGTTCACGTGACTCGTGGTGGTCCCTCTCGGCTCTCCCCCCGTTGGTATTTTTGTGCATATAAGATTGTTCATAGTTCTGTTTAAATATTTTTAAATATGTTTTACCTTTCCCCTTCTGTTTTTTATTCAGTGGTATATTACAACACGCTGTTTTTCTTCCTATTTAAAAGGCTTTTCTCAATTTCCTCTCCAACTCATTCCACTTCAAAAAAAAGAAATTCAATATCTTATACGTCTCCCTCACTACATGGTCTAAATTCACATTCATTCCATCCCTCCTCCATCATCCTGAACCGGATTGCTAACTTGAAAATCACAACAAACCCAATTTGTTATCAATGTTCGTCTTTCATTAATCATCCACTTTCTAAACTCCCCTCTTGCCCCTCCCATCCAAATCCCCCCCCTTGCACCTACACTCCGAAACTTCCCCCTTGCCCCTCCACTCTTAAACTCCCCCCTTGCCCCTCCACTCCTGAACTCCCCCCTTGCCCTTCCCCTCCTAAACTTCCCCTTTGCCCCTCCCCTCCTAATCCCCCCCCTTGCCCCTCCACTCCTGATCTCCCCCCTTTCCCCTTCCCTCCAAAACTCCCCCCTTGCCCCTCCCCTCCTAAACTCCCCCCTCACTCCTCCCCTTCAAAACTCCCCCCCAATCCCTCCCATTCAATTCTCCCCCCATACCATTCCTCTCCAATTCTCTCTCCTCCACCCTCCTCCTCCAAGCTGCCTCCTCCCCACTTCGTCTCCCTTCTATCTCATACCTCCACCCCCCCAAACCTGCTACTTTCCTCTGCCCCCCCTCAAACAACCCCTCACTGTGCCGCATCCCTTCACCAGCAAACCTTTCATCCTCCTCATCCTTCCCTTTCTTGGAACTCTTCTGCAACATCTGAAACACTATCAACTGCTCTCCCTACCTCCCCCTCTCATCCTTCATCTTACCCTACTCCTCCCCTCCCCTGTCCTGTACCCGATGCTCCCCCTCTCTCTTCATTAACGGTATGGACCTCAAACATCCGGGGCCTTCGCTCAAACCTGACTGATCTCTCCATACAGGTTGCTTCTGACAATCCAGACTTGATCTGCTTAACAGAGACTTTCCTCCTTCAAGATGTCTCTGATTCCTTAATATCTCTTCCTGGTTACTCCCTCCTCCGGTATGATAGACCTGAGCCTCGGCCTGGTGGTGGGGTGGCTATCTTTGTCAAAAACTCTCTTCCTCACTCTCCTTGCACTGCTCTCTTTCCTCCTCACCCGCAAGAGTACCTCTGGTTACGGCTTCCTCTCCGCTCCCACCTTTTGTTCATATGTGTTCTGTACCGTCCCCCAAACAGTGATGACTCCATCTACATTTCAATGTCTGACAACATGGACCAACTTCTATCCACTCATCCCAACTCTCTCTTCCTCATATGTGGTGACTTCAACTGTCATCATGCCACCTGGTTGGGTGTGGGTTCCTCTCTCACTAGTCATGGCACCTCAGCAAAGGACTTCTGTGACTCACTGGGATTGACACAATCTGTCAATTTCCCGACCCGGATCTCAGCCAATGGAGTATCTTCTCTTCTAGACTTGGTTATGACAAACTTCCCTGCTAATGTCTGCTGCTCTTCTTCTGCTCCAATCGGTTCTTCTGATCATGTGCTTGTCAAAGTGGACATCTCTCTGGCCATTCTCAGAGAGCCTCCTCAGCGTCGACGAGTCTGGCATTTCACTCAGGCTGACTGGGACGGTCTTCAAGCAGCCATCAATCGTCTGGATTGGTCTCCCATCTCCACTGCCTCTGACATCAATTCTTCCTGGGAATTCTTCCAAAGCAAACTGATCTCTCTCATGCACAGATTTATCCCATCTCGCCTTCAATTGTCTTACCCTTCCTCCCGTCCATGGTACACTGAATCTTGTGGTGAGGCAGTTGCCCTGAAACAACTTGCCTTTGCCTCTTGGAAGGCTAATCCAACTGAAGGAAATCTCAGTTCCTTCCACCAAGCTCGGAACAAGTGTGTGTCTACCCTCAGGAGTGCCAGGAAGCACTATCTCTCCTCACTCAAGAATGAACTCTCAAACCTGTCTCCTTCCTCCAAATCCTGGTGGCGTCTGGTCAAATCTGTTTCTGGTGTTTGTTCCCCCTCCATCCCCTCCCTTACCTCAAATGGCCACACAGTTGACATCGCACGTGACAAAGCCGAATGCCTCAACTCTGTGTTCGCCTCGAAATCCTTAGTCCCAAACCCATCTCTCTCTGTTCCCACCTTTCCCAGTTGAACCCAAATGCTCCTGGACTCTGTGTCCTTCTCTCCTGACAAGGTGGAGGAGTTTTTGTCAAACCTCGACTCTGATTCTGCAACTGGACCAGATGGCATCAGCCCACGGGTCCTAAAATCCTGCTCTGCCGCTCTATCTCACCCTCTCTCTGTTCTTTTCACCCTATCTTTTGCTCAAGGTCATCTGCCAGCATCCTGGAAATCAGCTAACATTACCGCTTTACACAAAAAAGGTGCAAAAACAGATCCTTGCAACTACAGACCAATCAGCCTGCTCCCATTTATCAGCAAAGTCATGGAATCCATCATTGCTTCGGATATGAAATCTTTCCTCTTCTCCAATGGCTTGATCTCTGATCATCAATTTGGTTTCAGACCAGGTCACTCTACTCTGGACATGCTGCTTCTGCTGTCTCAACAATGGATGGAGGTCCTGAATGCCAAACAGGAAATCAGAGCTGTCTCCCTTGACATATCAAGGGCCTTTGATACGGTCTGGCACCCAGCTCTGCTCACCAAACTCTCCTCCTATGGTATCCATGGAAATCTCCATGCATGGCTTGCGGACTTCCTCTCTGGTCGTAGTCAACGTGTGGCCCTGAATGGATTTCTCTCATCTCCCCTTCCTGTTCAGGCTGGAGTTCCCCAAGGAAGTGTGCTGGGCCCTGTGCTTTTTCTGGTCTTTATCAATGATCTCTCTGACTCTCTGGAAAATCCTCTCTATCTCTTTGCTGATGACTCCACTCTCTGCCGCTCCATTCCTCTTCCCTCAGATAGGCAGTCTGCAGCCTCCTCACTCTCTGAAGACCTGGACAAAATCACAGACTGGTCAAACAAGTGGAACATGTCTTTCAATCCTGCCAAATCTCACTCTCTTACTATGTCTCTCCGAAAAGATCGACTGGACAACCCTCCCATCTACTTTCTCAACAATCCTCTCCAAGAAGTTCTGTCACTCAAGCTTTTGGGTCTCACTATCTGCCATGATCTTTCTTGGGAAAACCACATTTCCAAGCTGGCCTCCAAAGCCAGTCGCCGACTGGGCATCCTCCGTCGTGCGAAGTCCTTCCTCGGCACACCTGAGCTCCTCACCACATACAAGGCTTTCATCCGCAGCTCAATGGAATACTGTTCTCCCCTATGGGCTGGTGCTCCTGCCTCACACCTGGCTCGGCTTCACGCTGTTGAATCCAAAGCTTTCAAAATCATTGGAATCTCCCGCGATGAAGCTATCTCTGAGGGCCTTTCACTCACTCACCACAGGCAGGTAGGTGGTCTTTCTGTCTTCTACCGACTCCTCTCCGGCCTTGCTCCCCCAGCTCTCTCCGTGCTCTGTCCCCCAAATATTCCTACAGGTCGCACAAGATCTGCCAGCAACCCTCTGATGGTTAAACTGCCGAAATCTCGGCTCTCTGCTCACCTTCACTCTTTCATTCCTCT
The DNA here is from genome assembly GCF_964187855.1 of Myxine glutinosa. NCBI lineage: Eukaryota > Metazoa > Chordata > Myxini > Myxiniformes > Myxinidae > Myxine > Myxine glutinosa. Next base: position 212,541,627 of record NC_136264.1, on the reverse strand, counting down.
TTTCTCCCGCCTGTGGAACAAACTCCCACACTCCCTTCAATCCCTCTCCTCCCTCCAGGTCTTTAAAACAGCTGTTCACCACCATCTCTTATCTTCCCCCATCCATAACCTTGATCTTTTCTACCCCCACTAATTCACCCCAGATCCACCTTGTTTGAAATTCCAACTTATTTCCTGGAAATCCTGGCAGTGTCCATATGTTTATACCTCTCCCACCCCCACCCCCCTTCACATGCCTCCCCCCCTTCACATGCCTCCCCCCTTCACATGCCTCCCCCCCAAAGCCCTCTCCCTCCCACAGATCTCTCGATGTCTCCATGTCTCTCGGTCCCTGCTCTCAAATGTTGTGTTTGTGTCCTTCCCCCTCTCTCCCCGTCTTGTCTGCCGCTCCCGATGTTATTTGTTTTATGTGTCTGTTTGTCTTTCTGTGTGATTAATTTTCGCTCTTTCACGAGCCTCGATCTTGTATACAAAAAAAAACAAAAAAAAAAAAAAAAAATTTATTTAAGAAGGAATTGTTGTGTAATCTATTTATTTATTTGAAGAAGGAATTGTTATGTAATATATTTATTTATTTGAAGAAGGAATTGTTGTGTTATCTATTTATTTATTTAAGAAGGAATTGTTGTGTAATCTATTTATTTATTTAAGGAAGGAATCGTTGTGTAATCTATTTATTTATATAAAAAGGAATTTGTTGTATAATCTATTTATTTATTTAAGAAGGAATTGTTGTGTAATCTATTTATTTATTTAAGAAGGAATTGTTGTGTAATCTATTTATTTATTGAAGAAGAAATTGTTGTGTAATCTATTTATTTAAGAAGGAATTGTTGTGTAATCTATTAATTTATTTAAGAATGAATTGTTGTGTAATCTATTTATTTAAGAAGGAATTGTTGTGTAATCTATTAATTTATTTAAGAAGGAATTGTTGTGTAATCTATTTATTTATTTGAAGAAGGAATTGTTGTGTCATCTATTTATTTATTTAAGAAGGAATTGTTGTGTCATCTATTTATTTATTTGAAGAAGGAATTGTTGTGTAATCTATTTATTTATTTAAGAAGGAATTGTTGTGTAATCTATTAATTTATTTAAGGAAGGAATCGTTGTGTAATCTATTTATTTATTTAAGAAGGAATAGTTGTGTAATCTATTAATTTATTTAAGGAAGGAATCGTTGTGTAATCTATTTGTTTATTTAAGAAGGAATTGTTGTGTAATCTATTTATTTATTTAAGAAGGAATTGTTGTGTAATCTATTTATTTATTTAAGTAAGGAATCGTTGTGTAATCTATTTATTTATATAAAAAGGAATTGTTGTGTAATCTATGTATTTATGAAGGAATTGTTGGGTAATCTATTTATTTATTTAAGGAAGGAATCGTTGTGTAATCTATTTATTTATATAAAAAGGAATTGTTGTGTAATCTATTTATTTATGAAGGAATCGTTGTGTAATCTATTTATTTATTTAAGGAAGGAATTGTTGTGTAATCTATTTATTTATTTAAGGAAGGAATTGTTGTGTAATCTATTTATTTATTTAAGAAGGAATTGTTGTGAAATCTATTTATTTATTTAAGGAAGGAATCGTTGTGTAATCTATTTATTTATATAAAAAGGAATTGTTGTGTAATCTATTTATTTATGAAGGAATTGTTGTGTTATCTATTTATTTATTTAAGAAGGAATTGTTGTGTAATCTATTTATTTATTTAAGGAAGGAATTGTTGTGTAATCTATTTATTTATTTAAGAAGGAATTGTTGTGAAATCTATTTATTTATTTAAGGAAGGAATCGTTGTGTAATCTATTTATTTATATAAAAAGGAATTGTTGTGTAATCTATTTATTTATTTAAGAAGGAATTGTTGTATAATCTAATAATTTATTTAAGGAAGGAATCGTTGTGTAATCTATGTATTTATGAAGGAATTGTTGGGTAATCTATTTATTTATTTAAGGAAGGAATCGTTGTGTAATCTATTTATTTATATAAAAAGGAATTGTTGTGTAATCTATTTATTTATGAAGGAATTGTTGTGTAATCTATTTATTTATTTAAGGAAGGAATTGTTGTGTAATCTATTTATTTATTTAAGAAGGAATTGTTGTGAAATCTATTTATTTATTTAAGGAAGGAATCGTTGTATAATCTATTTATTTATTTAAGAAGGAATTGTTGTGTAATCTATTTATTTATATAAAAAGGAATTGTTGTGTAATCTATTTATTTATTTAAGAAGGAATTGTTGTATAATCTAATAATTTATTTAAGGAAGGAATCGTTGTGTAATCTATTTATTTATATAAAAAGGAATTGTTGTGTAATCTATTTATTTATTTAAGAAGGAATTGTTGTGTAATCTATTTATTTATTTGAAGAAGGAATTGTTGTGTAATCTATTTATTTATTTAAGAAGGAATTGTTGTGTAATCTATTTATTTATTTGAAGAAGGAATTGTTGTGTAATCTATTTATTTATTTGAAAAAGGAATTGTTGTGTAATCTATTTATTTATTTAAGAAGGAATTGTTGTGTAATCTATTTATTTATTTAAGGAAGGAATTGTTGTGTAATCTATTTATTTATTTAAGAAGGAATTGTTGTGTAATCTATTTATTTATTTAAGGAAGGAATCGTTGTGTAATCTATTTGTTTATTTAAGAAGGAATTGTTGTATAATCTATTTATTTATTTAAGAAGGAATTGTTGTGTAATCTATTTATTTATTTAAGAAGGAATTGTTGTGTAATCTATTTATTTATTTAAGGAAGGAATCGTTGTGTAATATATTTATTTATATAAAAAGGAATTGTTGTGTAATCTATTTATTTATTTAGTTAAGAAGGAATTGTTGTGTAATCTATTTATTTATTTAAGGAAGGAATCGTTGTGTAATCTATTTGTTTATTTAAGAAGGAATTGTTGTGTAATCTATTTATTTATTTAAGAAGGAATTGTTGTGTAATCTATTTATTTATTTAAGTAAGGAATCGTTGTGTAATCTATTAATTTTTATAAAAAGGAATTGTTGTGTAATCTATTTATTTATGAAGGAATTGTTGTGTAATCTATTTATTTATTTAAAGAAGGAATCGTTGTGTTATCTATTTATTTATATAAAAAGGAATTGTTGTGTAATCTATTTATTTATGAAGGAATTGTTGTGTAATCTATTTATTTAAGGAAGGAATTGTTGTGTAATCTATTTATTTATTTAAGAAGGAATTGTTGTGTTATCTATTTATTTATTTAAGGAAGGAATCGTTGTGTAATCTATTTATTTATTTAAGGAAGGAATCGTTGTGTAATCTATTTATTTATTTAAGGAAGGAATTGTTGTGTAATCTATTTATTTATTTAAGAAGGAATTGTTGTGTAATCTATTTATTTATTTAAGAAGGAATTGTTGTGTAATCTATTTATTTATTTAAAAAGGAATTGTTGTGTAATCTATTTATTTATTTAAGAAGGAATTGTCGTGTAATCTATTAATTTATTTAAGAAGGAATTGTTGTGTAATCTATTTATTTATTTAAAAAGGAATTGTTGTGTAATCTATTAATTTATTTAAGGAAAGAATTGTTGTGCAATCAATTTGTTTATTTAAGGAAAGAATTGTTGTGCAATTTATTTGTTTATTTAAGAAGGAATTGTTGTTCAATCTATTTATTTGTTTATTTAAGGAAAGAATTGTTGTGCAATCTATTTGTTTATTTAAGAAGGAATTGTTGTGGAATCTATTTATTTAAGGAAGGAATTGTTGTGCAATTTATTTATTTAAGAAGGAATTGTTGTGTAATTGATTTGTTTATTTAAGAAGGAATTGTCGTTCAATCTATTTATTTATTTTAGAAGGAATTGTTGTGTAATCTATTTATTTATTTAAGGAAGGAATTGTTGTGTAATCTATTTATTTATTTAAGGAAGGAATCGTTGTGTAATCTATTTATTTATATAAAAAGGAATTATTGTATAATCTATTTATTTATTTTAGAAGGAATTGTTGTGTAATCTATTTATTTATTTAAGGAAGGAATTGTTGTGTAATCTATTTATTTATTTAAGGAAGGAATCGTTGTGTAATCTATTTATTTATTTTAGAAGGAATTGTTGTGTAGTCTATTTATTTATTTAAGGAAGGAATTGTTGTGTAATCTATTTATTTATTTAAGGAAGGAATCGTTGTGTAATCTATTTATTTATTTAAGGAAGGAATTGTTGTGCAATTTATTTATTTTAGGGAGGAATCGTTGTGCAATCTAGTTATTAGTCCCCTAATAATGTACACCGGAGGGGACTATAGGTTTGCACTCCGTCCCTCTGTCTGTCAGTCCGTCACGCAAAGAACAGTTTTCCGGACTTTTTTTCTAAACGCTTAATGCTAACAATTTCAAACTTGGCACATGGTTTCCTCATGATAAGTTACAGATCAAGTTCGAACTTCACGACGTTTTGATCATTTTTGACAAAGTTATGGCACTTTGAACTTTGGGAATTCTGATAATTCTGATGATCCTTAACTCAGTGCCATTTTAAGTTTTAATTTCCTTTAAAAAAAGATTTTCTCTGCAATAATTGGACCGATTGAGATCAAATTTTCACCGTAGGAGGCACTCGGTCTGTAGAATATTTTAATGGTAATTATGACGTCACATGTCACGTGGTTCGGCCGCCATGTTGTTTTTCGTTCATATATATGATCAACGCACCATGAGGAAAAATATTTCTGAACTATGACATCATCAGTCACGTGGTATGGCAGCTATGTTGGATTTAAGGAAAAAATATTTGAAAATGTTTATCTCCAGAATCACTGAACGGATCAATCCGAAACTTCATACGTATGATTGACCACACATGAGGATTTTATTTTGCAAACTCTGACATCATCAGTCATGTGGTGTGGTGGCCATTTTTTCCTGGAAGCCTGTTATCACTACTCGGAGTTCCAGTTTATTTTCTAATTGCAATACTCTGCTAATCTTCTCTTCTTCGTGGGAAGCATGTTTCTGTGGGTAACATAATTTGCTGGGGGCGTGGCTGTGCGGCTGATGCAGTGCCCCATGTGGATTAGGACAGGAATTTGTAATTTGTTCAGAATGCCGGCGATAACTCACCTACTCTTCGCGAAGGACATCACGGAGTCTTTAATGTCCACCAACTAATGTCGGTAGACGGGATGCCCGATTCAACGTCCATCCAGGGGCGACACAGACATTGATGAATCACCTGCCCGTGAAGCACCTGGATGACTGTTTATAGCTGTGCCTGGATTCGAACCCAGACTAGACAGCTCAGAGTGGAGTTTGCATACTTTTTGGCCATTCACGCTTCACGAATTGATAAGGTGTGTTTTGTATTTTGGCCTCAAGCTGCACATGCTTCAGATACCATGACCTGCAATCGTCATACCTGTGGAAGACTAGTGTGACTCTACCAGTACTCGAACCATGGTATTCCTCAGAATGGAACCCTCGAGGATCTGCACCTGTGTTTGCCTGACATCCCAATAACTCCATAAATGTTTTGTCACATAGTACGAGGTTTATGTGATGGACAAGTTATGTCTTGTCCATCGACCAATCCATCACAGAACTTTCTTCCCTCTTGACGTGATTATCGGTGGGGTGTCACATCGATGGCCATTGTTGTGTTACCTTCATGATGACACTCGTCACGGTAGCGATGGTTCAGGTTGTTTTAATTGTGTAAACAGAGACGTGCAGTCTTCGACCCAATTATCATTCTTTCTTGGAACTCCATCGCCTCCTTACCCTGTAATATGATGCTCCGAGCAATGGAATTATTCCCTGATGAATGATGATTATATTTTATCTTTGGATGATATTCCTCGTAATGTAAATCAAATGCGTGGGCAACAGGGAGTCATTCCTCTAACAAAGTTAAACGAGGAAGTTTCACTTTTAAAGTCGAATGTTAAATGTGACTTGAGCAACATTTGCTAATCCTACTATACGACTCACCATCTGATATGGAACAAGCTTCAGACATTCTCCTTACCTCCAACTATCCTCCCCCCCAAATACATACACATACACAAACATGCGCACACACATACACACACACACACACACACACACACACACACACACACACACACACACACACACACACACACACACACACACACACACACACACATATTGTTACGTTTGTGGGGTTAGGGATGAAATACCATAGTGGAGTTAGGATCGTATAGGTTTTAGCATGGACCGTGGACAGGAAGAAGAAGAACCTCGATGTAATAAGTATGGGAACCTGTCAGGTTAAGAGTATTTGCGTGTCTTCACACGGGGGGTGGAGCTTGCGTTATCGAGATAGGGGTTAAGATTAATTTCCCCAGTGTGTATTTGCCCCCTGTGACTTTTCCTATGTTATTACCACCAGCAGGCCGGCCATAGGAAAACCCTCCATTCCAACAACCGTTCCCTTACAAGCCAAGGAAGAGCCGTCTGGACTAAGGCCCGCCTCCAAAGGGCCTAATAGGCGAAAGCCCCGCCCACGAGAGGCGGAGAAATGAGGGGGCGTTCAAGAAAGGCCGTGAGGCCATGCATCTGAAGGACGTGATTGGACGAAGAACGTGGGCGGGGCGAACTGGGGTGCGGACGCTGCGATTGGCTCTCGAGCTTAAGGAGAAGAGAAGGTCGTCATCTGGCATGGGTGGAACAATAAGGCTGGGGTTCGTGTGCTTCTTGGGGTTTTTGTGCGAGCCTTTGGAGAGCAAGGAGCTCATGGCTGCATTGGTGGCTGTCGAAGGAGGGTTTGGACTGCAGGGCTTTGGGAGCTGAAGACCGCAATGTTGCTCATTGTAACAAAGAGGTGGAGAAGCGAGAGGGGCATCTTCACAACTCACCTCTCGTTCGTGGGCCATCGAGTGCGGTGCTGCCATCTTGTACTGGGTTCCTGCCAGAGGGACATCGAGCTCTGAGCCTCGTCTCCAGATGCACACCTCGCAGAGGAACTCGTGGGGCCAGAGCTAAGTGTGCGCACTGTAAAATAACATTTATTTTGTTCTTTTATTTTATCTTTTCCCCTGTCGTGTCGTTGTGAGTCTGCGAGTGGAGGTACCTGGGTTAGAATTATAGTTTTACCTCAACATTTATTTCAGCCTGCATTTATTTACAATCAACCCATTATTGATTGGTTTCATTTCTGTGTCGTGTCGTTTCGTTGTTTGTGTGGTTCGGATTAACTCCGTGTGCTGCTCTTTCAGGTAAGGACCTCGTTACCTTTCAGTCCCGTGCGCATCATAAAAGGAACCGCCTATAATTCGGCTTGTTTGCCTCAGAGTTAAAACTGTTCGGCTATCTGTCACCGGTGGTCTCAATCGCTGGCGACACGATAATATACACATACACACGCACAGATGCACACACACGACACACACACACACACACACACACACACACACACACACACACACACTTTGGCGTGGTGAGACCACAAATGTCTGCCCCACTACAAGCTTCATCCAGGTCACTGTCTTCTATGGCATTGCCAGCTGCCCTCAGTGCAGCCATCAGTGTTCATCTCACCTCGTCTCAACATCCATTTCCATTGCAGTCATTCCTACTCATCTTGAGCTGCTTGGCTCATGCGAGGCCACGTCCAAGGTGATCACCGTCTTCCTGCTAGGGCCTACAGCCATGCAGTTGATCTGCTGTGTCTGCTTTAAAACTGTCAACAGCATTTGCCATTCATGGGCAGGTACTGCTGCCAAAGGAATGGCAGCAACTTCTGCCATAGGTTTTTCAGAGGCTAGGAGTAAGTTGTAGGCAGTCCAGGTAAGGAAGTTGTGCCTTGTGGTCTTGCTGCCAGATGGAATTGCTGTTTGCGTTGCATGATGGACTGCTGGGTCATCACCATCGGTATTCTGAAGTGCACCAGAGAGCAGTTGGTCTTCTAGCTCTTCCAGTGGTGTGATGTCCATGGATTGGACGTCATCAACTTCATATAAGTGCGCAATGGTGCGTGAAAGCAGCCACAGAGTCCTGTGCATGGAACAGCTTGATGACATCTTCGGCCGACCCGGTTTTGAACCGAGTAAAGGTGGGATCTTCGGCAACCTGCCTGTTTGGTGCGAAGCATGGGACAAAATTTGAAGTAGTCAGACTCTTCAGAGAACGGTCTTTGGTCATGCCTGTAGCCTCGATTTGCTGGTGTTCTCCTGGTTGTCTCCAGCCTGTACACCGTTGGTAGAGAGAGTGCAGTGGCATTGAGTGTCCGTTTCCCATCAGGTGTGTCTTTGTTGAAGTCACTGTTGTCCACCGCAAATAATATGAATGTGGCTGATCTCAGAAAAGTCACCATTCCCATACTGCCGTCGTTTACGAAGCAAGGCCACAAATTTCGAATAAATGTCTAACGATGGTTCTGTTACAAGTCTTCTGCTGTTTGATTGTTGGAATAATTGTACGCAGCGCTTGAAATTGGTGTCTTGTCTTGCTATCTCGGTGGAAGCAGAAGTATTTTGTTCTGCCTCCATTTTCCCATGACACGTGCAGTTTGACTTCAGGTCGAGGTCATTAAAAGTCAATTGAAAAATTGGCAACAGCAGTTTTCTTGTTATTAGGAACCAGGAGAATGCATTTCGAAAGGTCCATGGGAACCCAAATCCAATACATTGGGCTCCCCAGTAGTGTACAGCACAGGGCACAAATGGAAAGGAACGGACCTGGTGGTATTTACAAGTTTGGAAATTCGAGGGTTGTCATAAAGTTCTTCATACGAAATACAATTGTCCGACACCTGCCAGTTTTTCTTTTTCGATAATTAACCTGCGCCAGCGAAAAGCAGGGTGAAGCGATCGGTCGCGTACGTACGTACGTGTCTGCATTTTAAAAATTCATTTGCTTGGCAACCGTTGGTGTGCGTGACACGAAAGTTTTACCATAGTATGTGTCTACTCCTGTAGAATTGATTAGTGATAACTCTGACGTCATGGGTCACATGGTACGGGCGCCATCTTGGAAAAATCCGAAAACCTTTGGACCTCTATATCTCTGAAATCGCTCCATGGAAAAACGGAAACTTGGCTCATTGTAAAGAACTCCGCATCGGGAGGGAATAAGTATTGTTAATAATTATGTCATCTGTGTCTTTATAACGTCATAATTCGACAAGTACAACGCTTAGTCCGATCATTTTTTAATTTATTGAGCGTGATCAATACACCAATTGTATAGGAGAATGTAAATGTATGACATCATCAGCCACGTTGCCATATTGGGTCAAAGGGGAAAAACCTTTAAAAAAACAGAAGATTTGACTCGTACCAAGTCAACTGCATGTGGTAAGTATTCCATGAATCCCATCCAGAATACCATCCAGAATACCATGAATACCAGTTAAATGTATGCAATTGGTGTTTGTGATGAAAGCAGATGTTGTCATGCCAATTATCATCTCTAGGTATTGGATTCCTGCATCAAATTGACGTTTGACCTCCACGCAATGCTCAGCATAAGGGATGAAAGTTAATTGGCGTACTCTTCTTCATCTCCCATTGCTTCTGCAACGTTTGATTGGAACTCACCTTTTTGCTCGAAATACGTCAAGCTGTGCCTCTGAGACCACAGCAACGGTTTATGGTTGTTTTAGTCATTTGTCGAGTTCATAAACCTGGCAAACGATTTAAAAAAATTAACGAAAACAATTTAAACAGATTGATTTGTGATTATGTAATAATAAACACTACAAACAAGTGTAGCCATAACACAGGACGAGTGTTGCTACATATGCATTCACACCATTAACCATAAATTACCACTCCGACAGCCGACATGGGCCTCTGTGCCCAATTTACTGACCTCCATTGATGAAAACACCGCAGGCGAGGCATCTCTCTTGCCTTCCCGGTTCCGAGGCAAACTTATTTGTCAGGTTCACGGATGATGCATCATCATGCATGGAATTTGCATTTCTCATAACATGGAGCAATCTCCGTCACCGTCAAGAACACTACCGTCTCGACCACCTGGGTGGTGCTAGGGCGGCTTTGCTGAGAGCTCCTTCCTTTGTGGGACCGCAATCGGGATGAGGTGGATTGAAATTCCTTGGTGTTGGTGTTACGGTTAAGGGTTGGCTTGAGATCTTGGGGTCTTCAGATACAACCCCTGTCAGACGTTGAATTAACACTAGGTGGGTTGACTCAGCCTGCCAACCTTCTGAGGCTGGAAAAAATAAATACCAGCTTACAACATGGAGCACTGACTGCATCAGCGGGCAGACATGCTTCCAGAAAATGATGCAACTAGCAGCCACAGGCTGCATACAAAATAATGATAATCCAGTAGTTTCAGATGCAGGGTGATAATTGCACAAATGTGCATCCCGTCCCCCAGATGAAAGTAAAACCGGGTGTCATGTCTGCCAGTATTAGTTGGGGGACATTGAACATCCTACGGTGTCTTTCGCGAAGTTGGTGAGATCCTGAACTGAACATATCACACCGACACCCTGAACATGTTACACCAACACCCTGAACATGTTACATCGACACCCTGAACATGTTACAGCGACACCCTGAACATGTTACAATGACACCCTGAACATGTTACACTGACACCCTGAACATGTTATACCGACACCCTGAACATGTTACACCGACACCCTGAACATATTATACCGACACCCTGAACATGTTACACCGACACCCTGAACATATTACAACGACACCCTGAACATATTACACCGACACCCTGAACATATTACACCGACACCCTGAACATATTACACCGACACCCTGAACATGTTACACCGACACCCTGAACATATTACACTGACACCCTGAACATATTACACCGACACCCTGAACATATTACACCGACACCCTGGACATGTTGCACCGACACCGTGAACATGTTACACCGACACCGTGAACATGTTACACCGACACCCTGAACATGTTACACCGACACCCTGAACATATTACACTGACACCCTGAACATGTTACACCAACACCCTGAACATATTACACCGACACCCTGAACATATTACATCGACACCCTGAACATGTTACACCGACACCCTGAACATGTTACACCGACACCCTGAACATGTTACACCGACACCCTTAAACATATTACACCGACACCCTGAACATATTACACCGACACCCTGAACATGTTACACCGACACCCTGAACATATTACACCGACACCCTGAACATATTACACCGACACCCTGAACATATTACACCGACACCCTGAACATATTACACCGACACTCTTAAACATATTACACCGACACCCTGAACATATTACACCGACGCCCTGAACATATTACACCGACACCCTGAACATGTTACACCGACACCATGAACATGTTACACCGACACCCTGAACATGTTACACCGACACCTTGAACATTTTACACCGACACCCTGAACATGTTGCACCGACACCCTGAACATATTACACCGACACCCTGAACATATTACACCGACACCCTGAACCTGTTACACCGACACCCTGAACATGTTACACCGACACCCTGAACATGTTACACCGACACCCTGAACATGTTACACCGATACCCTGAACATGTTACACCGACAACCTGAACATGTTACACCGACCACCTGAACATGTTACACCGACACCCTGAACATGTTACACCGACACCCTGAACATGTTACACCAACAACCTGAACATATTACACCGACACCCTGAACATGTTACACCGAAACCCTGAACATGTTACACCGACACCCTGAACATGTTACACCGACACCCTGACCATGTTACACCGACACCCTGAACATGTTACACCGACACCCTGAACATGTTACACTGACACAATGTAAATGTTACGACACCCTGAACATGTTACACCGACACCCTGAACATATTACACCGACACCCTGAACATATTGTCGCGCAACTCCGGTTCACACTAGAATCGCAGATAGCCTAAACGGTCCTATTCGGAGGCAACAACCAAACATGGATTCGGCTATATTTCGCGCGGGAGGAAGAAGGAAAATGGAGGCTGCGGCAAAAGCTTACCTTCAGCGCACCGATGTAGCTCCGGTCCTGTAAGGGGATTAACCCAAGCGGGCACAGGTTTAACAGGGGATGCAAAATAATACAAGGGTTTATTAAAGGAAAAAGGCAAGGACAGGAAAAAGCACGCGCCGGTAACAAATATCCCAATCGGGACGTCCCCACATGACAGATTTCAGAAACGAGACGAGGGGATATGAATTAATAAAAAGAACACGTTCGTCGTGTAATTGGGAAAGGTAATGTAGTGTGCAGTCTTATCTGTCTGTAGTCTTGCATGTAACACAGCCCCGCTAGGCCGCCACCAGGCCCTGCTCCACGCTCCGATTGTTTGCACACCAGGTAGGCCCCGTTCCAAGCTCCGATCCTCTCGCCGCCCATGAGGTCCGTGCACCAGGCACCACACATCCAACGCAGGCCAGCAAGCTCCACACAAGGTCGACCCTCAACTCGAGCACGAACACAGAACGACGAAGAATGGCAAAAAGGGGGAAGAGAGCGCGAGTCCACTGCACGCCAAGTGCCGCTTCGAGCCAACTTCAAGTAAACGAAGCAACTCTCACAATTCTCTCCCTGTCTGAACTCCACTGGTGGCCGACTCCTCTGCGTCTCAAGACTCACTTCCAGAAAACAACTCTCCGAACCAACTACCGCACAACTGCTCTGAACCAACTCACTCACGAAAGTCCTGCCACCCCTCGTATCACTCCGTGGCGGTGACGTCAGCCTTGGCGCACCACCCAATCAGTGGCCTCCACCGAAGCACAGGTCTGTAGTGTGGTCATAGCACGTGGCAATCGAGGTGGATAGGCGTGTCGGAGGTGTAAATGGCGGCGGCCATTATCGGCAGTGTCCCGTCCTGGTTTCCTTTTGCCGGTTCTCTTTCACAGTCATGTCAGGGAAGGGCGTTATTTAGTGTTGGGCTAAGGACCTGTCGGAATGTCTATGTGGTTGCGGTGCCAAAAGGGACAAAGGTTTGGCTAACCAGATGAGGACACACAGGGGCGCTACTCTTTAATCCCTAACTCTACTTTACACACGAACCTCCTGGTAGGTTCACAAGTATACTCCTTACCCGAAAAAACGCCTACACATGAACTTATTACAGGTAGTTTTCCTTACCGCGACAGACGAAGCACGTTACCTATTCAGATCTATCTGCTCTACATATCACTACCCCGCCAGACATAACAATATTATACCGACACCCTGAACATGTTACACCGACACCCTGAACATATTACACCGACACCCTGAACATTTTGCACCGACACCCTGAACATGTTGCACCGACACCCTGAACATATTACACCGACATCCTGAACATGTTACACCGACACCCTGAACATGTTACACCAACACCCTGAACATGTTACACTGACACCCTGAACATATTACACCGACACCCTGAACATATTACACCGACACCCTGAACATATTACACCGACACCCTGAACATATTACACCGACACCCTGAATATATTACACCGACACCCTGAACATGTTACACCGACACCCTGAACATGTTACACTGACGCCCTGAACATATTACACCGACGCCCTGAACATGTTACACCGACACCCTGAACATATTACACCGACACCCTGAACATATTACACCGACGCCCTGAACATGTTACAGCTGCACCACTGCAACAACCGATGCTAACACACAGTCACGCGCTGCATACAAACGACGACGGTAAAGGCAATTTGCGTCATGCCTCGGCATTTTGCAGTCATCGGCCGATGGCGCCCAAGGCCTAGGTCTCCACCTCGGTCTATAAATGCCAACCACGATGCTGTGGTTCCAGCACATATTGGAGAGCAGCGTTCCATCGCATTGTTATAAATGTGCAAACGATGCCCAGGTTCCCAGCGCACATTGAGTGTCGCACCGTGTACGGCGGAGTGGGGCCCGCCCGGATGGAAGAAAATGGCGATTGATTCTGTCTGTGTGTCCTCATCATTGTGCTAAAGACAACACTATTGACAATGAGGACTTGTCGAACCATGACCATATCGCACGGTAAGGCCCCGGAGTATGCCGGAGACAACTTTGAACTCGTTGCGCAGCAGCTCAGTTTCTATTTCATCATTCACGAGATTGTTGATGCTGGAAATGCTGGGAAACGGAAAGGGATTCTTCTGTCGTCGCTGTGGGCAGAGGTGTGTCTGACTCTGTATCTGACGTCTGTGTCTGACGTCGCATCTGCTGTCTGACTTGATTTCGCCTGTGAAGGCTTCAGGTGATGCTATCACCTACGGATCCATACTCAAGACGTTGCACGACCATATCAAACGAGGCAAGTTGCCACATTTATCGCGGTACGAGTTCAACAACCTGGTTCGGCTTCTGCATGAGAGGGTAGCTGATTTTGTTGCCAGAATCAATCATCTGGCAGGGGATTGCTGTTTTGTTGCCAGACTCAAGCATCTGACATGGGATTGCTGTTTTGTTGCCAGACTCAAGCATCTGGCATGGGATTGCTGATTTTGTTGCCAGAATCAAACATCTGGCAGGGGATTGCTGTTTTGTTGCCAGACTCAAGCATCTAGCATGGGATTGCTGTTTTGTTGCCAGACTCAAGCATCTGGCATGGGATTGCTGTTTTGTTGCCAGAATCAAGCATCTGGCATGTGATTGCTGTTTTGTTGCCAGACTCGAGCATCTGGCAGGGGATTGCTGTTTTATTGCCAGACTCAAGCGTCTGGCATGGGATTGCTGTTTTGTTGCCAGAATCAAGCATCTGGCATGGGATTGCTGTTTTGTTGCCAGCATCAAACATCTGGCATGGGATTGCTGTTTTGATGCCAGAATCAAGCATCTGGCATGTGATTGCTGTTTTGTTGCCAGAATCAAGCATCTGGCATGGCATTGCTGATTTGTTGCCAGAATCGAGCATCTGGCATGGGATTGCTGATTTTGTTGCCAGAATCAAGCATCTGGCATGGCATTGCTGTTTTGTTGCCAGCATCAAACATCTGGCATGGGATTGCTGTTTTGATGCCAGAATCAAGCATCTGGCATGGCAATGCTGTTTTGTTGCCAGAATCAAGCATCTGGCATGGCATTGCTGATTTGTTGCCAGAATCAAGCATCTGGCATGTGATTGATGTTTTGTTGCCAAAATCAAGCATCTGGCATGGCATTGCTGTTTTGTTGCCAGAATCGAGCATCTGGCATGGGATTGCTGATTTTGTTGCCAGACTCAAGCATCTGGCATGGGATTGCTTTTTTGTTGCCAGACTCAAGCATCTGGCATGGGATTGCTGTTTTGTTGCCAGAATCAAGCATGTGGCTATGGGATTACTGTTTTGTTGCCAGACTCAAGCATCTGGCAGGGGATTGCTGTTTTGTTGCCAGAATCAAGCATCTGGCATGGGATTGCTGTTTTGTTTCCAGACTCAAGCATCTGGCATGGGATTGCTGTTTTGTTGCCAGAATCAAGCATCTGGCATGGGATTGCTGTTTTGTTGCCAGCATCAAACATCTGGCATGGGATTGCTGTTTTGTTGCCAGAATCAAGCATCTGGCATGTGATTGCTGTTTTGTTGCCAGACTCAAGCATCTGGAAGGAGATTGCTGATTTTGTTGGCAGACTCAAGCATCTGGCAGGGGATTCCTGTTTTGCTGCCAGCATCAAACATCTGGCATGGGATTGCTGTTTTGTTGCCAGATCAAGCATCTGGCATGTGATTGCTGTTTTGTTGCCAGACTCAAGCATCTGGCAGGAGATTGCTGATATTGTTGCCAGAATCAAGCATCTGGCATGTGATTGCTGTTTTGTTGCCAAAATCAAGCATCTGGCATGTGATTGCTGTTTTGTTGCCAGAATCAAGCATCTGGCATGGGATTGCTGATTTTGTTGCCAGACTCAAGCATCTGGCAGGGGATTGCTGTTTTGTTGCCAGAATCAAGCATGTGGCATGGGATTGCTGATTTTGTTGCCAGACTCAAGCATCTGGCAGGGGATTGCTGTTTTGCTGCCAGACTCAAGCATCTGGCAGGGGATTGCTGTTTTGTTGCCAGAATCAAGCATCTGGCAGGAGATTGCTGTTTTGCTGCCAGACTCGAGCATCTGGCATGGGATTGCTGTTTTGTTTCAAGACTCAAGCATCTGGCAGGAGATTGCTGTTTTGCTGCCAGACTCAAGCATCTGGCATGGGATTGCTGTTTTGTTGCCAAAATCAAGCATCTGGCATGTGATTGCTGTTTTGTTGCCAGAATCAAGCATCTGGCATGGGATTGCTGATTTTGTTGCCAGACTCAAGCATCTGGCAGGGGATTGCTGTTTTGTTGCCAGAATCAAGCATGTGGCATGGGATTGCTGATTTTGTTGCCAGACTCAAGCATCTGGCAGGGGATTGCTGTTTTGTTGCCAGAATCAAGCATCTGGCAGGAGATTGCTGTTTTGCTGCCAGACTCGAGCATCTGGCATGGGATTGCTGTTTTGTTTCAAGACTCAAGCATCTGGCAGGAGATTGCTGTTTTGCTGCCAGACTCAAGCATCTGGCATGGGATTGCTTTTTTGTTGCCAGACTCAAGCATCTGGCATGGGATTGCTTTTTTGTTGCCAGACTCAAGCATCTGGCATGGGATTGCTGTTTTGTTTCCAGAATCAAGCATGTGGCTATGGGATTGCTGTTTTGTTGCCAGACTCAAGCATCTGGCAGGGGATTGCTGTTTTGTTGATGATGAATGGTCACAGAGATTGAAGGATCGTTTTATCGCTGGGTTGCGGGATGAGAAGATGGTCGCATCAGTTCTTCGGATAAAGTTTGAAGAGATTACGTTCGCTAAATCAGTTGAATCTGCAGCTGTCGTGGAACAAGCTAGAAATGATGTTCTCGCCATTATTGGGGAGGTCTTGTCTGCGAATGCCACAGCTGCTGGCAGGCCACATGCTCACGATTCCCTATCTCGGTCAGCATATCAGGAACCTCTTTCATCCCAGCTGCATGCAAGCGCTGTACAGGTAAGAGAAAGGTATCGGATGTGACGTCATCAAGCTTGGTGCAATCGCAGTTTCCATTTGGTGAAATAATATAACTTGTGCTTATCGTAGGAAATGTATGGCTCATTGGAAATCGCCAAACTATCATTCTTGCCGTCACTTTGATGGCACAGATATTCCTAATAGGGAAGATATGTTGCTGACAAATGACGTTGTGACTTGTAAGCGGTAATGATGCGATGACTTGGAAGAATACAAATTGCACATCCGTACTTTATGCGTGAGCATTGTGGTCTTGGTCGCAAGATGAGGGCTGCGCTGATTGTAAAGTGGTTTGACGCTTGGTTTGATAAAGGGTCCATTAAGGGTCTGTGGGAGATGCAACCCTCGCACCGTAAAGCTTTTCATGATGCCATCCACGTGGGCCTGACCCGCTAAGTCTCTTTTCTCATTATAAAGTCTGGTTTCCTTAGAATCAAGGACTTCCATCCCGAAAATAACAGGGCGGTTGTTTTACATCATGCGCCGTTGCGCTCCTAACTATTACCGAGGCCTTGCATCAAGTGTGTTCGAGTCAGCCATCTGCAGAATAGCAATGTCTAAAACACCCCGTTAATATATACGAGTAGTATCAGGTGCAACAATCCCAGGGGAGTGTTCAGGGATACGGGCAATGATGTGGGAAGAGTGCACTGCGCACGCTACGTTTTACATCATGACACCAAGGCCACTTTCATACATCCTGCGGTCCTCATAGCATCACAAGTGATTTAACCGCAGAGGATGAGTCCGTAATCCCAGCCGTCTGGGATTTGATGACTCCAAGTAATTTATTTTTGCCATGCTTCATTTGGGAGAAAAAATGGAGCTCTCAAAGCGTTTACACCAGGGCCGCAGCGAAACACCATAAAAACGTCCCCTCGTGCAATTTGTTTTGTGTACCTGGTGTGCAATGACCTTGGATAAAGCTCGACGCACCGGCCATCGACGTTCGGTCACCACCGTTATGAGACGTGTCGGGATGGAAGCACCGGAACACCGGGAAATAACAAACAATCTTCGACCAGGTCCATGGGAACTCGGAATGTTTGTGCAGGTATTTATAGGAAGATATCATGACCTGGTATTTGCAATCAGAGCTGTGTTCCATACATTCATCGTGGATTCGTTTGGTCCTTTTTACTTGTTCATTGTGTACCTGATGAAACGACCTGGACTCGTACCTATTCTTACCTCGAGACTTGATAACAAAAGCAAGGGCCTTGCCTGGTGATCCAAATTATCGACTGGATTGTTGTCTAAACTAGATTATCGACTGGAATGCCGTCAACGCCACCCGACTGTTACTGTCCAGAGAAAAGAGAAAAGTCAACTGGCTTTTGGGGAAAGATCCTGGATAATCTTGCCCGTCTTGGCAAGAGTAGCGAAAGGCAACGTGCAACATGATGCTTGCGATGACATTAACATTTCCTATTAGTCACAATATCCGCTCAATGTCGCACCTGGGACCTACCGTCAAGGTGTTGATAGAGAAAGATTGTGAAGTAAGCGACCAATTTATGGGAGGCAGAGGGCTGTAAAGCAATGCCAGAGGATTGTGAAGATGATGAATCGAGCGAATGCTAAGGGAAGATTGATAGGGAAGAATTTATGGATTGTGCGTCATCCTTACATTGCTAACGAGCTTATATGACATCAAATAGCAATTACAATAAAAACGAATATTGCTGGACTATGTTCAGATTCTATTTGCCACTGTGTAAAGTTTTGGTCACAATATCCAAGAAGGACGTAGTTACCTTAGAGAGGCAACAAGATTGATCCCGGGCCTAGCTAGACTAAGCTATGAGGAACGACTGAAAGAGACAGGACTTTTTACATTAGAAAGGAGGTGATTATGAGGGAATCTGATAGAGATGTTTAAGATAATGAGTGGTATTGATAAAATAAGTATGGAAGAGTTTTTTCAGTAGAATGGACATGGACAGGTCAACGAGTCACATTTTAACAGTAGAGAAAAGGAAAGTTATGGCGGTTACTTTATTTATAATCCTAGCCACTTGAGGCAGTTGATTAGTTGAGAACTGATTGATTACCTTCGCAAAAGCGGAAGGTTATGTTTTGATCGCTGTGTATTTATTTGTATGTCTGTGTGTGTGTGTGTGTGTATGTTATTCGCATAACTCAAAAAGTATTCAACCGAATTGCATGAAATTTGGTGGGATGATTGGTTATTATACGGGACACATTTGATTAGATTTTGGGAGCAATCGGGTCAAAGGTCAAGGTCAAGGTCACGAAAAGGTCAAAATCGTATTTTTACCATAGCGCGGTCAATTTTTATCCAATTGGCATGCAACTAATGCCAAAATGTTCAGAATTCAATGCCCGATCTTGTTTGTCATAACTCGGTCAATTCTTATCCGATTTGCATGAAATCAGCACCAAACTGTTCACTGTTCTGTTCCCTACACTCCCATGCCAAGTACAGAACAGTAGCTGCGGCGAAGGTATGCGCTCTACCGAGTGCCCGTTCTAGTTATTCTCTGCAATTATGGGTGAGAGAGACGTGATTGGGTCTTGTTATTCATTTATATTGTTACATGGAAGGGGAGGGTGATCCAAAGTTAAAGTGTGGTAAGTGTAACATGGTTCATGTGTTTCAAGTACATTAAAATTGTCGTTCATCAATGACCTGTCAGTGTAAGTCGTTTTGTTACACGTGATGCTGAGGAGGCAGCGTATGTAATTTATAGACAGGATAGTTAGGGTAATATTGTAAGTGTGAACACCTCTTGTTTGCGGGTGGGGCCAAGTGAGGACTTTCCGTCACAAAAAGGCACACAGAAAATATGCACATGCTCCAAAGAGGCCTATCACGATCTCTCTGGCCGGTGTGTGGAAGCCATGGTGGTATAGTGTGCTGTGGAGCCCTAAAGTGGCGAAATACTTTATTTTTATTCTTGCCACCTCATGGGCGGGACAGCCTGGAAGAAAACTCCTCCCAACAGGACGAAAAGGGGCTTGGAGAAAGGACACCCGACATGTCCCGGCATGCAGGAGTGTGAGGAAGAAGCATGAAAAGATAGGATGGAGGGCGGACCAGTTGAAGCTTGTAAAGAAGGGCCGTGGGGCGTGGACAAAGGAAGAGGCTTCAGAAAGACCGAGTCATGACAAACACCCACATACAGAGTGCAACGTTTGGGAGAAGTTCACTCTTCGTTTTGTTGTTCTACTCGTCTGGGTTCACTTCATCGCTGGCTTTGTTTCGTCATTGCTCAGCGAGGATGGCTTTCGAAATGTAGACACTGTCACTGAGCTAAACCATCGCTCTGCACTCCACGCATAGCCAAAGGAAAGTCCTTACCTGTAATTTTCTTGTTTTTACAAGTGCGATCTGTAGGGCCGAGTGTGGGTTAGGTTTTATTTATTTATCATCCTTGTACATAAGTTTGCGTGTCCCCATTTCTCTCTTTGCACCTTTTGATTTGCATGGTTTGTTCCAAACTGCTTATCCCATCCACTTTTTCCCCCATATTCATCTCTACCTATAAAAGGAATATATATATATATATATATATATATATATATATATATATATATATATATATATATATATATATATATATATATATATATATATCTGTTTCTATGCACGACCACATCTTTTAAGTTACAAACTCTAAACTCGGAGTACAAATACAATTTTGTGAAAGGGGTAACATAGGCTATGTTGTCACGGCCTCGCGTGGGGGTGAGAGGAGAGGCGGAAGGTGGGCATAAATTATCTATGTAAATGTGTACCGTGTAGCGCCACCTGGTGGTGGTGGAAGGGGGTATTACAAGTCCCTTTTTTACCTGGGGCAACACTGAGGTTAAGGTACTGGTTGCAAATGAAGTTTCATAAAAACAGTGTGTGTAGTTTCAGGGGAAAAAGGAAATTGCTATTTTGGGGGGTCAAACCTGGATCCACTTTGACCCCGGTAAACCCCCTTAGAACCTGATTTTTTTTTAATGCCGTGAATAAACTTTAGTCACAACACAACAAATATCATTTGTGCCAAATTTGGTCACAATCCCTTCAGTGGTTTCGGAGAAGAAGTCGCAAGGGTTTACGGACGGACTGACAGTCGGACGACGCGCCATCGCATAAGCTCCCCTGAACTTTGTTTCAGGTGAGCTAACAAGAAGAAAAAGACATAAAATGTCATAGCACTCATTGTTGTCCCCCGTCGCACAGCAGAGCGAAAGGGGGACAATGGTTTTCCCCTCCGTCCGTGTGTCCGTCCGCCCGTCCGTCCGTCCGTGCTTGCGTGCGGGCGTGCGTGCGTGCATGCATGCGTAAGCGAAGGACCGCATTCGAATTTGGTGTGTGGGTGCAACCCACCTCAAAATCCAAGATGGCCGCCGCCATGTATGTCTGATGCCATGGATGTCTGAACCTTGTGAGCTGAATATCTTGAAAAATAAGCGAAGTACCAACTTCTAATCTGGTGTGTGGGTGTATCTAGGCATAAGGAAGAATGCTACCCTTATGAGGAAGAATCGTCATACCCTTCCTCCCGTCCATGGTACACGGAATGTTGTGGTGAGGCTGTTGCCCTGAAACAACTTGCTTTCGTCTCCTGGAAAGCAAATCCAACGGAAGGAAATCTCATTTCCTTTCACAAAGCCCGAAACAAGTGTGTGTCCACCCTCAGGAGAGCCAGGAAACAATATCTCACCGTTCTCAAGACCGAACTCTCTTATCTGTCTCCCTCTTCCAAATCCTGGTGGCGTCTGGTCAAATCTGTTTCTGGTGTTTGTTCCCCCTCCATCCCCTCCCTCACCTCAAACGGCTTAACGGCTGACTCCGCACGTGAAAAAGCTGAATGCCTCAACTCTGTGTTTGCCTCTAAATCTGGTGTCCCAAACCCATCCCTCTCTGTACCCACCGTACCCAGTCGTACCCAGCTGCTCCTGGACTCTAAGTCCTTTCCTCCTCACAAGATGGAAAAGTTTCTGTCAACCCTCGACTCTGATTCTGCAACTGGTCCTGACGGCATCAGCCCACGGGTCCTAAAATCATGTTCTTCCGCTCTTTCACTCCCTCTTTCTGTGCTCTTCACCCTCTCTTTTGCTCAAGGTCATCTGCCATCTGCTTGGAAATCAGCCAACATCACCGCTTTGCACAAAAAGGTGCAAAAACAGATCCTAGCAACTACAGACCAATCAGCCTTCTCCCAATTATCAGCAAAGTCATGGAATCCATCATTGCTTCAGATATGAAATCTTTCGTCTTCTCCAATGGCTTGATCTCTGATCATCAATTTGGTTTCAGACCTGGTCACTCTACTCTGGACATGCTGCTTCTGCTTTCTCATTAATGGATGGAGGTCCTCAACGCCAAACAGGAAATTAGAGCTGTCTCCCTTGACATTTCACGTGCCTTCGATACGGTCTGGCACCCTGCTCTGCTCACCAAACTCTCCTCCTTTGGTATCCATGGAAATCTACACGCATGGCTGGCGGACGTCCTCTCTGGTCGTAGACAACGTGTGGCCCTGAATGGGTTTCTCTCATCTCCTCTTTCTGTTCAGGCTGGAGTTCTCCAAGGTAGTGTTCTGGGCCCTGTGCTTTTTCTGGTCTTCATCAATGATCTCTCTGACTCTCTTGAAAATCCTCTCTATCTCTTTGCTGATGACTCTACTCTCTGTCGTTCCATTCCTCATCCCTCAGATCGGCAGTCTGCAGCCTCCTCACTCTCTGCAGACCTGGACAAAATCACAGACTGGGCAAACAAATGGAACATGTCTTTCAATCCTGATAAATCTCACACTCTTACGATGTCTCTCCGAAAAGACCGACTGGACAACCCTCCCATCCACTTTCTGAATAATCCTCTCCAAGAAGTTCTGTCGCTCAAGCTTTTGGGTCTCACTATTTGCCATGACCTTTCCTGGGAAAACCACATTTCAAATCTGGCCTCCAAAGCCAGTCCTCCGTCGTGGAAGTCCTTCCTTGGCACACCTGAGCTCCTCACCACATACAAGGCTTTCATCCGCAGCTCTATGGAATACTGCTCTCCCCTCTGGTCTGGTGCTCCTGCCTCACACCTAGCTCGTCTTCACGCTGTTGAAACCAAAGCGTTCAGAATCATTGGAATCTCCCGCGATGAAGCTAACTCCAAGGGCCTTTCACTCACTCACCGCAGGCAGGTTGGTGGTCTTTCCGTCTTCTACCGCCTCCTCTCTGGCCTTGCCCCCCCAGCTCTCTCTGGGCTCTGTCCCCCAAATATTCCTACAGGTCGCACAAGATCTGCCTGCAACCCTCTTATGGTTAAACTTCCAAAATCAAGACTTTCTGCTCACCTTCACTCCTCTTTTCTCCCGCCTCTGGAACAAACTCCCTCACTCTCTTCAATCCCACTCCACCCTCCAGGTCTTGAAAACAGCTGTTCACCACCATCTCTTATCCTCCCCCATCCAAAACCTTGATCTTTTCTACTCCCGCTAATTTCGGTCCCCTTGTGTTTTATACCTCTCCCCCCCCCCCACCCCTCCCACACCTCCTTCCCCCAAGCCCTCTCCCTCCCACACTTCTCCCTGCTCTCAAATATTGTGGTTGTGTGCTTCCCCTTCTCTCCCCATCTTGTCTTCCGCTCCGTCTTTTTATATATTTTGTTTGTCTGGTTGATTTGTTTGTGAAATAAATGTTAGCTCTTTCACGAGCCTCGATTCAGTATACAAAATAAAAAAATAAAAAAAATAAAAATAAAAATGCTATTGAAAATTGGTTCGCCACGTCAAAATCCAAGATGGCCGCCGCCATGTATGTCTGAACCTTGTGAGTTGAATATCTTGAAAAACAAGCGTTACGCCTAGGTCCCCCGTCGGTGAAGTGATGTGAGTTGACAAAGTGGAAGACGCAGAAAACATGCTATGATATGCTATTTCGCTCACAAGGTTCAGACATACATGGACGCGGCCATCTTGGATTTTGACGTGGCGACCCAATTTTCAATAGCGTTCTTCCTTGTGCCTAGATACACGCAAACACCAGATTAGAAGTTGGTACTTTGCTTATTTTTCAAGATATTTCGCTCACAAGGTTCAGACATATATATGGTGGCGGCCATCTTGGATTTTGACGTGGCGACCCAATTTACAATAGCGTTCTTCCTTATACCGAGATACACCCACACACCAAATTAGAAGTTGGTACTTCGCTTATTTTCAAGATATTCATCTCACAAGGTTCAGACATACATGGCGGCGGCCATCTTGGATTTTGACGTGGCGACCCAATTTTAAACAGCCTTCCTGCTTGTGCCTAGATACACCCACACACCAGATTAGAAGTTGGTACTTCGCTTATTTTTCAAGATATTCCGCTCACAAGTTTCAGACATACATGGCATCAGACATATATGGCGGCGGCCATCTTGGATTATGATGTGGGTTGCACCCACACACCAAATTCGAATGCGGTCCTTCGCTTACGCACGCACGTATGCGCGCCCGCCCGCACGCAAACACGCACGCCCGCACGCACGCACGCACGGACGGAGGGGAAAACCATAGTCCCCTTTTCGCTCCGCTGTGCGACGGGGGACAATAAGTGAAGTACCAGCTTCTAATTTGGTGTGTGGGTATATCTCGGCATAAGGAAGAACGCTATTGAAAATTGGGTCGCCACGTCAAAATCCAAGATGGCCGCCACCATATATATGTCTCAACCTTGTGAGCGAAATATCTCGAAAAATAAGCGAAGTACCAACTTCTAATTTGGTGTGTGGGTGTATCTAGGCACAAGGAAGAACGCTGTTGTAAATTGGGTCGCCACATCAAAATCCAAGATGGCCGCCACCATATATATGTCTGAACCTTGTGAGCGAAATATCTTGAAAAATAAGCGAAGTACCAACTTCTAATCTGGTGTTTGGGTGTATCTGGGCACAAGGAAGAACGCTATTGAAAATTGGGTCGCCACGTCAAAATCCAAGATGGCCGCCGCCATGTATGTCTGAACCTTGTGAGCGGAATATATTGAAAAATAAGCGAAGTACCAACTTCTAATCTGGTGTGTGGGTGTATCTATGCATAAGGAAGAACGCTATTGAAAATTGGGTCGCCACGTCAAAATCCAAGATGGCCGCCTCCATGTATGTCTGAACCTTGTGAGCGAAATATCATATCATAGCATGTTTTCTGCGTCTTCCACTTTGTCAACTCACATCACTTCCCCGACGGGGGACCGAGGCGTAACACTTGTTTTAGCAATTTTGCTCGATGGAGTTAAAGGCCATCAGTCAGCCATCTTTGGTCGGGTTGCAAAATAAAATCTTCTGCATATGAATACTCCCATGTATTGTCTTTGTGCCAATTTTGAACAAAATCGGTCCATGCATGGCCAAGAAATTGTTGGGGTCATGTTTAAGTAACAAAATGGCCGCCAGTCGGCCATCTTGAATCTGATATCAAAAATAAATGACGTGCATATGTAAGCCATCCTTCATTATATGTTTGCCATATTTTAATAAGATCAGTAAATGCATGTCCGATAAATGGTTGACGCCTTGTTCAACATCAGGTTTTTTTACAAATAAAATGGCCGCCAGTCGGCCATCTTTGATTGCATCGTGAAACAACATGATGTGCATATTGTCGTGTTTCTGGGGATTAAAATTTTCCAAAGAACGGATAGCCAAACAAGCTGTTACGTTCGAAAATTCAGTTTGTTCAGTTCAAAAATATAGCGGAGTTGATACACGTGGGGGGGGGGGGGGGGGATGTGGGGGGAGGGGAGGAGGAGGAGGATGCTGCAGAGCACTTACCTGCACGGATCCCACCGGCAGTCCTCAAACCCTGCAATAAATAAACGAAAACGAAAACGGATTTATAATGTACAAAAAGAAACAGGTTTATCTATCTATAATTCCAGTAATCTCTGTGTGTATGTATGTATGTATGTATGTATGTATGTATGTCTGTGACCGCTGTTTCTCGACAACCACGGGTCCGATATACTTTAAACTTGCCAGGTATATTGCTGGGGACCCGAGGATGTGCCTTTTCAAGGTTTCATATTAATCGGACAAGTAGTCACCGAGCTATGTCCAAAAAACGATTCAACCAATCAGAGAGCAGCGAGCTATCACGTGTGCCGAACGTGCCGAACAGACTCTGCCTCGGACGGCACATTTGAGAGCGTTGAAGGAGCTGGGGCTCCCACGTCGATCAGAAGAATGGACGCGACAAAAAGCTGGAATTCATCTGAGTTGCTTTATTGAAATCAAACACTCAGGCACTCTGAAAAACCGTTTATCTCTCAGCAATATATATCTATTCCGCCAGGGGGTTTGCCCAGGCCCGGCGCCAGGGGGCGTGGCCCAGCGTCCTGGCTGCGGCCTGGCAAGTTGAGGGCGAGCGCATGCCCGGGCGTCCCGACCGAGGCCTGGCAAGTTGAGCGCGGGCCTGCCCAGGCGTCCTGGACGAGCCCGGCATGGTGATCGCTCCGCGTCCTTGATAGGTGCAAGGCGATTGTGAAAACTCAGCGGCAGCCGCTACAGCGTATTCATTTATTTCACGTTGGCAAACTATGTTGGCGTTAAACTATGTTTTAAAACTAATTAAAACTAATTTGCGATTCTTTCGCTTTCCTGCGCGTTTGTGCACGCTATGGCGATTTCTTTACCAAACTCCGCAAGCCGTTCGCTTTGGACCAAACCATTTCATGTAAATAGAGGGGGGGGGGGGGATTGTCACCGTACTCGCAAGCCGTTCGCTTTGGACCAAACCATTTCATGTAAATAGAGGGGGGGGGATATAATTTTAGATATAGATATAGTACGGGCTTGCCCTAGTTAAAATAAATGCTGGTAATAACTAATACAAAATAACGCTCGATAAACTAAATTCCTAAACGGGACATCCCCACAAACAGACTTGAAACACGGACACAGGGAAAGATAACTGAAAATAATGTGTGTGTGGGTGCACTTAACTCTGATCGCTGGTGGGGTCTCGTCAGGGGTCGTCCAAATTGTCCGGGGTGTTGGCGGGAACCGCCAGGTCGTTGGCGGGAACCGCTTGCTTCCGTGCTGCTAGGCCACCGTACGCCCTCGTTCACTAGGCCGCGTCTGCTGGCGCGCAACAGGCCTTCCGCGTGAATCGAACGGGCTGCGTCTAGCTCGCTTCTCCAGCCGTGCCTGTCTTTGTCGTCTTTAGTGGGAAACTGCAGCCCTCGGTCCGCGGCTCTGCTGCTGCCTCTGCACGTCTATCAGTGGTGTCTCCAAACACGGTCAGTCCAATCGCTTCCTGGAGCCCGTCGTCCAAGCACAATCGTTCACTTTATTGTCCAGAACGAGAGAGATAAATGCCAACTGCCACGATCCAGACCAGACGCAGAGAGCAGAAAGCAGAGAGCAGAGAGAAGCGAAGAAGAAGCGAAGCGAAGAAGAAGAGCAGAGCGAAATGTCCGCCAGCGCGTTTGTCCTTGCCAATCAGCGAGTTGCTTCTTACCAGTCCTCCTGTCAATCAAGAACCCTGACCAACCACGGCTCCTTGGGGCATGGCCTCGGCCTGCCACTCCTGTGTGTGCCTCCCAAGTTAGGGTTGTCAGCGGTAGGGCTCACCGTCCTGGCTTCCGGTATGTTTTATTATTGAGTGCCATTAAATGCGTGATTCTAACTCGTGTCTAATGCGGTGCCTTAAGGGACATAGGGATAAATCACAGAGGGAACAACGTACAAGGGATAATTTACCCTTATTCCCTAAGCTAGTTAACATGCCCCACTCCTCGTAATGGGGACGAAAATACACCTTAATCCGAACACACGGTCTACCGGATCCATACTTATTACATGGTGGTTCTTCTTCTTCATGACAATTGGAGCACACCAATGTGTACTAATCTACCTGGTCTAAAGTAATCACTGCCTACCCCCTACAAATATAACAATATGTATACCGTCATGTATTGTCATCATGCCAAGTATGAACAAAATCAGTCCATAAATGTCCGAGGTATGGTTGGGGACGTATGGATGGACAGACAGAAGGAAGGACGAGACCCAATCCATAAGTTCCCGTTTCGGACGAAGTCCAACGGGGGCTAACACCTCCTGGTGTTCACATTGGATCAGCTCCCTGTATTCCAGGACAAAAATGAAATCTATCAAGCTTCATCTTCCATGTATTGTTTTTGTTTTTTGTCCTAACAGTATTAATATTTGATCTAGAATTGACCTGAATTGACCCCACAACTAATGTTGTTCATTGAGGAATGGACGGTGCTAGAGCCCTCGAATGATGTCATTTACACAGCCACCTGCCCTGCAAACAGGTGTTTTACATGGACATTTTACATTGTACGTGCCTTCCTTAGATCGTCTCGTTCCGGATTGTCAGAACCAGGGCGACCGCAGTACTCTCCGGGAAAAGCTAATGGTGGGAATCCTGGAAAAGGGAGTTTGTGTTTGTTTATCTCGGGCACAAAATGTACCTATTTGTTACCTGAACATCTTGTGCTTACCCACAACTTCCACTCAATAATGAAAACCATCAAATTGAAGTGTCAATTAATTTCTCCATTTAGTCGTTCTTTTTCTTTATTTGAATTACATCATGAACTGACGGGTTCACTCAGAGATTGCACATGTGTGCCTTGGTTCAATTCCCCACCGAATAGGATCCGGACCGGTGGAGTGGGGGAGTGTGTGGCCGGTGGAGTGGGGGAGTGTGTGGCCGGTGGAGTGGGGGAGTGTGTGGCCGGTGGAGTGGGGGAGTGTGTGGCCGGTGGAGTGGGGGAGTGTGTGGTCGGTGGAGTGGGGGAGTGTGTGGCCGGTGGAGTGGGGGAGTGTGTGGTCGGTGGAGTGGGGGAGTGGAGGAGTGTGTGGCCGGTGGAGTGGGGGAGTATGTGGCTGGTGGAGTGGGGGAGTGGAGGAGTGTGTGGCCGGTGGAGTGGGGGAGTGTGTGGCCGGTGGAGTGGAGGAGTGTGTGGTCGGTGGAGTGGGGGAGTGTGTGGCCGGTGGAGTGGGGGAGTGTGTGGCCGGTGGAGTGGAGGAGTGTGTGGCCGGTGGATTGGGGGAGTGTGTGGCCGGTGGATTGGGGGAGTGTGTGGCCGGTGGAGTGGGGGAGTGGAGTGTGTGGCCGGTGGAGTGTGTGGCCGGTGGAGTGGGTAGTGGGTGACCGGTAGAGTGGGGGAGTCTGGCCGGTGGAGTGGGGGTGTGTGTGGCCGGTGCAGTGGTGGTGTGTGTGGCCGGTGCAGCGGGGGAGTGTGTGGCCGGTGGAGTGGGTAGGGTGGTCGGTGGGTGGCCCATTCCCCACCGAATAGGATCCGGGCCAGTGGAGTGGGGGAGTGTGTGGCCGGTGGAGTGGGTAGTGTGTGGCCAGTGGAGTGGGCGGCCGGTGGAGTGGGTGGCCGGTGGAGTGGGTAGCCGGTGGAGTGGGCGGCCGATGGAGTGGGCGGCCGATGGAGTGGGTGGCTGGTGGAGTGGGTAGTGGGTGGCTGGTGGAGTGGGTAGTGGGTGGCCGGTAGATGTGTGTCGCCGGTGGAGTGTGTGGCCGGTGGAGTGGGTGGCCGGTGGAGTGGGTGGCCGGTGGAGTGAGTGGCCGGTGGAGTGGGTGGCCGGTGGAGTGGGTGGCCGGTGGAGTGGGTGGCCGGTGGAGTGAGTGGCCGGTGGAGTGGGTGGCCGGTGGAGTGGGTGGCCGGTGGAGTGAGTGGCCGGTGGAGTGGGTGGCCGGTGGAGTGGGTGGCCGGTGGAGTGTGTGGCCGGTGGAGTGAGTGGCCGGTGGAGTGTGACCGGTGTAGTGTGTGGCCGGTGGAGTGAGTGGCCGGTGGAGTGGGTGCCGGTGGAGTGGGTGGCCGGTGGAGTGTGTGTCCGGTGGAGTGGGTGGCTGGTGGAGTGGGTGGCCGGTGGAGTGGGTGGCCGGTGGAGTGAGTGGCCGGTGGAGTGGGTGGCCGGTGGAGTGGGTGGCCGGTGGAGTGGGTGGCCGGTGGAGTGTGTGGCCGGTGGAGTGAGTGGCCGGTGGAGTGTGACCGGTGTAGTGTGTGGCCGGTGGTGTGAGTGGCCGGTGGAGTGGGTGCCGGTGGAGTGGGTGGCCGGTGGAGTGTGTGTCCGGTGGAGTGGGTGGCCGGTGGAGTGGGTGGTCGGTGGGTGGCCCAAACCCACCGAATAGGATCCGGGCCGGTGGAGTGGGGGAGTGTGTGGCCGGTGGAGTGGGTAGTGTGTGGCCAGTGGAGTGGGCGGCCGGTGGAGTGGGCCGCCGGTGGAGTGGGTGGCCGGTGGTGTGGCCGGTGGAGTGTGGCCGGTGGAGCGTGTGGCCGGTGGAGTGGGTAAGGGTGGTCGGTGGGTGGCCCATTCCCCACCGAATAGGATCCGGGCCGGTGGAGTGGGGGAGTGTGTGCCGGTGGAGTGGGTAGTGTGTGGCCAGTGGAGTGGGCGGCCGGTGGAGTGGGTGGCCAGTGGAGTGGGTAGCCGGTGGAGTGGGCGGCCGATGGAGTGGGTGGCTGGTGGAGTGGGTAGTGGGTGGCGGGTGGCTGGTGGAGTGGGTTGTGGGCGGCCGGTAGAGTGTGTCGCCGGTGGAGTGTGTGGCCGGTGTAGTGGGCGGCTGGTGGACCGGGCGGCCGGTGGAGTGGGTGGCCGGTGGAGTGGGTGGCTGGTGTAGTGTGTGGCCGGTGGAGTGAGTGGCCGGTGGAGTGAGTGGCCGGTGGAGTGGGTGGCCGGTGGAGTCGGTGGCCGGTGGAGTGGGTGGCCGGTGGAGTGGGTGGCCGCTGGAGTGAGTGGCAGGTGGAGTGTGGCCGGTGGAGTGTGACCGGTGTAGTGTGTGGCCGGTGGAGTGAGTGGCCGGTGGAGTGGGTGGCCGGTGGAGTGGGTGGCCGGTGGAGTGGGTGGCCGGTGGAGTGGGTGGCCGGTGGAGTGTGTGGCCAGTGGAGTGGGCGGCCGGTGGAGTGTGTGGCCAGTGGAGTGGGTGGCCAGTGGAGTGGGTGGCCGGTGGTGTGGGTGGCCGGTGGAGTGGGTGGCCGGTGGAGTGAGTGGCCGGTGGAGTGGGTGGCCGGTGGAGTGGGTGGCCGGTGGAGTGGGTGGCCGGTGGAGTGTGTGGCCGCTGGAGTGAGTGGCCGGTGGAGTGTGGCCGGTGGAGTGTGACCGGTGTAGTGTGTGGCCGGTGGAGTGAGTGGCCGGTGGAGTGAGTGGCCGGTGGAGTGAGTTGCCGGTGGAGTGGGTGGCCGGTGGAGTGGGTGGCCGGTGGAGTGGGTGGCCGGTGGAGTGAGTGGCCGGTGGTGTGGGTGGCCGGTGGAGTGGGTGGCCGGTGGAAGTTGGTAGGCGTATTGCCTTCACTGGTGTGGGTTTGAATCGTTATAAAATTAGCTTTTTAAATGTTTTAACACGAACAAGAACATTCATATAAATGGAAAAAATCAAGTAAAAGGTAAACCTTTCAGCCGGAACTCGATCCGTGCATCATATTATATTGTATAACAAGACTGGGTCTCATAAAAACTAATTCACTTGATGAAGGATTCGTTACCAAGAAATGACCTTTATTGTCCTGATTATTCGGCTTTTTAAATACTACCTTTGGAATTACACCAGAGGGGACCGTTTGGCCAATCTGCTTAAAGGGCCAGATGTTTATCAATGATAATTTGATTAGGTACCACATGAGAGGTTGGGAGTTAAGGTGAGGGCTTGTGGAGTCACTGATTGGACAGCTAACTGGATTGGAAACTGGAACGGTAATAGCGAGTGGAGTTAAATCCTTTTATGAGTTGTGTTCGCTCCTCATTCTTCCTGCCCTCTTCACCAATCCGCTGAACTTCTCTTGTCTATTTCCAGGCTGTCCAAATCTATCTTTGAAATTTTCTCAAGTTGAGAAATTCCCCCCACTTTTGACATATCGGTATTTTTATCTCTTACCTTTCCCCTTTCTTTGCCATTATCGGACCATGTTTCCAGCTGCCATTTCTCTTTGAGTCGTTTTATTATTTTATATCTGCCAAAGTTCAGGATCTCTACCCTGTGTCTCTAAAAGTGAAACCTCTTTTTCATTTTCAATCCATGGATGCATCATCAGTATTTGGCATAATAATGGTGTGCATACCCTACGAAGTCTGTCCTTCCATAGACCAATTGCTGCTCTCCGAATCACTTGTTACCTGCACGGTGATTTTGCCCTTTGTTCTCTTTTCTATTGTTTGTCAATTTCAATTCGCACTAATTAGAACTTTAATGAATTAAAACCCATTCCTTGTATGTGTCAACCTCAATATCAGTTTTCCTTTCATTTGTCATAATCTCAAGAATTGTTTTCCTAAATTTGCTTTTTCTTTGTCCTTCCAGCTTGTCAAGGGCTGCCTTGACTCTCCCTTTCAACATCTTGTACAGCCCATGTCTATCTCCATGGTTTATAACACCACTTCACACATTATCATGCTTTATAGCAGCTACTGGTCATATAGACTTTTATATGTATGTCTAAATTATATATATCTATATATCTACAGGGTGAGTCAAAAGTAGCGCCCGATTTCTGTTTATATATATATATATATATATTTCTGTCACTTGATTGTTTGTTTGCCATTTGTATTACAGTGTACAAGAAGGTAGAAATAAATGAATGACATGTTTATCTAACCATTTATTCGTGGGAAAATTATTACCACCAAACCGGAAACATAGTCCCCGCCAAACCCGCCAAATCTGTTTCTGGTCTTTGTTCCCCCTCCATCCCCCTCCCTCACCTCAAACGGCTACATGGCTGACTCGGCACGTGAAAAAGCTGAATGCCTCAACTCTGTGTTTGCCTCTAAATCTTGTGTCCCAAACCCATCCCTCTCTGTACCCACCGTACCGAGTCGTACCCAGCTGCACCTGGACTCCGTGTCCTTTCCTCCTGACAAGTGGAAAAGTTTCTGTCAACCCTCGACTCTGATTCTGCAACTGGTCCTGACGGCATCAGCCCACGGGTCCTAAAATCCTGTTCTTCCGCTCTTTCACTCCCTCTCTCTGTTCTCTTCACCCTCTCTTTTGCTCAAGGTCATCTGCCATCTGCTTAGAAATCAGCCAACATCACCGCTTTGCACAAAAAAGGTGCAAAAACAGATCCCAGCAACTACAGACCAATCAGCCTTCTCCCAATTATCAGCAAAGTCATGGAATCCATCATTGCTTCAGATACGAAATCTTTCCTCTTCTCCAATGGCTTGATCTCTGACCATCAATTTGGTTTCAGACCTGGTCACTCTACTCTGGACATGCTGCTTCTGCTTTCTCAACAATGGATGGAGGTCCTCAATGCCAAACAGGAAATTAGAGCTGTCTCCCTTGACATTTCACATGCCTTCGATACGGTCTGGCACCCCGCTCTGCTCACCAAACTCTCCTCCTTTGGTATCCATGGAAATCTCCACGCATGGCTGGCGGACTTCCTCTCTAGTCGTAGTCAACGTGTGGCCCTGAATGGGTTTCTCTCATCTCCTCTTCCTGTTCAGGCTGGAGTTCCCCAAGGCAGTGTTCTGGGCCCTGTGCTTTTTCTGGTCTTCATCAATGATCTCTCTGACTCTCTTGAAAATCCTCTCTATCTCTTTGCTGATGACTCTACACTCTGTCGCTCCATTCCTCATCCCTCAGATCGGCAGTCTGCAGCCTCCTCACTCTCTGCAGACCTGGACAAAATAACAGACTAGGCAAACAAGTGGAACATGTCTTTCAATGCTGCCAAATCTCGCACTCTTGCGATGTCTCTCCGAAAAGACCGACTGGACAACCCTCCCATCCACTTTCTGAATAATCCTCTCCAAGAAGTTCTGTCACTCAAGCTTTTGGGTCTCACTATCTGCCATGATCTTTCCTGGGAAAACCACATTTCAAATCTGGCCTCCAAAGCCAGTCGCCGACTGGGCATCCTCCGTCGTGCGAAGTCCTTCCTTGGCACACCTGAGCTCCTCACCACGTACAAGGCTTTCATCCGCAGCTCAATGGAATACTGCTCTCCCCTCTGGGCTGGTGCTCCTGCCTCACACCTAGCTCGTCTTCACGCTGTTGAAACCAAAGCATTCAGAATCATTGGAATCTCCCCCGATGAAGCTAACTCCAAGGGCCTCTCACTCACTCACCGCAGGCAGGTTGGTGGTCTTTCCGTCTTCTACCGACTCCTCTCTGGCCTTGCCCCCCCCAGCTCTCTCTGGGCTCTGTCCCGCAAATATTCCTACAGGTTGCACAATATCTGCCTGCAACCCTCTTATGGTTAAACTGCCAAAATCAAGACTCTCTGCTCACCTTCACTCCTTCATTCCTCTTTTCTCCCACCTCTGGAACAAACTCCCTCACTCTCTTCAATCCCACTCCACCCTCCAGGTCTTTAAAACAGCTGTTCACCACCATCTCTTATCTTCCCCCATCCAAAACCTTGATCTTTTCTACCCCCGCTAATTTCACCCCAATTCCACTTTTTTGAAATACCAACTTCTGTCCTGGAAGTCCTTGGTGTTATTGTGTTTTGTACTTCTCCCTCCCCCCCCCCCCCCCTTCCCACGCCTCCTCCCCCCGGGCCCTCTCCCTTCCACGCATCTCCCTGCTCTCGGATGTTGTGTTTGTGTGCTTCCCCATCTCTCCCCATCTCGTCTTCCTCTCCCTCTTTTTATATGTTTTGTTTATGTGTTTGATTTGTTTGTGAGATAAATGTTAGCTCTTTACGAGCCTCGATTCAGTATACAAAAAAAAAAGAAAAAAAAAAGGTCGCACAAGATCTGCCTGCAACCCTCTTATGGTTAAACTGCCAAAATCAAGACTCTCTGCTCACCTTCACTCCTTCATTCCTCTTTTCTCCCGTCTCTGGAACAAACTCCCTCACTCTCTTCAATCCCACTCCACCTTCCAGGTCTTTAAAACAGCTGTTCACCACCATCTCTTATCTTCCCCCATCCAAAACCTTGATCTTTTCTAACCCCGCTAATTTCCCCCCAAATCCTACACTTTTTTGAAACACCAACTTCTGTCCTGGAAGTCCTTGGTGTCCTTGTGTTTTATACCTCTCCCCCCCCCCTCCCCCCCTTCCCAAGCCCTCTCCCTCCCACACTTCTCCCTGCTCTCAAATGTTGCGTTTGTGTGCTTCCCCTTCTCTCCCCATCTTGTCTTCCGCTCCCTCTTTTTATATGTTTTGTTTGTCTGGTTGATTTGTTTGTGAAATAAATGTTAGCTCTTTCACGAGCCTCGATTCTGTATACAAAAAGAACATTTCGGGGTCCCAGCGGATGTTCTAAGGTTTCAAAAATTCCTCAATAAAATTGTGAATTTGTAATTAACTCGATACGAACTGTGGCGGTTTTATCACACTTTATGTCTATAATCCAAAGAGGTCACGAGACTTGTCTTTGTTTCAAAAAGCGTGTCTTTAATTCATGTAAAAACTGAAAAGGTAAAATACAGCCATTCAGTACATGCCGTTAATGTTGGCGGCAAAACGAACTTGCTATATGATTTACACAAAACCTACTACGATACATTTGCATCCACACAATACAATAATTTGCCGAAAGTTACTTCAAGAGGTTCAACAATAAATTGAGATTCAGCTTACCTCTATCCAAGGGTCGGGTATGAAAGAGAAAATATAAAAAATGGAGCCGATCAATTCTTTCGTTCGTCGCGGACAAAACGGTTTGGCAGGAATAAGGCAGAAGTGCCAGAATGCTAATACAGCGCCCAGACACCACAGGAAGTAATAATAATAATAGCCGGCGAAGCCGGTGTTGTGAATGAATGCGTACGTATTATGTTGAAAAGCCAGATTATGCTGGATCATTTGAGAATTTCGAAGCTTTGATGCACCAAATCGCTCAATGGAGGCCGCCATAT
Source organism: Myxine glutinosa (assembly GCF_964187855.1). Lineage (NCBI taxonomy): Eukaryota > Metazoa > Chordata > Myxini > Myxiniformes > Myxinidae > Myxine > Myxine glutinosa. The sequence continues at coordinate 212,505,786 of NC_136264.1, read as the reverse complement.
TGCGGATGCGGAAGTATGCATAACAAATTGAAAAAAGTTCAATAGGAGTTTGTTTCACCCGTCTTTGTTTGATTCACAATCTTATGCACCTCTAATTTGTAATTAAAATACTTTATGACCAACCTCGTTCCCGGGCCCGCACGGGCCTGGGTATCTTCAACGAAAATCGTCACCAAACACCGGAACCAATGAGATTCGAGCATTTGAAAAAATATTTCAAAAACCGAATCACGCAATGGAGGCCGCCATCTTCCGGATGCAGAAGTTTGCATAAAAAAATTGCGAAAAAGTTCAATAGGAGTTTGTTTCACCCGTCTTTGTTTGATTCACAATCTTATGCACCTCTAATTTGTAAATAAAATACTTTAAGACCAACCTCGTTCCCTGGGCCCGCACGGGCCTGGGTATCTTCAACGAAAATCGTCACCAAACACCGGAACCAATGAGATTCGAGCATTTGAAAAAATATTTCAAAAACCAAATCACGCAATGGAGGCCGGCATCCTCCGGATGCGGAAGTATGCATAAAAAAATTGCGAAAAAGTTCAATAGGAGTTTGTTTCACCTGTCTTTGTTTGATTCACAATCTTATGCACCTCTAATTTGTAATTAAAATACTTTATGACCAACCTCGTTCCCCGGGCCCGCACGGGCCTGGGTATCTTCAACGAAAATCGTCACCAAACACCGGAACCAATGAGATTCGAGCATTTGAAAAATATTTTTTAAAAGCTTATTACGCGTTTCGGACGCTGAAATCGGCGTCATATATTCTAAAATTGACGAAGAATTATTTTTTAGAAATCTCGCGGCCGTAGGGGATAGTTTTTCATGGCCAGAAATACGGTAATAAGCGGTTTACATAAAGAAAGAAAGCTCGGTTTGATTAACGACAGTCACACATTGACATTGCCGTTGAAACGGCCCTATCGTCTGATCTGTCGGCACTGATCTTACTGCAAGCTAACTTCTTCTGGTGGAGGAAGCCGCAGTGCCCGGAGAGAACCAGTCCTGACAGCGACTGAAGTTAGAAGACGACACACATACTGTGAAAACGTATGTTAAGCCCAGTAAAAATTTCTTAAAATAGGCCCTAAGCTAGCACATCGTATAGTTACTTCCTTAAGCTTCTTGTGACATTTATTGTATGTAGGTATTGGGGAGGACTGTCTGCTCTTCTCTTTTACCAAGTCTTACCAGGTACGGTACCTACTACACCTACCTACTACCAACTACCTAACCTACTGATGCCATCGTGATGGGTAAAATAGTGGCAAGAGGCTTTGGCTTCGCCGGCTCATTGCGGCTTTGCAGTCGGGTACTAGTATTTGCTGAAACAACAGTTACACGAACCTTGCGCGAATCCGGAAACCTGATGTTGTGGCTTACCAATATGGCGGCCCGCCATCTTGGTCATCCATCTGCACCTCGCTGTGTTCTTAAGCCGCCATTTTGTTTCGGTCTACTCAAACGTGCCTTGCCTTGGAAACACGATCGATTTATCATTACATAATTGAAGCATATCATAAAAATATATAACTACCAGGGACCCGTGGAAATTCCACGTAATGTAAAATGTGACTTCAAAACATCACCTCCCCCGCCTCTCTCTACCCTCTCGATCTCGCTCTGTCCCGACGTCCTCCCCCACTCTCCCCTCTTCATCTATTCCCTCCAGATCTAGTTTTACTTTCTACTTTGAAGCGCCTTACCTTCTAAAAACAAACAACAAAAAAACAATATATAGGTATTGTTACGTGGTCCCCTCGGTGAATACCTGGTCTCGGTGACCCCCGGACCGTGAGAGGAACTTCGCCAGAAAGCTGTATTAAATATGCGCTTTCGCCACGCAATCCATATGAATTTCACCCCAGAGACAACTGACGTTCAAGGATATATTTCAATGGGAATGACCATACAATTGCAATGACACAACCACGGAGATTTTCCCCGAGCAATCAACCATATACAACCATCAACAATTCCCAATTCACAAGCACTTTCCTATGAGTAAGATGGCCATCTTATATACGTGTGTCCCGGTGAGTACTCACGACACCCTTTAGGTCTCGGTCCCGCACAATGTCTTTGGGCCCCTCCTGACCAAGATGATGGTCGCCGTCACCGCACTCGGGCGGTAGAACGAACTCCGGGTGGACGTGTTTCCACCGGGCAGGTATCGTACCAGGCACCGTGGCTGCAGCCCCTCGTGGCCACGCGAGGCGGATACGGTAAAACAAGCCAAACCCCACGCCGCTTGCAAGGCCCCAACGTGCGACCCGCACGCGTCTGTTTGGACGGTGCCGCGAACGAGGCCAGGCGCGGGGTCGATGCACGGCCCCACGTCAACTTGCCGTCTCCACCGGGCAGGTACAAGTCCCGGTAATTCCTCTCGCCAGACAGGCTTCGGATCGGAATGCCGCTTTTCCACGCAGCGCAAGGTCGATCCCACCTTTTGTCGGAGCGGGGTGAGGAAGAATAATACTCGTCCTTTTTTCCTCATGTCTTTTCCTCTTCCGTTTCCGGTCACTTCCGTTTCCGGCCACTCCCTCAGAAGGGCTCCTGACCCTCCAACCACAACAACTACACAACAACTTAATATACTACACACGGATAAGCAAAGACCTGAATGGTAATTCACATACATTCATATAAATATGTAACACTCCCCCCCTTCAAGAAAGAAAGTTTGAACCCCGCGAAAACTTTCTTTGCCGGCCAATTTGGAGAAACAAACCAGATAACTCAACCCCCCCCCACATTATCCGTTCCCCCCGGGCACAGTTATCACTTAAAAATAAAGCAACCAAAATTTTCACCACAACCCCTCCAGATTACTCCCTCTGGACTAAGTACCAACAACGACATTGTCCCTGCCAAATCAAACTCCATCTCATGACCCTCTGACTTTGACCGTCAGTTTCTTGGGAATGAAGGTTAAGGGGTTGATCAAAGATCCAAAGTTAAGCAACTCGATAGCACTTTTTCAGGGAGGCCAAGCCGAGTATTCACTACATGGATGCGTTTAGGAACGCGGAGTTCACGGTTAGTCCGTGCAGGAAAGTTCTCTACATGGGCGCCTTGAGGAACGTGGAGTTCACGGTTAGTCCGTGCATGAAAGTTCACTACATGGACGCCTTTAGGAACGGCGTTCACGGTTAATTCGTGTAGGAATCTTGGCTCGGCGGCTCCGCCGCCTTCAGTGCTTCAACTTCTCAGAACTTCCCTAATAATTAGGGTGGGACCACTGGTCCCTGTAGTCCCATGAATAGCGGTCTCCTTCTCGGCCACTACCAAAACTACCGCCCAGTTGTCCTCTCCTGTAGACCTCTCGACGCCTACGAAATGCCTTCCCTACTGTTATGGTCCGACCCTCCAAATCCTTGCCATTCCAATTCTTCTCTGCCTCTCTGGCGTCTTTTGTGCTGGCAAACGTGACAAAGCCAAACCCTCTTGACTGTTGCGTTTCCCAGTCTCTTACCAACCGCACTTCCACCAGCGGCCCATATCTGTTGAAGACAGAGGTCAGAACTTCTTCCTCTGTTTTGAAGTTCAGTCCCCCTACAAATAACTTGGCACTTTTGTCGCCATCCCGAGCTGGTGTGGTGTTATTTTCCCTGCTGGGCTCTTTACCAACCCTCAGGTTACCATAAACTTGACCCCCGGCCAAATCATTCCCGATAACCACAGATACACCCTCTACAGGAAGCGTGGCTTGTAAACCGACGGTGACCGGTCCTGACACCAAATCGGACTCCAACTGGATGACCTGAAGGGGAGCACTAACACCGCCCCCGATCCCCTGTAAACGAACACTATCCCCCGTTGCCGTCTCCTCGGACCATGGCAAAATGCCTTCAAGCATTAAAGATTGATGGGCCCCTGTGTCCCTCAATATCCTAACCGGTCTCCGGTTATTCGAGGCTCCATCCAGTGACACAAACCCCTCTGAAATAAATGGTTGGTAACCCTTTTGATGGCGATTTCTTACGCTAGCCATCGCATTCGGAGTTGTAATAGTCGGACTCCGCTCTGGGTTGTCCCTTTTCATGAGGTAACAACTGGACATCAAGTGTCCAGGTTTCTTGCAAAACGCGCAAGTAGGCCCGGAGGAAAAACTCGGGGTCTGCCTCGGGCCCCCCGAACTATAAGTTTGTCTTGGGCCCGCATCCCTCTGATTTCGAACCGGTGGGGTATCATAGTTGTCCCCATAATCATCTCGAGGCCGCCGCCATGTATGGTCGTTCTCCGCACCTGCTGTTCCCCACCTCCCCTGCGGAGATCTAGACGAGGATTTAGGTTCGTGGACCCCTATTCGGTGGGTTAAGGCATAATCATCTGCCATGGTGGCTGCGTCCCACAACTTTGGTACCTTCTTTTCCTGCAGGTACACCTTGATGTCCTCGTAGACACACTGCTGGAATTCCTCCACCAGGATCAAGTCCCGCAATGTCTCGAAGTCTTTCCCGACTCCTTTTGACTCACACCACCGATCAAACATGTTTTCTTTCACTCTGGCAAACTCCACATGGGTCTCACTCTCCCTCTTCCTGGCATTCCTGAATTTTTGCCTGTAAGCTTCCGGAACCAACTCATAGGCCTTGAGGATGTGCTTCTTCAGTACCTCATAATCTGCACATTGGTCCATTGGTAGCGCCGAATAAATTTCCTGAGCTTTCCCCACCAGCACACTTTGCACGAGTATGGTCCAGGCCTCCTCCGGCCAGTTTAATTGTCGAGCCACTTTCTCAAAGTGTGGGAAAAATTTCGCGACTTCCTTTTCACTGAACGGTGGAACCAGCCTCACATGTCTGCCCACATCCCAGGTTTTCTGGTTAGGTGTCGACCCCGTCAGCAAGGGTGGTGCCTCTCCCCGTTCTCTCATTAACTCCAGCTCCTTGAATTTGATTTCTTGCTGAAGCTCCATGTCACGTTCCTTTAATTCCCTTTCCGCTTTTCTCTCCTCTGCTTCGAGGTCCCTTGCAGCTCTCCTCTCCTCTGCTTTTCTCCCTTCTAACCTTTCCTGGAGTTCTCGTTCCACTCTCCTTTCCTCTGCTTGTTTCTCTTCTCTCCTCGCTTCTGCTTTCCTTTGTTCTTCTGCTCTTTCCTTTTCTGCTTTCCTTTCTTCTTCTGCTCTTTCCTTTTCTGCTTTCCTTTCTTCTTCTGCTCTTTCCTTTTCTGCTTTCCTTTCTTCTTCTTTTAACCTTTCCTGGAGTTCTCGTTCCACTCTCCTTTCCTCTGCTTGTTTCTCTTCTCTCCTCTCTTCTGCTTTCCTTTCTTCTTCTTTGATCCGTTCCTGGCTCCGTAATTGCAACTCCAGTTTCCGGAGCTCAACGTCTTCTGGTTCTTCGGGTAGCCACTCCCAGGCTAACTCGTCCCATGTTCCTAATCCCACCATAGATTGTATCACCGTGGCCTGCAACTCTGCCTTCCTCAAATTAGTTCGGACCTCCAAGTTAAAATGTTTGGCCAATTTCAAGAGGTCCGACTTTAGCAACGCTCGGAACTGTGCCTCACTCGGGGTTACCCCAAAGTTCTGTGCCACAAACGCCATGGTGCCTATCGTTAACACCTGTTAACCTCCACCCAAGACTTTACCCCAATTTCTCAAAAATTTTTTTTACCAATTAATAATTAATTAATGAATTTTAATTAATAAAAAAAATTATTATTTTATTATTTTATACAATTTTAAATCCCGGACATAGACCCAATTGCGAAACCGCAAATCGTAATTTGGACGAGCCCCCAATTCTGTTACGTGGTCCCCTCGGTGAATACCTGGTCTCGGTGACCCCCGGACCGTGAGAGGAACTTCGCCAGAAAGCTGTATTAAATATGCGCTTTCGCCACGCAATCCATATGAATTTCACCCCAGAGACAACTGACGTTCAAGGATATATTTCAATGGGAATGACCATACAATTGCAATGACACAACCACGGAGATTTTCCCCGAGCAATCAACCATATACAACCATCAACAATTCCCAATTCACAAGCACTTTCCTATGAGTAAGATGGCCATCTTATATACGTGTGTCCCGGTGAGTACTCACGACACCCTTTAGGTCTCGGTCCCGCACAATGTCTCTGGGCCCCTCCTGACCAAGATGATGGTCGCCGTCACCGCACTCGGGCGGTAGAACGAACCCCGGGTGGACGTGTTTCCACCGGGCAGGTATCGTACCAGGCACCGTGGCTGCAGCCCCTCGTGGCCACGCGAGGCGGATACGGTAAAGCAAGCCAAACCCCACGCCGCTTGCAAGGCGGGTTAGGCCCCAACGTGCGACCCGCACGCATCTGTTTGGACGGTGCCGCGAACGAGGCCAGGCGCGGGGTCGATGCACGGCCCCACGTCAACTTGCCGTCTCCACCGGGCCGGTACAAGTCCCGGTAATTCCTCTCGCCAGACAGGCTTCGGATCGGAACGCCGCTTTTCCACGCAGCGCAAGGTCGATCCCACCTTTTGTCGGAGCGGGGCGAGGAAGAATAATACTCGTCCTTTTTTCCTCATGTCTTTTCCTCTTCCGTTTCCGGTCACTTCCGTTTCCGGCCACTCCCTCAGAAGGGCTCCTGACCCTCCAACCACAACAACTACACAACAACTTAATATACTACACACGGATAAGCAAAGACCTGAATGGTAATTCACATACATTCATATAAATATGTAACAGTATATATATACTGTATATAAATACTTTTGTGAATTTCAACGTGGCAGGGATTGGCAGGGATTCTCGAAGCTCCACACGGTCTCCACGTTTTCAAAGTTAAGACTGTTCACAATTGTATTTTGTCGAAACTGTATTTATCGTTCGGTGTGTGAAGTTATAGTGTGCACCTTGGAAGTTTCTCGGTGTTTATCTTTCATAAATTAATCGTCTGTTTGCCGCGTCGCAAGCAAGGCCTTTGCCGCGTCGCGAGCGATTTGAAATCGAAGTTAAGTAATTGTTCCCATTTGTATTTTCGTTATAACTGTATTTATTTTATGGTGTGTGTACGTATATTGTGTCCCGAGGAAGATTTTCGGTGCAAATCTTTCATACCTGTATTGAAAATCGTGTTAATTCGTGTCGTGTCTTGAGGCCTTGTACAGTGTACACTGTACAACCTTGAGGCTTTGTTTTTCTCTCAGCGGTCCGTCGTGTGTGATCCGATAACTTTCGTTCTCTGTTTTCCCAGTCTTTTCACCCCATTGCCTACTTCCTTGGGTAAATCTCAAATCAAAAAACAAACAAAAAAAAACAAAAACATTTCCTTCTCTGTTCTCATTCGTTTATTCATTCTTATTCGTTCGTTCGTTCTTCAACCACGTGTTTCTCCCCCATTTCCCCAGATAGTTTTCACTGTTATTAACCTTCAATGTTTACACTTTCCCCTCACGTTATGTATTCCGTCATATATTATAACACCTTTTTCTTCTTCTTTAAAAGGCTGCTTTCGACTTGCTCACCAAATCTATTCATCCCCAAAAAAAATTATATCTCCTATAATGCCTTTTTTCTACATTCCCTAAACTCTCCTGCACTCCATCCTCCATCCAGCGTCCTTAAACGTATTTTTGACTCGAAGGTCACAAGAAACTCATTTTGCAATAAATGTTAGTTTCCCATTAATCGTACACTTTCTAAAATCAAATCTTACCCCTCTACTCCAAATCTTCCCCATAACCCCTCCCCTCCAAATCTTCCCCATCATCCCTCCCCTCCAAATCTTCCCCATCACCCATCCCTTTCAAATCTTCCCCCTTTCCCCTCCCCTCCTAATCCTCCCCATCACCCATCCCTTTCAAATCTCCCCCCTTGCCCCCTCCCTCCTAAACTACCCCCTCACCCCTCCCCTCAAAGACCCCCCCTCGCCCCTCCCCTCCTAGACTCCTCCCTCACTCCTCCCCTCCAAATCACCCCCATATCCCATCCCTTTCAAATCCCTCCCCTTGTCCCTTCCCTCCCAAACTCCCCCCTTGCCCCTCCCCTTCAAATCTCCCCACCCTCATTTCTTCTCAATTTTCCCCCTCTCACTCCCCCTCCTCAAAGCGTCCTCCCCGCTTCTTCCCCCTTCCAACTCTCACCTCCATCTCCCCCAACCTTCTGCCTCGCTCTTCCCCCTCCTCAAATAACACCTCATTGTGCCTCACCAAATCACCATCAAACCTTTTGTCCGCCCCATCCTTCCCTTTCTCCGAGCTATTCTGAAATCTCTGACACACCTTCAACAGCTCTCCCTACCTCTTCCACCTCTTCCACATCTTACCCTACCCCTCCTCCCCCCTGTTCTGTATCCGATGCTTCCCCTTCCTCTTCATTAATGGTATGGACCTCAAACATCCGGGGCCTTCGTTCAAACTTAACTGATCTCTCCATACGGGTTGCTTCTGTCAAACCAGACGTGATCTGCTTAACAGAAACTTTCCTCCTTCATGATGTCTCTGATTCCTTAGTATCTCTCCCGGGTTACTTCCTCCTCCGGTATGATAGACCTGAGCCTCGTCCTGGAGGTGGGGTTGCTATCTTTATCAAAAACTCTCTTCCTCACTCGCCCTGCACTGCACTCTCTCCATCTCACCCCCAGGAATACCTCTGGCTACGGCTTCCCCTTCGCTCCCACCTCTTGTTCATATGTGTGTTGTACCGTCCACCAAACAGTGATGACTCCATCTACATCTCGCTGTCTGATAATATGGACCAACTTCTATCTACTCATCCCAACTCTCTCTTCCTCATATGTGGTGATTTAAATTGTCACCATGCCAGTTGGCTGGGTGTGGGTACCTCTCTCACCAGCCATGGCTCCTCAGCAAAGGACTTCTGTGACTCACTGGGACTGACAAAATCTGTCAATTTCCCGACCCGGATCTCAGTCAACGGAGCATCTTCTCTTCTGGACTTGGTTATGACTAACTTCCCTGAAAATGTCTGCTGCTCTTCTTCTGCTCCAATCGGATCATCTGATCATGTCCTTGTTAAAGTGGACATCTCTCTGACCATCCTCAGGGAGCCTGCTCAGCGTCGACGAGTCTGGCATTTCACTCAGGCCAACTGGCACGGTCTTCAAGCAGCCATCAATCATCTGGACTGGTCTCCCATCTCTACCACCTCCGACATCAACTCATCCTGGGAATTCTTCCAAAGTAATTTGCTCTCTCTCATGCACAGATATATCCCATCTCGTCTTCAGTTGTCATACCTTCAGTTGCCCCCCCAGCCCTCTCTGGGCTCTGTCCCCCAAATATTCCTACAGGTCGCACAAGATCTGCCTGCAACCCTCTTATGGTTAAACTGCCAAAATCAAGACTTTCTGCTCACCTTCACTCCTTCATTCCTCTTTTCTCCCGCCTCTGGAACAAACTCCCTCACTCTCTTCAATCCCACTGCACCCTCCAGGTCTTTAAAACAGCTGTTCACCACCATCTCTTATCCTCCCCCATCCAAAACCTTGATCTTTTCTACCCCCGCTAATTTCGGTCCCCTTGTGTTTTATACCTCTCCCCCCCGCCCTCCCCCTCCCACGCCTCCTGCCCCCAAGACCTCTCCCTCCCACACTTCTCCCTGCTCTCAAATGTTGTGGTTGTGTGCTTCCCCTGCTCTCCCCATCTTGTCTTCCGCTCCCACTTTTTGTGTGTTTTGTTTGTCTGGTTGATTTGTTTGTGAAATAAATGTTAGCTCTTTCACGAGCCTCGATTCAGTATACAAAAAAAAAGGAAAAAAAAAGAAAGAAAATACCCTTCCTCCCGTCCATGGTACACGGAATCTTGTGGTGAGGCTGTTGCCCAGAAACAACTTGCCTTCGTCTCCTGGAAAGCAAATCCAACGGAAGGAAATCTCATTTCCTTTCACAAAGCCCGAAACAAGTGTGTGTCCACCCTCAGGAGAGCCAGGAAACAATATCTCTCCGTTCTCAAGACCGAACTCTCATATCTGTCTCCCTCTTCCAAATCCTGGTGGCGTCTGGTCAAATCCGTTTCTGGTGTTTGTTCCCCCTCCATCCCCTCCCTTACCTCAAACGGCTACACAGCTGACTCCGCACATGAAAAAGCTGAATGCCTCAACTCTGTGTTTGC
>NC_136264.1:212420721-212490721 GCF_964187855.1 Myxine glutinosa | reverse complement strand
ACGCGTAATTTGAGTACGTCCGAGTGGATGGCGCACCACGTGCTCCGTGCAATTACCTTCTTATTGGAACCCGATTAGAGCGAAATAATTCGTACCACCCTTAGTCAATAGATGGAAATGACGGGAACGATGAAATAGAAGGAAGAACACAGGTTTATTTACAGCTATACAAGGTGAAGAGACACAGAGCAGGCACTTAAGCAGTCTTAGCTTATTTTTCAGACAATGGGCCCGTTCACACTCACAGGGGGGGGGGGGGGGGGATAAAGGAAGGATGGTTCATGCGCTGAATGCGCCGGCTTTGTTGTTCAGGAACGGCTCACCCGGCGTGGCCCTCTGCGGTCACAGCACGTCCCTTGACGAAGGCAGGCAGGTAGGAGGGATCCTTGCGGCACGTATCTCGAACAAAGGCAGGCTGGAAGATATGCGCGCCTCTCGCCTGGCACGGCGGTCCCTCACAGCGCGATTTATATAACGGCGCACTTTCACCCTCGTAACTCAACAGAGGATCTGCCTCAAGCTCAACCGAGCATTTAACTTGTAACTCAATTCAACACAGCGCTTCGAACTGATAACTCAAGCTCATCACTCAGCACAGGTCCTCCTCATAACTTGGTTCAGCGCACCTCTCCTCAGAACTGAGGTGGGGTCTTTGGGCACAGGGTTATGTGGTTCCACCCTGGCCCGTATTGAATGTTCCAAACCACGCCTTTTGCTGCAGTGCTAAGCCACTCCCATCGAGCCCTGATTGGCGGCTCGTGCTTACCGGTCACTCCCACTTCTCCTGTCCCGCCTTCCTTCGGCCTGCATTGACTTGTCAGGCCGGCCTCATGGTAATTTGCGCCAAAACTCAAAGCATCGAGGCGGCATAAAGCATTGGAAGGAGACCTAACTCTCATTATTCTACGAAACGCAAAACTAACACAGGAAAAGGACGACGCTTACATTTACTATGAAATAACTGAACTATCGCGAGGCTACGTGTTGTAGTGTGACTAAACTATGAGGGGAAATTAACCTTTATTTGTAAAACACAAAACTGCAACAATATTATTCCATCGTGTTTGGAAAAATTGGAAAATTGGGAAAAAATTGGAAAAACAATATAGCCTATTTTACTCCAGGGGGTCCCAGGATTACCCACCCAAAATTTCGTTGCGATCGGTTCAGCCTTTTTTGCGGTACCTGGGAACAGACGGATGGACATTTGGTGAATTATAGTAAGATTATGGGGTGAAGAGGTCAAAGGTAAAGATGAACTGATTAGATGTTGGGTTTAAGAGGTCAAAGGTCAGAGGTCCCATTTGGTAAAAAAAATTCTGTTACCAAGCTAACTTTTGAACCAGTGATGGGATATTGACCAAACTTGGTAATTATTATTATGTATATTATGATGAAAAGATAAATTGATTGTATTTTGGCATCAAAGGTCAAAAGTCATGACAGGTAAAAAAAATGTGATACTTGAGTCCAGCTGAAGGATTTGAACCAAACTTGGTACAAGTATGTATCATGATGCAAAGATTAACGAATTAGATTATGAGGTTAAGAGGTCAAAGGTCAGAGGTCATGGTAGGTAAAAAATGTGATACTTGAGTCCAGCTGAAGGATTTGAATCAAACTTGGTACAAGTGTGTATAATGATGCAAAGATGCCAAAATGATGATTTTGAAATGTTGAAAATGAAAATAGAATTGAATGAAATGAAATGAAATGTTGAAGATGAAATGTCAAAATGAAAATGAATGATGAAAATGATGATGCCAAAGATGCTAAAAAGATGCCTCAATGCCAAACAGTGAGCCAGGCCTAATCTTGCTCTTGAGTATCAAGCTGTTGGGCTCTTGTGCTAATCTAATGGGCTAATCTCAAGCGTTTGGGTCTCACTATCCGCCATGACCTTTCCTGTAAAAACCACATTTCCAAGCTGGCCTCCAAAGCCAGTCGCCGACTGGGCATCCTCCATCAGGCGAAGTCCTTTCTTGGCACTTCTGAGCTCCGCACCACATACAAAGCTTTTATCCGCAGCTCAATGGAATACTGCTCTCCCCTCTGGGCTGGTGCACCTGCCTCACACCTAGCTCGGCTTCACGCTGTTGAAACCAAAGCTTTCGGAATCATTGGAATCTCCCGCGATGAAGCAGATTGTGAGGGCCTTTCACTCACTCACTGCAGGCAGGTTGGTGGTCTTTCTGTCTCCTACCGACTCCTCTCCAGCCTACAGTGCATTCAGAAAGTATTCAGAACCCTTCACTTTTTTCACATTTTGTTATGTTGCAGCCTTATGCTGAAATCGTTTAAATTCATTTTTTCCCTCATCAATCTACACTCAATACCCCATAATGACAAAGAGAAAACAGGATTTTAGAAAGTTTTGCAAATTTATTGAAAAGAAAAAACTGAAATATCACATTGACATAAGTATTCATAAGCTCCTTGTGTATCTCTCAATACCCTGGCTCTACTCCAGCAACCTGCTCCTTGTGAAACTCTAAAGATCCCAATTCTCCTCCAGCAACCCTCTCCTTATGAAATTCCCAATATCCTGGTTCTCCTCCAGAAAACCACGCATTGTGAAATTCCCAATATCCTGGCTCTCCTCGAGCAAACCGCCCATTGTGAAACTCTCAATATCCTGGCTCTCCTCCAGAAACCTGGTCCTTGTGTTACGAATTCCGGGTTTATGGGGGTTACAATTCAGGTCATTTCTTATGAATGTATATTCTATTAAAGGTTGTTGTGATTAAAGGGTCAGGAGCCCTTCTGGGAAAAACGAGACCGGAAACGGGATCGTAAAGAAGAGGAGGAGGAGAAGAAAGGGCGGCCATCTTGAGCTTCGAGAGCTCCGACGCGAGCGGAGGCGATCGTTACCTACTTTGGAACGGAGTTGGAAAAGCCCGTCTGGCGAGAGGAGTTACCTGCGCGGGGTGATTGATTGTCGGTTACGTGTCAAGATGCCGTGTGGTCCTGGAAGGAACCAAGCGCCCGGCGCTGTTCGCCTCGACGCCTACGAGGGCGTGTACGGGTCGCACCTTGGGCCTGGCGCGCGAAAGAGATTGGAAGGAGACGGTTGAGAGTTGAGACTGCAGCTCGAGACCGAGCCACCGAACGTGAAGGACAAGGGAACCGTGCCTCGGTGAACCGAAGTCCGCGCGTCAGGAGAGCGCCGGATTACTGCGGAACCTGCGAAGTCGGGTATCCTCGCTGAGGTTGTCGAGTATCCTCACTCCCAGCCCCGGATTGGAATCGGACATAGATTCCCCGATCGCTGGATCGACTCGACGTCACCTGGGAGGCGTGCAGAGACATTGGGGGCAAGGGCCGTGAGTGTTGCCAACACTGTTGTGGGTTAAGGTGGCGCCACCTATACTATAGATAAGGATTGTATGGAAGTGCTGTAAACGCATTGTGATTCCTGTGCGGGATTTGGGAATATATTGGGGTTTGTTCGTAACCCTTGGTGTGGACTCGTTATTGATTGACTTATTTTCACCCAAGGACCATACATCTTTCTGCCGGGCTCCCTCCCGTCGAGGTTGACCCCGTAACAGAAATGGGGGCTCGTCCAAATTACAATTTGCGGATTCGCAATTGGGTCTACGTCCGGGATCTATAAAATTTTCTAAATTTTAGTCCGGGAAAGAATTCCCAAGAGTGGGAACTTTTCCAACGTTCCCAAAATTGTTTTGCTCTGCCGACAAAACAACAACAACAAAAAAAAAAAAACAAACAAAAAAAACAATAGCAATAATAGTAATACTGTTGCTTTTCTTTGTTGGAAATTTCTGGGGTGAAGGTTAACAGGTGTTACCAGTAGTCACCATGGCGTTTGTGGCACAGAACTTTGCGGTAACCCCTAGTGAGGCACAGTTCCGAGCATTACTAAAATCGGACCTCTTGAAATTGGCCAAACATTTTAACTTGGAGGTCCGAACTAATTTGAGGAAGGCAGAGTTGCAGACCGCGGTGATACAATCTATGGTGGGATTAGGAACATGGGACGAGTTAGCCTGGGAGTGGCTACCCGAAGAACCAGAAGACGTTGAGCTCCGGAAACTGGAGTTGCAATTACGGAGCCAGGAACGGATCAAAGAAGAAGAAAGGAACGCAGAAAAGGAAAGAGCAGAAGAAGAAAGGAAAGCAGAAGAGAGGAGAGAAGAGAAACAAGCAGAGGAAAGGAGAGTGGAACGAGAACTCCAGGAAAGGTTAGAAGGGAGAAAAGCAGAGGAGAGGAGAGCTGCAAGGGAACTCGAAGCAGAGGAGAGAAAAGCGGAAAGGGAATTAAAGGAACGTGACATGGCGCTTCAGCAAGAAATTAAATTCAAGGAGCTGGAGTTAATGAGAGAACGGGGAGAGGTACCACCCTTGCTGACTGGGCCGACACCTAGCCAGAACACCTGGGATGTGGGCAGACATGTGAGGCTGGTTCCACCCTTCAGTGAAAAGGAAGTCGCTAAATTTTTTCCACACTTTGAGAAAGTGTCTCGACAGTTAAACTGACCGGAGGAGGCCTGGACCATACTAGTGCAAAGTGTGCTGTTGGGTAAAGCTCAAGATATTTATTCGGCACTACCAATGGACCAATGTGCAGATTATGAGGTATTGAAGAAGCACATTCTCAAAGCCTATGAGTTGGTTCTTGAAGCTTACCGGCAAAAATTCAGGAATGCCAGGAAGAGGGAGAGTGAGACCCATGTGGAGTTTGCCAGAGTGAAAGAAAACATGTTTGATCGGTGGTGTGAGTCAAAAGGAGTCGGGAAAGACTTCGAAACATTGCGTGACTTGATCCTGGTGGAGGAATTTCAACAGTGTGTCCACGAGGACATCAAAGTGTACCTGCAGGAAAAGAAAGTCCCAAAGTTGTGGGACGCAGCCACCATGGCAGATGATTATGCCTTAACACACCGGATAGGGGTCCACAAACCTAACTCCTCGCCTAGACTTCAGCAGGGGAGTTATGGAACACCCGGTGCGGAGAACGACAATACATGGTGGCGGCCTCGAGAGGATTATGGGGACAGCTCTGATACCCCAACTGTTCGAAATCAGGGGGCTACGGGCCCAAGACAAACTTATTTCCCGGGGGGCCCGAGGCAGACCACGAGTTTTTCCTCCGGGCCTACTTGCGCCTTTTGCAAAAAACCTGGACACTTGATGTCCAGTTGTTACCTCATGAAAAGGGACAACCCAGAGCGGAGTCCGACGAGTACAACTCCGAATGCGATGGCAAACGTAAGAAATTGCCCACAGAAGAGTTACCAACCATTTATTTATGAGGGGTTTGTCTCACTAGAGGGAGACTTGACTAACCCTAGACCTGTTAGGGTATTGAGGGACACAGGAGCCCATCAATCCTTAATGCTTGAAGGCATTTTGCCATTGTCAAAGAGTACAGTAACTGGTGATAGTGTTCGGTTGCAAGGGATCGGTGGCTGTGTTAGTGCGCCACTTCATGTCATCCATTTGGAATCTGATTTGGTGTCAGGACCGGTCACCGTCGGTTTACAAGCCACGCTTCCTGTAGAGGGAGTATCTGTGGTTATCGGGAATGATTTGGCCAGGGGGCAAGTTTATGGTAACCCGAGGGTTGGTAAAGAGCACAGCAGGGAAAATAACACCACACCAGCTAGGAATGGCGACAAAAGTACCAAGTTATTTGTAGGGGGGCTGAACTTCAAAACAGAGGAAGAAGTTTTGACCTCTGTCTTCAACAGATATGGGCCGCTGGTGGAAGTGCGGTTGGTAAAAGACAGGGAAACACAACGGTCAAGAGGGTTCGGCTTTGTCACGTTTGCAAGCACAAAAGACGCCAGAGAGGCAGAGAAGAATTGGAATGGTAAGGATTTGGAGGGTCGGACCATAACAGTAGGGAAGGCATTTCGTAGGCGTCGAGAGGTCTACAGAAGAGGACAACTTGGCGGTAGTTTTGGTGTTGGCAGCAGCCGATATTACTATGGAGGCTCCCAGAGTTACGGCACCTCCCGAAAGAATGATTGTCAGAGCACTGGCCGAGAAGGAGACCGCCAGTCAGGTAACGACTGGGACAAGGGGTCCCACCATAACTGTTAGGAGTCCGGAGAAGTTGAAGCACTATATACGGTGGAGCCGCCGAGCCTGGGCTCCTACACGGACTAACCGTGAACGCCACGTTCTTAAAGGCGTCCAGGTAGTGAACTTTCCTGCACGGACTAACCGTGAACTCCACGTTCTTAAAGGCGTCCATGTAAGGAACTTTCCTCCCCGGACTAACCGTGAACTCCACATTCCTTAAGGCGTCCATGTAGTGAATACTCAGCTGGGCCTCCCGAAAAAGTGCTATCGAGAGGTTTAACTTTGGGGCTTTGGTCACCACCTCTTAACCGTCATTCAAGAGAAACTAGAAGTTGTTGACGCTTTGTCCAGAGTGAAGTAATCTGGGGGTTTTGTGAAATTTTGTTGCTTTATTCTTAAGTGATAATTGTGCCCGGGGGGAACTGATGATTTGGGGGTGTGAGTTATCTGGTTTGTTTATCAAAGTTGGCCTGCAAAGAAAGTTTTCGCTGGGTTCAAACTTTCTTTCTTTAAGGGGGGGAGTGTTACGAATTCCCGGTTTATGGGGGTTACAATTCAGGTCATTTCTTATGAATGTATATTCTATTAAAGGTTGTTGTGATTAAAGGGTCAGGAGCCCTTCTGGGAAAAACGAGACCGGAAACGGGATCGTAAAGAAGAGGAGGAGGAGAAGAAAGGGCGGCCATCTTGAGCTTCGAGAGCTCCGACGCGAGCGGAGGCGATCGTTACCTACTTTGGAACGGAGTTGGAAAAGCCCGTCTGGCGAGAGGAGTTACCTGCGCGGGGTGATTGATTGCCGGTTACGTGTCAAGGTGCCTTGTGGTCCTGGAAGGAACCAAGCGCCCGGCGCTGTTCGCCTCGATGCCTACGAGGGCGTGTACGGGTCGCACCTTGGGCCTGGCGCGCGAAAGAGATTGGAAGGAGACGGTTGAGAGTTGAGACTGCAGCTCGAGACCGAGCCGCCGAACGTGAAGGACAAGGGAACCGTGCCTCGGTGAACCGAAGTCCGCGCGTCAGGAGAGCGCCGGATTACTGCGGAACCTGTGAAGTCGGGTATCCTCGCTGAGGTTGTCGAGTATCCTCACTCCCAGCCCCGGATTGGAATCAGACCTAGATTCCCCGATCGCTGGATCGACTCGACGTCACCTGGGAGGCGTGCAGAGACATTGGGGGCAAGGGCCGTGAGTGTTGCCAACACTGTTGTGGGTTAAGGTAAGGGAACCGTGCCTCGGTGAACCGAGGTCCGCGCGTCAGGAGAGCGCCGGATTACTGCGGAACCTGCGAAGTCGGGTATCCTCACTGAGGTTGTCGAGTATCCTCACTCCCAGCCCCGGATTGGAATCGGACATAGATTCCCCGATCGCTGGATCGACTCGACGTCACCTGGGAGGCGTGCAGAGACATTGGGGGCAAGGGCCGTGAGTGTTGCCAACACTGGTGTGGGTTAAGGTGGCGCCACCTATACTATAGATAAGGATTGTATGGAAGTGCTGTAAACGCATTGTGATTCCTGTGCGGGATTTGGGAATATATTGGGGTTTGTTCGTAACCCTTGGTGTGGACTCGTTATTGATTGACTTATTTTCACCCAAGGACCATACATCTTTCTGCCGGGGCTCCCCTCGAGGTTGACCCCGTAACACTTGTGAAATCCCCAAGATCCCGGTTCTCCTCCATCAACCTGCTCCTTGTGAAATTCTCAATATCCTGGCTCTCCTCCAGCAACCCGGTCATTGTGAAATTACCAATATCCTGGTTCTCCTCCAGCAATCCGCTCCTTGTGAAATTCCCAATATCCTGGCCTCTCCTCCAGCAACCTGCTCCTTGTGAAACTCCAAAGATCCCGATTCTCCTCCAGCAACCCACTCATTGTGAACTCTCAATATACTGGCTCTCCTCCAGCAATCTGCAATTGTGGAACTCCCAATAGAGCAGGCTATTATTATTATTATTATTATTTTTTGTATACAAGATCGAGGCTCGTGTAAGAGCGAACATTAATGACACAAAAAAAAAAACGGACACATAAAACATATGACAAAGGTATCGGGAGACAAGATGGGGAGAGAGGGGGAAGCACACAAGTACAACATTTGAGAGCAGGGACATCGGGAGATCTGTGGGAGGGAGAGGGCTTGGGAGGACGAGGCGTGGGAAGGGGTTTGGGGGTGGGAGAGGTAAAAAAAAACACATGGACACTGCTAGGACTTCCAGGACAGAAGTCGGTATTTCAGAAAAGTGGATGTGGGGTGAATTAATGGGGGTAGAAAAGATCAAGGATTTGGATGGGGGAAGATAAGAGATGGTGGTGAACAGCTGTTTTAAAGACCTGGAGGGATGAGAGGGATTGAAGAGAGTGAGGGAGTTTGTTCCAGAGGCGGGAGAAAAGAGTAATGAAAGAGTGAAGGTGAGCAGAGAGCCTTTATTTTGGCAGTTTCACGATAAGAGGGTTGCAGGCAGATCTTGTGCGACTTGTAGGAGTATATGGGGGACAGAGCACAGACAGAGCAGGGGGAGCAAGGCCAGAGAGGAGTCTGTAGAAGACAGAAAGACCACCAACATGCCTGCGGTGAGTGAGTGAATGGCCCTCGGAGTTAGCATCATCGCAGGAGATTCCAATGATTCTGAAAGCTTTGGTTTCAACAGCGTGAAGCCGAGCTAGGTGTGAGGCAGGAGCACCAGCCCAGAGGGGAGGACAGTATTCCATTGAGCTGCGGATGAAAGCCTTGTACGTGGTGAGGAGCTCAGGTGTGCCAAGGAAGGACTTCGCATGACGGAGGATGCCCAGTCGGCGACAGGCTTTGGAGGCCAGATTGGAAATGTGGTTTTCCCAGGAAAGATCATGGCAGATAGTGAGACCCAAAATCTTGAGGGATAGAACTTCTTGGAGAGGATTGTTGAGAAAAACGATGGGAGGGTTGTCCAGTCGGTCTCTTCGGAGAGACAAAGTGAGAGTGTGAGATTTGTCAGGATTGAAAGACATTTTCCGCTTGTTTGACCAGTCTGTGATTTTGCCCAGGTCTGCAGAGAGTGAAAGGATTTTGCAGAGAGTGAACACAAAAGTTTTCTGCAGAGAGTGAACACCAAAGAAAGGTGTTCATTTGTCAGACTTTTTTTTTCTCTCTTGGTTGTTTACTTTGAGAAAAGGCAATTGGGGTTTAAGCATCAAAACGTGTTTCATATTATCTGAAGTATCGGTGGAGTTTCGGAGAATCAGACCGCCAATCCCAAACTGTCACGATTGAAGTGTTAAGGACATTTGATACATCTCTGGAGTGTCCCATTAAATTTATTTTGCCAAAACACTCAAAAGGGCATCCTGGATGTCGTGATGAAAATAAATAAACAAGTACAGATACATTCAAAGTACACCGCCCCCATGCCAAATAATTAAATATCCTACAGCGCGGCATTGCCGGGGCGCCTCCGGCGCCCGGCAATACCGCAGTGCACATCATAGAGGCTGCATTGGGAGGGAGAGGTTTACGCTAATTGATTGATTAATTGTATAATTAAAATAAATAAAAGATTATCACAAAATATTTTCTTAATCAATTGGTTAATAGCATAACTAAACCACTAGTGCTTCATCCGAAGATGTATCTTTTAGAAATTTAATTAAATAAGTCATTTATAAAAAATTAAATAATTAATTGATTATTCAATAAATAATTAATAGATTAAATGATTAATCAATAAATCAAAAATATCCTTGATAGCCACATCACTTGGTCACTCATGTCCAAATATTAGCTTCCCAGCTCAAAAGATGCCTGAGATATTGGCCAAATGAGAAAGAAAATAAATAAATGATTAATTAATGAAAAAAATAAAATAATAATCATTAAAAAATTAAATTATTAATCAATTCGGTCATAGAACACATAAACCACCACCATTTCATCAGAATGTGTATCATAAAAAATTTTTTTTTGTCATTAATCCAATAATTAAATAATTAATCGATTAATTGATTAATAAATAAATCAAAAATAGCCTTTGCAGCCAAATCACCTGGTCATTGGCATGTCCAAATAACAGCTTCCTAACTCAAAAGGTGCCTGAGTTAATGGTCAGAAGAGAAAGTAAATTGAATTAATTAAATAAGTACTTAATTAATCGCTAATAATTAAATAACTCCTCAATTAATTGATTAATCAAAAAACAAAAAAAACAGTTTTTGACAAAGGACCTGCTCACTATTGTGCCAAAATTTCAGCTTCCTAGCTCAAAGGATGGCTGAGCTCTAGCCCGGACAACAAGAAAGCAAGAAAACAAACAAACAAACAAACAAACAACCAGAGTGAAAACTGAGTACTCCCTTTCAGCGTGCGTCATTGCCGAGCCCCCTTCGGTGCCCGGCAATGACGATATGCAGCGCCTGGAGATGGCATAGGAAAGGTGCGGTGTACAATAACGCATAGATTGTCTGTCTGTCCATTCATCCATAAGGGTCAAACCTCGTTTTTCTCAGCAACCATATTAGACCAGGAGCCCAGAAGGTTTATTCAAGTGAAAAGCGCCGAAGCAACTGACCACGTGGGTTGAAAGGGTTCTACCCCCACTTCACAAAAATGCATTGCTGCCGGGTCAGGGCCGGTGCCTTTCCGCCCAAATCGCCAAAAATAGGGACGCCATTACCGAAAATCCTATTTTCTTCAATATCTGGAAAACTATACATGGGAGTATCACAAATCTGGTGTCTACACCCATGTTTTCATGGTCAATCGTTATAGAAATGCATTTCTCCTTAGCCAGGGTTGTGTCTTTCCCACCCAAAAGCACCCAAAGTGCCCAAAGTAAGGAAACCATTGCTGAAAATCCTATTTCCCTCAATATCTGGACAACTATACATGGGAGTATCACAAATCTGCTGTCTACACCCATGTTTTCATGGTCAAACATTACAAAAATGCAGTTTTCTCCTTAGTAAGTGTCATATTTTTCCCGCCCAAAAGCACCCAAAGTAAGGAAACAATTGCTGAAATCCTACTTTCCTCAATATCTGGAAAACTATACATGAGAATATCACAAATTATGTGTGTCTACACCCATGTTTTCATGGTCAATTATTACATTGCCAACAATTGCAGTGCTTTAAAAATGAATACATTCACCATGTATTATTTAAACAATGGTGTATTATATTGTACCGTACATGGTGTTATGTAACATGGTGTATTATATTGTACCGTACATGGTGTTATGTAACATGTCCTGATTTTATTGCAAAATTTGCTATAGTAGTTGCATCATTCTGCTTGGGCTCTCTGGAAGGTCGGAAGGGATCAGCATCATCATGGACTATGGATCTGGCAACAACCGAAGGTACATCGGTGTCTCTAAAGTAGCTGCCATTCTTGAGAAGAAACAGCCTGGTATAACTGAAGCAATTAGTCAGGTTCACCATGTTTTTTCGTTCAAAATCATGGTAGATTTGCAAACCTATACATTTTTGGAAACGTTATTACATGGAAAATCTGAAAATCAATGTTTACATTTGCCAATTCCGACCAATTCGATTCGACCAATCGACCAATTCCATTCGACCAATTCGACCATTCGACCAATCGCTTCGATCGACCATTCGACCATTCGACCAATTCGATCGATTCGATTCGATTCGATTCATCGAATTCGATTCGATCGACCATTCGACCGATTCGATTTGCCAATCAATTTGACCGACCTTTGCTTGTGTGGAACGGACTGTGAAAACGATGCGGACTATATTGTCGGATACGACACACAGGACAGTGATGACGAACTCTAAATGGCATATTCTGTAATCGTGTATGTTTGATGCCATTGACTGCCTGTGTATATTTTGTCATTGACTGCCTGTGTAGATGTGAAGTTATACCGACTGCATGTGTATGTATGATTTTGCTGACTGCCTGTGTATGTTTGGTGATATGAATTATTGTGACACATTTTGATGTTATTAACTGCCTGTACAAAATGATAACATGTATTTGATTATGCAACTTATCGCGAATATAAAGACAGTATTTTGCAATTCAAAACCTTTGATTCGTGCCTTACCATTCCCCATAGCACTAATTTGATACTTTCGTTGGATTCCTTGTCCCTGAAAATATAGGTTTAGTATATTTTAAAAAGTTTTTAGGGTAATTAGAGGCAGAAATAGAACAAAATATGTATTTTACAGTGGGCATTTTGAAAATCCAAAATGGCCGCCATACAGGTATCTCTCCAAATGTAAACATTGATTTTTAGTTTCCTTATGCTATAACCTTTCCAAAAATGTATAGGTTTGCTAATCTACCATGATTTTGAACGAAATATAATTTATTGACATAGTGAACCTGACTAAATCATCGGCCTTCATGCCCTGACTGGTTGTGATTTCACATCATGTTTCCTCAGAAAGGGCAAAGTTAAGCCCCTCCAGCAGATGGAATCAGATCCAGCTCATATGATGGCATTGCGATCTCTGACTTCTGAGGAAGTAGACATTCCAGGTGTTACCGCCTTTGACTGCTCGCTGTATGGGTTCAAAACCTCTGACATTAATGAAGCCAGATACAAGGCGTTCATGCGCATGAGTGGTGGTAATGAGAAGGAGCCCCTTGCCAGAATCAAGAAGATAAACTGTGCTTCTCTTCCCCCGTGCAGCAAGACACTTGGTAATCATATCAAAAGGGCCTGATATGTGGCAAGAATCTGGAAGAGGGCTGACCAGACTGATCCAACAGGTGGGGCAAGTCCCACAGACTATGGATGGAAGTTGACTCAAAACTGCTTTGAACCAGATTGGTACCCAGGAAGTGCAGTACCAGAGTCCCTTACAGGCCTACCTACGGATGACGGAGACAGAGTCGGAGCAGCTTCCATAGATGACGAGGAATCAGACGTCGATAGTATTTGGAGTGAGGACAGCAATACTACTGATGAGAGTGATGGAGTAGACATGTAAAAATGCAGAGATGTCAGAACAACTAGTGTCATTGAACAGTACTATTTTCCTTCTGAAGGACAATGACTCTGCAAGTTGTGAGTTAAGGACACAAGTTGGATGGAAATACCATAATACACCATTGTTGAGGTAATGCATGGTGAACTAGATATTTTAAACACTGTAAATGTTGTCAATGTAATGACTGACCATGAAAACATGGGTGCAGACGTCATTTGTGACTTTAAACACTTTTCTTGCACAACGTTTCTAAAAATGTTTAAAACCTAAACACAAATGTCAAATTCATAAACACCGTCTGTTTAATAAACACAAGCCATCAACTTCCTAAACATGTTGAGCATAAATTTAAACTTGTTTAGAAACGTGGTGCAAGATAGTGTTTAGAAAGTGTTTAAAGTCTAAACACTGTTTTGCATGTGGTATTATCATGTATAGTTTTCCAGATAATTAGGAAAGTTTGATCTTTTAACAATGATATCCTTACTTTGGGCACTTTTGGGCTTGACCAAGGAGAAAACTGCATTTTTGTAATGTTTGACCATGAAAACATGGGTGTAGACAGCAGATTTGTGATACTCCCATGTATAGTTGTCCAGATATTGAGGGAAATAGGATTTTCAGCAATGGTTTCCTTACTTTGGGTGCTTTTGGGTGGGAAAGACACAACCCTGGCTAAGGAGAAATGCATTTTTATAATGTTTGACCATGCAAACATGGGTGTAAACACCAGATTTGTGATACTCCCATGTATAGTTTTCCAGATATTGAAGAAAATAGGATTTTCAGCAATGGTTTCCTTACTTTGGGCACTTTGGGTGCTTTTGGGTGGGAAAGACACAACCCTGGCTAAGGAGAAATGCATTTTTATAACGATTGACCATGAAAACATGGGTGCAGACACCAGATTTGTGATACTCCCATGTATAGTTTTCCAGATATTGAAGAAAATAGGATTTTCAGCAATGGTTTCCTTACTTTGGGCACTTTGGGTGCTTTTGGGTGGGAAAGACACAACCCTGGCTAAGGAGAAATGCATTTTTATAACGATTGACCATGAAAACATGGGTGCAGACACCAGATTTGTGATACTCCCATGTATAGTTTTCCAGATATTGAAGAAAATAGGATTTTCGGTAATGGCGTCCCTATTTTGGGCGATTTGGGCCGGAAGGCACCGGCCCTGACCCGGCAGCAATGCATGTTTGTGATGTGGGGGTAGAACCCTTTCAACTCACATGGTCAGTTGCTTCGGCGCTTTTCACTTGAATAAACCTTCTGGACTCCTGGTCTAATATGTCTGATTGAGACAAAACTTTCAGTGTAGAAGCGACACCCATGTGGAATGTTTTTATGATAATTGTGATGTCATTGGTCACGTGGTATTGCAGCCATCTTGGATAGAAAACAAACCTTACCCAATCAACACGAAACTTCACAAATGTGATCTCCTACCCATATATATGTCGAGTGTACATTTTTGATGTCATATAATACGTGGTTTGGCAGCCATCTAGGAATGAAAACAAACCTTACCCAATCAACACGAAACTTCACAAATGTGATCTCCTACCCATATATATGTCGAGTGTACATTTTTGATGTCATATAATACGTGGTTTGGCAGCCATATTAGCTTGATAGCCGATATTAAAAAAAAAAAACCTTTTACAAAACCACTTCACCAATCAATGTGAAACCTGTCATGTCTGGTCTGGTAAAAATGTGATACTTGAGAACAGCTGAAGGGATTTCAATCAAACTTGTTTATTGTTAGGACGATGAACGAGGGCATCTACACACAGTGACTACACAGAGACATATTGGCGAGGCAGTCGCATTGCTCTCGTTTTTTAAATTGTTTTATATTGACATTTCCTATCAGTACAGTGCTTGTGTATAATGGTGTATTACAGTATTAGATACCATAGTGGTACTTTACATTGTTTTATGATGTTATCACCACTACAATACAATGCATTTGGTGAAGTGTAAGCGGTAATGTTTCATCATCAGTACGGTGTGTTCTGCCATGAGTACACAGTGCATTTAAGATGGAGGGCACAGGATGTTTTATTACGAGTACAGTCCGTTTGCCCATTCAAAGTACAG
Source organism: Myxine glutinosa (assembly GCF_964187855.1). Lineage (NCBI taxonomy): Eukaryota > Metazoa > Chordata > Myxini > Myxiniformes > Myxinidae > Myxine > Myxine glutinosa. The sequence continues at coordinate 212,475,618 of NC_136264.1, read as the reverse complement.
TGCATTAATCTTTCCCGATGCCTCGGAGCCATGTTGCCATGTTGCCGACACCACCCCTTCCGTGCGAACTTTGCTGCTCCCGCTGCATGTGAGCCAGCTGGCAGTGTGCAGTAGCTGTGTGCAAATGAGGCTGCTATTTCAGTCACAGCAGGGGAGTTGAGAGCTTCGAGGGAAATGCATCAGCAGAGTCCAGAGAAACATTCGCCGAGTGCAAAGCCCTCACTGCAGGCAGAGGGGGGGCGGGGGGGGGCACATCGGAGGAGGAACACGTTCAGAAATAACGAGAGATAGATGGAGAGGGGGGAGAGGGAGAGAGAGAGATGATGGGGTGGAGATGGAGAGATGGAGTGGAGAGGGAGAGATGGTGTGGAGAGGGAGAGATGGAGTGGAGAGGGAGAGATGGAGTAGAGAGGGAGAGATGGAGTGGAGAGGGAGAGATGGAGTGGAGAGGGAGAGATGGTGTGGAGAGGGAGAGATGGAGTGGAGAGGGAGAGATGGGGTGGAGAGGGAGAGATGGTGTGGAGAGGGAGAGATGGAGTGGAGAGGGAGAGATGGGGTGGAGAGGGAGAGATGGTGTGGAGAGGGAGAGATGGAGTGGAGAGGGAGAGATGGGGTGGAGAGGGAGAGATGGAGTGGAGAGGGAGAGATGGGGTGGAGAGGGAGAGATGGAGTGGAGAGGGAGAGATGGAGTGGAGAGGGAGAGATGGAGTGGAGAGGGAGAGATGGGGTGGAGATGGAGAGATGGAGTGGAGAGGGAGAGATGGAGTGGAGAGGGAGAGATGGAGTGGAGATGGAGAGATGGAGTGGAGAGGGAGAGATGGTGTGGAGAGGGAGAGATGGAGTGGAGAGGGAGAGATGGTGTGGAGAGGGAGAGATGGTGTGGAGAGGGAGAGATGGAGTGGAGAGGGAGAGATGGAGTGGAGAGGGAGAGATGGGGTGGAGAGGGAGAGATGGTGTGGAGAGGGAGAGATGGTGTGGAGAGGGAGAGATGGAGTGGAGAGGGAGAGATGGAGTGGAAATGGAGAGATGGAGTGGAGAGGGAGAGATGGTGTGGAGAGGGAGAGATGGAGTGGAGAGGGAGAGATGGAGTGGAGAGGGAGAGATGGTGTGGAGAGGGAGAGATGGTGTGGAGAGGGAGAGATGGAGTGGAGAGGGAGAGATGGAGTGGAAATGGAGAGATGGAGTGGAGAGGGAGAGATGGTGTGGAGAGGGAGAGATGGAGTGGAGAGGGAGAGATGGAGTGGAGAGGGAGAGAGAGAGATGATGGGGTGGAGAGGGAGAGATGGGGTGGAGAGGGAGAGATGGAGTGGAGAGGGAGAGATGGAGTGGAGAGGGAGAGATGGAGTGGAGAGGGAGAGATGGAGTGGAGAGGGAGAGATGGAGTGGAGAGGGAGAGATGGAGTGGAGAGGGAGAGATGGTGTGGAGAGGGAGAGATGGTGTGGAGAGGGAGAGATGGAGTGGAGAGGGAGAGATGGAGTGGAGAGGGAGAGATGGGGTGGAGAGGGAGAGATGGTGTGGAGAGGGAGAGATGGTGTGGAGAGGGAGAGATGGAGTGGAGAGGGAGAGATGGAGTGGAAATGGAGAGATGGAGTGGAGAGGGAGAGATGGTGTGGAGAGGGAGAGATGGAGTGGAGAGGGAGAGATGGAGTGGAGAGGGAGAGATGGTGTGGAGAGGGAGAGATGGTGTGGAGAGGGAGAGATGGAGTGGAGAGGGAGAGATGGAGTGGAAATGGAGAGATGGAGTGGAGAGGGAGAGATGGTGTGGAGAGGGAGAGATGGAGTGGAGAGGGAGAGATGGAGTGGAGAGGGAGAGAGAGAGATGATGGGGTGGAGAGGGAGAGATGGGGTGGAGAGGGAGAGATGGAGTGGAGAGGGAGAGATGGAGTGGAGAGGGAGAGATGGAGTGGAGAGGGAGAGATGGAGTGGAGAGGGAGAGATGGAGTGGAGAGGGAGAGATGGAGTGGAGAGGGAGAGATGGAGTGGAGATGGAGAGATGGAGTGGAGATGGAGAGATGGAGTGAGATTGAAAGAATAAAAATTCATTGTAAATGAGCTCGAGTTTGTTACCATTCTGAAACAGCATATGGTTTGAATGCTTACGGCAGGAATGTTTTAAATATTTTAAATCACTCAATTCTTCATTGTCGTTTTCACAAGCGGAGATCAAATTTCGGTGCAGGTAGAATATGTTAGTTTGATTACTTGCTGTTCTTAAAGCACCCTTGAGTTGATGTAACCTCAGGACCGAATCCACTCTGTTTGCCTTCGCTCGTGTTCGGGTTATTATTTCCGATCCGACACGGGATAGAGAGGTGTTCCTTCGGATGTGGAATCGAGAATGAATTTTGAAACCAAGACAATCATTCAACCATTTAATAATCGATTATAACTAGAACGGCATTCGGTAGAGAGCATACCTGTGGCCGCCAAGCTGAACGGTTTACGTTTTGTATCCCACTTAAAGGTCAGATCTGGATTCGTACCTGAACCAAAATATAATCAGCTTGTTCTTGTCACCGATCCAACTCATCCATCAAGTTTTGTCCCAATCCGTCCACAACTTTTTGAAATATTCCGCTGTATATCGTTTTGGGCCCTTTATCTCAATGGTGAAGAATCACTTAAAAATTGTCGTATCCGGATCTGTATCCTGATTTTCAGTAAAATCGAATCAATTCGTCCTTGTCACATACGAAACTTGTCTAGCAAGTTTCATCCGAATCCGTCCATAACGTTTTGAGATGACCTGCTCAGAAATACAAAGGCAGGTGAGAAAACAACCTCTGGACACTTTCGGTGGCGGATGTAAACATCATGTCAATCGACAAACACATCGGTGGTGATCACAAATTGCTGATTGTGATGAACGTCAACTAAGTAATTCAAACAACATTCCTTTGAAAACGATCTATCTAAAAAGAATGTGAAAAATATCCTTGGAAATTCAAATAAGGATGTATGATTTGGGATTTTTTTTGAGTTTGGGAATTTCTTTGATATTTGTTTTTATCGAGATTGAGATTTTATGGGGGTTTTTGAGATTTGATTTTATCGAGATTGAGATTTTATGGGGGTTTTTGAGATTTGTTTTTATCGAGATTGAGATTTTATGGGGGTTTTTGAGATTTGTTTTTATCGAGATTGAGATTTTATGGGGGTTTTTGAGATTTGTTTTTATCGAGATTGAGATTTTATGGGGGTTTTTGAGATTTGTTTTTATCGAGATTTTGAGATTTTATGGGGGTTTTTGAGATTTGTTTTTATCGAGATTGAGATTTTATGGGGGTTTTTGAGATTTGTTTTTATCGAGATTTTGGGATTTTACGGGGTTTTTTGAGATTTGTTTTTATCGAGATTGAGATTTTATGGGGGTTTTTGAGATTTGTTTTTATCGAGATTTTGAGATTTTATGGGGGTTTTTGAGATTTGTTTTTATCGAGATTGAGATTTTATGGGGGTTTTTGAGATTTGTTTTTATCGAGATTTTGGGATTTTACGGGGTTTTTTGAGATTTGTTTTTATCGAGATTTTGAGATTTTATGGGGGTTTTTTAGATTTGTTTTTTTATCGAGGTTTTGAGATTTTATGGGGGTTTTTGAGATTTGTTTTTATCGAGATTGAGATTTTACGGGGGTTTTTGAGATTTGTTTTTATCGAGATTTTGGGATTTTATGGGGGTTTTTGAGATTTGTTTTTATCGAGATTGGGATTTTATGGGGTTTTTGAGATTTGTTTTTATCGAGATTTTGGGATTTTACGGGGTTTTTTGAGATTTGTTGTTATCGAGATTTTGAGATTTTATGGGGATTTTTGAGATTTGTTTTTATCGAGGTTTTGAGATTTTATGGGGGGTTTTGAGAAGTGTTTATATTGAGATTTTGAGATTTTATGGGGGTTTTTGAGATTTGTTTTTATTGAGATTTTGAGATTTTATGGGGGTTTTGAGATTTGTTTTTATCGAGATTTTGAGATTTTATGGGGGTTTTTGAGATTTGTTGTCTTTGAGATTTTATGGGTGGGTTTTTGATTCGTTTTTGTCGAGATTTTGAGATTTTATGGGGGTTTTTGAGATTTGTTTTTATCGAGATTGAGATCTTTTGGGGGGTTTTGAGATTTGTTTTCATCGAGATTTGAGATTTTATTTGGGTTTTTTCGATTTGTTTTTATCGAGATTTTGAGATTTTATGGGGGGTTTTTTCGATTTGTTTTTATCGAGATTGAGATTTTATGGGGGTTTTGAGATTTGTTTTTATCGAGATTTTGAGATTTTACGGGGGTTTTTGAGATTTGATGTGATCGAGATTTTGAGAATTTATGGGGGTTTTTGAGATTTGTTTTTATCGAGATTTTGAGATTTTACGGGGGTTTTTGAGATTTGATGTGATCGAGATTTTGAGAATTTATGGGGGTTTTTGAGATTTGTTTTTATCGAGATTTTGAGATTTTATGGGGGTTTTTTTCGATTTGTTTTTTATCGAGATTGAGATTTTATGGGGGTTTTGAGATTTGTTTTTATCGAGATTTTGAGATTTTACGGGGGTTTTTGAGATTTGTTGTGATCGAGATTTTGAGATTTTATGGGGGTTTTTGATTCGTTTTTGTCGAGATTTTGAGATTTTATGGGGGTTTTTGAGATTTGTTTTTATCGAGATTGAGATTTTTTGGGGGGTTTTGAGATTTGTTTTCATCGAGATTTGAGATTTTATTTGGGTTTTTTCGATTTGTTTTTATCGAGATTTTGAGATTTTATGGGGGTTTTTTCGATTTGTTTTTATCGAGATTGAGATTTTATGGGGGTTTTGAGATTTGTTTTTATCGAGATTTTGAGATTTTACGGGGGTTTTTGAGATTTGATGTGATCGAGATTTTGAGAATTTATGGGGGTTTTTGAGATTTGTTTTTATCGAGATTTTGAGATTTTATGGGGGTTTTTTTCGATTTGTTTTTTATCGAGATTGAGATTTTATGGGGGTTTTGAGATTTGTTTTTATCGAGATTTTGAGATTTTACGGGGGTTTTTGAGATTTGTTGTGATCGAGATTTTGAGATTTTATGGGGGTTTTTGAGATTTGTTTTTATCGAGGTTTTGAGATTTTATGGGGGTTTTTGAGAATTTTTTTTATTGAGATTTTGAGATTTTATGGGGGTTTTTGAGATTTCTTTTTATCGAGATTTGAGATTTTATGGGGGTTTTTGAGATTTGTTTTTATCGAGATTGAGATTTTATGGGGGTTTTTGAGATTTGTTTTTACCAAGATTTTGAGATTTTATGGGGGTTTTTGAGATTTGTTTTTATCGAGATTGAGATTTTATGGGGGTTTTTGAGATTTGTTTTTATCGAGATTGAGATTTTATGGGGGTTTTTGAAATTTGTTTTTATCGAGATTTTGAGATTTTACGGGGTTTTTTGAGATTTGTTGTTATCGAGATTTTGAGATTTTATGGGGATTTTTGAGATTTGTTTTTATCGAGGTTTTGAGATTTTATGGGGGTTTTGAGAATTGTTTATATTGAGATTTTGAGATTTTATGGGGGTTTTTGAGATTTGTTTTTATTGAGATTTTGAGATTTTATGGGGGTTTTGAGATTTGTTTTTATCGAGATTTTGAGATTTTATGGGGGTTTTTGAGATTTGTTGTCTTTGAGATTTTGAGATTTTATGGGGGTTTTTTAGATTTGTTTTTTTATCGAGGTTTTGAGATTTTATGGGGGTTTTTGAGATTTGTTTTTATCGAGATTGAGATTTTATGGGGGTTTTTGAGATTTGTTTTTATCGAGATTTTGGGATTTTACAGGGTTTTTTGAGATTTGTTGTTATCGAGATTTTGAGATTTTATGGGGATTTTTGAGATTTGTTTTTATCGAGGTTTTGAGATTTTATGGGGGTTTTGAGAATTGTTTATATTGAGATTTTGAGATTTTATGGGGGTTTTTGAGATTTGTTTTTATTGAGATTTTGAGATTTTATGGGGGTTTTGAGATTTGTTTTTATCGAGATTTTGAGATTTTATGGGGGTTTTTGAGATTTGTTGTCTTTGAGATTTTATGGGTGGGTTTTTGATTCGTTTTTGTCGAGATTTTGAGATTTTATGGGGGTTTTTGAGATTTGTTTTTATCGAGATTGAGATTTTTGGGGGGGTTTTGAGATTTGTTTTCATCGAGATTTGAGATTTTATTTGGATTTTTTAGATTTGTTTTTATCGAGATTTTGAGATTTTATGGGGGGTTTTTTCGATTTGTTTTTATCGAGATTGAGATTTTACGGGGGTTTTTGAGATTTGATGTGATCGAGATTTTGAGATTTTATGGGGGTTTTTGAGATTTGTTTTTATCGAGATTTTGAGATTTTATGGGGGTTTTTTTCGATTTGTTTTTTATCGAGATTGAGATTTTATGGGGGTTTTGAGATTTGTTTTATCGAGATTTTGAGATTTTACGGGGGTTTTTGAGATTTGTTGTGATCGAGATTTTGAGATTTTATGGGGGTTTTTGAGATTTGTTTTTATCGAGGTTTTGAGATTTTATGGGGGTTTTTGAGAATTTTTTTTATTGAGATTTTGAGATTTTATGGGGGTTTTTGAGATTTCTTTTTATCGAGATTTGAGATTTTATGGGGGTTTTTGAGATTTGTTTTTATCGAAATTGAGATTTTATGGGGGTTTTTGAGATTTGTTTTTACCAAGATTTTGAGATTTTATGGGGGTTTTTGAGATTTGTTTTTATCGAGATTGAGATTTTATGGGGGTTTTTGAGATTTGTTTTTATCGAGATTGAGATTTTATGGGGGTTTTTGAAATTTGTTTTTATCGAGATTTTGAGATTTTACGGGGTTTTTTGAGATTTGTTGTTATCGAGATTTTGAGATTTTATGGGGATTTTTGAGATTTGTTTTTATCGAGGTTTTGAGATTTTATGGGGGTTTTTGAGAATTGTTCATATTGAGATTTTGAGATTTTATGGGGGTTTTTGAGATTTGTTGTCATCGAGATTTTGAGATTTTATTGGGGTTTTTTAGATTTGTTTTCATCGAGATTTTGAGATTTTATGGGGGTTTTTTAGATTTGTTTTTTTATCGAGGTTTTGAGATTTTATGGGGGTTTTTGAGATTTGTTTTTATCGAGATTGAGATTTTATGGGGGTTTTTGAGATTTGTTTTTATCGAGATTGAGATTTTATGGGGGTTTTTGAGATTTGTTTTTATCGAGATTTTGGGATTTTACAGGGTTTTTTGAGATTTGTTGTTATCGAGATTTTGAGATTTTATGGGGATTTTTGAGATTTGTTTTTATCGAGGTTTTGAGATTTTATGGGGGTTTTGAGAATTGTTTATATTGAGATTTTGAGATTTTATGGGGGTTTTGAGATTTGTTTTTATCGAGATTTTGAGATTTTATGGGGGTTTTTGAGATTTGTTGTCTTTGAGATTTTATGGGTGGGTTTTTGATTCGTTTTTGTCGAGATTTTGAGATTTTATGGGGGTTTTTGAGATTTGTTTTTATCGAGATTGAGATTTTTGGGGGGGTTTTGAGATTTGTTTTCATCGAGATTTGAGATTTTATTTGGATTTTTTAGATTTGTTTTTATCGAGATTTTGAGATTTTATGGGGGGTTTTTTCGATTTGTTTTTATCGAGATTGAGATTTTACGGGGGTTTTTGAGATTTGATGTGATCGAGATTTTGAGATTTTATGGGGGTTTTTGAGATTTGTTTTTATCGAGATTTTGAGATTTTATGGGGGTTTTTTTCGATTTGTTTTTTATCGAGATTGAGATTTTATGGGGGTTTTGAGATTTGTTTTATCGAGATTTTGAGATTTTACGGGGGTTTTTGAGATTTGTTGTGATCGAGATTTTGAGATTTTATGGGGGTTTTTGAGATTTGTTTTTATCGAGGTTTTGAGATTTTATGGGGGTTTTTGAGAATTTTTTTTATTGAGATTTTGAGATTTTATGGGGGTTTTTGAGATTTCTTTTTATCGAGATTTGAGATTTTATGGGGGTTTTTGAGATTTGTTTTTATCGAAATTGAGATTTTATGGGGGTTTTTGAGATTTGTTTTTACCAAGATTTTGAGATTTTATGGGGGTTTTTGAGATTTGTTTTTATCGAGATTTTGAGATTTTATGGGGATTTTTGAGATTTGTTTTTATCGAGGTTTTGAGATTTTATGGGGGTTTTTGAGAATTGTTCATATTGAGATTTTGAGATTTTATGGGGGTTTTTGAGATTTGTTGTCATCGAGATTTTGAGATTTTATTGGGGTTTTTTAGATTTGTTTTCATCGAGATTTTGAGATTTTATGGGGGTTTTTTAGATTTGTTTTTTTATCGAGATTTGGAGATTTTATGGGGGTTTTTGAGATTTGTTTTTATCGAGATTGTGATTTTATGGGGGTTTTTGAGATTTGTTTTTTCGAGATTTTGAGATTTTATGGGGGTTTTTGAGATTTGTTGTTGAGATTTTGAGATTTTATGGGGATTTTTGAGATTTGTTTTTATCGAGGTTTTGAGATTTTATGGGGGTTTTGAGATTTGTTTTTGTTGAGATTTTGTGATTTTATGGGGGTTTTTGAGATTTGTTTTTATTGAGATTTTGAGATTTTATGGGGGTTTTTGAGATTTGTTGTTGAGATTTTGAGATTTTATGGGGATTTTTGAGATTTGTTTTTATTGAGATTTTGAGATTTTATGGGGGTTTTGAGATTTGTTGTTGAGATTTTGAGATTTTATGGGGATTTTTGAGATTTGTTTTTTTTGAGATTTTGAGATTTTATGGGGGTTTTTTAGATTTGTTTTTAATCGAGATTTTGAGATTTTATAGGTGTTTTTTCGATTTGTTTTTATCGAGATTTTGAGATTTTATGGGGGTTTTTGAGATTTGTTTTTATCGAGGTTTTGAGATTTTATGGGGGTTTTTTAGATTTGTTTTTTATCGAGATCGAGATTTTATGGGGGTTTTTGAGATTTTTTTTCTTCGAGATTTTGAGATTTTATGGGGGTTTTTGAGATTTGTTGTTGAGATTTTGAGATTTTATGGGGAGTTTTGAGATTTGTTGTTGAGATTTTGAGATTTTATGGGGATTTTTGAGATTTCTTTTTATCGAGGTTTTGAGATTTTATGGGGGTTTTGAGATTTGTTTTTGTTGAGATTTTGAGATTTTATGGGGGTTTTTGAGATTTCTTTTTATCGAGGTTTTGAGATTTTATGGGGGTTTTAAGATTTGTTTTTGTTGAGATTTTGAGATTTTATGGGGGTTTTTGAGATTTCTTTTTATCGAGATTTTGAGATTTTATGGGGGTTTTTTAGATTTGTTTTTCATCGAGATTTTGAGATTTTATAGGTGTTTTTTCGATTTGTTTTTATCGAGATTTTATGGGGGTTTTTGAGATTTGTTTTTAATCGAGATTTTGAGGTTTTTTCGGGGGTTCTTGAGATTTGTTGTTGTCGAGATTTTGAGATTTTATGGGGATTTTTGAGATCTGTTTTTATCGAGGTTTTCAGATTTTATGGGGGTTTTGAGATTTGTTTTTGTTGAGATTTTGTGATTTTATGGGGGTTTTTTAGATTTGTTTTTACCGAGGTTTTGAGATTTTATGGGGGTTTTTTAGATTTGTTTTTTTGTCGAGATTTGGAGATTTTATGGGGGTGTTTGAGATTTGTATTTATCGAGATCGAGATTTTATGGGGGTTTTTGAGATTTTTTTTTTTCGAGATTTTGAGATTTTATGGGGGTTTTTGAGATTTGTTTTTGTTGAGATTTTGAGATTTTATGGGGGTTTTTGAGATTTTTTTTTTCGAGATTTTGAGATTTTATGGGGGTTTTGAGATTTGTTTTTGTTGAGATTTTGAGATTTTATGGGGGTTTTTGAGATTTATTTTTATCGAGATTTTGAGATTTTTTGGGGGTTTTTGAGATTTGTTTTTATCGAGGTTTTGAGATTTTATGGGGGTTTTTTAGATTTGTTTTTTTGTCGAGATTTGGAGATTTTATGGGGGTTTTTGAGATTTGTTTTTATCGAGATCGAGATTTTATGGGGGTTTTTGAGATTTTTTTTTTTGAGATTTTGAGATTTTATGGGGGTTTTTGAGATTTGTTGTTGAGATTTTGAGATTTTATGGGGATTTTTTAGATTTGTTTTTATCGAGGTTTTGAGATTTTATGGGGGTTTTGAGATTTGTTTTTATCGAGATTTTGAGATTTTATGGGGGTTTTTTAGATTTGTTTTTAATCGAGATTATGAGATTTTATAGGTGTTTTTTCGATTTGTTTTTATCGAGATTTTGAGATTTTTTGGGGGTTTTTGAGATTTGTTTTTATCGAGGTTTTGAGATTTTATGGGGGTTTTTTAGATTTGTTTTTTTGTCGAGATTTGGAGATTTTATGGGGGTTTTTGAGATTTGTTTTTATCGAGATCGAGATTTTATGGGGGTTTTTGAGATTTTTTTTTTCGAGATTTTGAGATTTTATGGGGGTTTTTGAGATTTGTTGTTGAGATTTTGAGATTTTATGGGGATTTTTGAGATTGCTTTTTATCGAGGTTTTGAGATTTTATGGGGGTTTTGAGATTTGTTTTTGTTGAGATTTTGAGATTTTATGGGGGTTTTTGAGATTTGTTTTTATCGAGATTTTGAGATTTTATGGGGGTTTTTTCGATTTGTTTTTAATCGAGATTTTGAGATTTTATAGGTGTTTTTTCGATTTGTTTTTATCGAGATTTTGAGATTTTATGGGGGTTTTTGAGATTTGTTTTTATCGAGATTTTGAGGTTTTTTCGGGGGTTCTTGAGATTTGTTGTCGAGATTTTGAGATTTTATGGGGATTTTTGAGATCTGTTTTTATCGAGGTTTTTGAGATTTTATGGGGGGTTTTTGATATTTGATATTTTTTCCGCTTTTAATTTTTAGTTTTTCAGATTTTTGTTTTTTGGGGATTTTTTGAGATTTAGGATGTCTTGTTTATTCCAGATATTGAAGGGAATGGACTAGAGGCAAGCTGGAATGGCAGGTGGTTATTTGTACTTTTTAGAATGGCACTGTTAACACGAAATGTTATTACTGAGTATCTGGCTCGGCAATGACTAATCATGGATTGTGCCGCTGTTCCTAATGGTTAACAATTCCATACCAAAACCTATTTGTGGTTTCATGTGCTGTAAAGAAAATTGAAACATCTATGGGAAAAAAGAGACAAACTTAAATGTTGCTTCCATGTTCATGGATTTCCTCCTGGAAATTAGTTGCTCTGTTCACCTAGCTCCTCCTCGTCTCGGCTTGTGCCCCGCCCCCTGTATCTCGTTTTCTTCCGCCTCTGCTCCTTCTTTCTCAAATCGACGTTCTCGCTTGGAGACTTTTCCCGGATTTTTTTTTTTTTTTCATCGTTCTGTTTGGATATTGTTGGAATATGTTTAAACCGCAGCCGTGATGCTGACGCCTCCCCCCCCCCCCCCCAGAATTTACATGTTTTAAACGTTTCCCAGTGTGTACCCTGGTCAGAATAGGTACACCGTATCCCTGTGTGTCGTAAGAGACGACTAAGAGGGTTGGCGTCAGGAAGGGCATCCGGCCATAAAAACATTGCCTCAAAAAGAGAACCATGACAATCACAAGTACATATGGGCAGGGTGCAGCCCGAAGTGGAGATCGGTTTCTGAGGTTTGGGACATGGAATGTGGGGACAATGACAGGGAGATCAGGAGAAGTGGTGGAAGTATTGGTCAGAAGAAGAGTGGACATATGTTGTGTGCAAGAGACGAGATGGAAGGGAAGTGGTGTGAAAATGGTGAAGGGTAGGCAGGGACAGAAATACAAGTTTGTGTGGCAAGGGTGCCCGGAGGGCGTGAATGGTGTTGGTGTCCTGTTTTCTGAGGAGTTTGTAGACAATGTGGTGAGTGTGACTAGAGTGAGTGATAGGTTGATGATGGTGAAAATGATGATTGGAAAGCTCTTGGTGAACGTCATCTCGGGATATGCTCCGCAGGTTGGTCGAAGCGATGAAGAGAAGGACAAGTTCTGGTGTGCGACAGAGAAGCTGATGGAAAACGTGAAAGATGAGGAAGTTGTTGTGGTGGGAGGAGACCTGAATGGACATGTGGGAAGGAGTATGGATGGTTTTGAGGGAGTTCATGGGGGTTACGGATATGGTGTGAGAACTGGAGAAGGTGAAAGGATTTTGGAGTTTGCTGATGGAGCTGATTTGTTGATTTGTAATACTCAGTTCCAGAAAGAGGACAATAAGCTTGTTACATACACGTCAGGTGGGTCGACGACAACCGTTGACTACCTGATGGTGCGTCGGCGAGATAGGGGGCACCTCCGGGACACAAAGGTGATCCCGGGGGAGGAGGCTGTTTCACAGCACCACTTGGTTGTCTGCGACATAAGGGTGAAAGGTGCGAGGAGAGCTCGGCGGGTGAAGTACCAACCGAGAATGAAGGTGTGGAGGTTGAAAGAGGTGACAGTAAGGGAGGCATTAAAAGAGAGGCTGAGTAGGGTAGAGGATGATGTGGTTGAGCTTGAAAGTGGTTGGATGTCAATGAAAGCCAGTCTGTTGGGAGCCGTTGGTGAGGTATGTGGATGGACAAAAGGACCACCGAGGCACTCGGAAACATGGTGGTGGGATGTTGAGGTTGGAAAGAGGATTGACGAGAAGAGGAAGAAGTTCAAAGAGTGGCAGAAGGCGAAGGGTACGGGAGCAGAAACAGCAGAGCATGAAAGTTATAAGGCAGCCAGGAAGGCTGCAAAGAAAGAGGTAGCAAAGGCGCAGGAGGCATGTAGGAAAATGTTCGGAGAATGCTTGGATTCGGAAGAGGGTCAGAAAGCAGTATTCAGGATTGCAAAGCAGATAGCGAAAGAGAGGTGTGATGTGATGGGGGTGAGTTGCTTGAAGGATGAAGTGGGACAAATCGGTGTCGACCCAGATGGAATTAAAGGAAGGTGGAAAAGATATATGGAAATGCTGTTGAATACAGAGAATGAATGGGATGGCAACATAGAGAGTAACCCAGTTTTAGGACCGGCAGAGAAGATAACTGAGAAGGAAGTTGAGGAAGCGATAAAAGCAATGAAGCGTGGAAAAGCGGGAGGGCCGACGGGAGTTGTGGGAGATATGTTGAAGGCAGCAGGAAGTTGGGGTGTGAAGAGAATGACAGAGATCTGTAATTTGGGGGTGAAAGAAGGCCGCATTCCAGTGGCTTGGGAACTGAGTACCCTCGTCCCTCTATACAAGGGGAAAGGTGACCCTCTGGAGTGTGGCTCGTACCGAGCGATAAAGTTATTGGAGCATGGAATGAAGGTATTGGAAAGGGTGTTGGAGAGGAGGATAAGGAAGAAAGTGAAGATCGACGAAATGCAGTTTGGATTTATGCCAGGAAGAGGACCGACAGATGCGCTTTTCATTGTGAGGCAGTTGCAGGAGAAGTACATGGATAAGAGGAAGAAGTTGTTTTTTGGGTTTGTTGATCTGGAGAAAGCATTCGATAGGGTTCCACGCAAAGTATTGACATGGGCATTGAGGAAGTTAGGAGTGGAGGAATGGTTGATCAGAGTAGTGATGGCAATGTACAAAAGAGCACGCACAGCTGTAAGGACGAAGGACGGGAACAGTGGTGAGTTTGAGGTGAAGGTGGGAGTGCATCAGGGGTCGGTACTAAGTCCACTACTATTTGTAGCTGTGATGGAGGTGCTGGCTCAGACCGTAAAGGAGGGTTTACCGTGGGAGTTGTTGTATGCAGATGATCTGGTGTTGATTGCGGAAAGTATGGATGGACTGAAGGAAAAGATGAACAAGTGGAAGGAATGTATGGAGACAAAAGGTCTGAAGGTGAATATCGGAAAGACAAAGGTGATGGCAAGTGGTAAAGCATGTGGTGAGGTGGAAAGAACTGGGAAGTGGCTGTGTGCTGTGTGTAGGAAGGGTGTCGGAGTGAACTCCATTCAATGTACAATGTGTGCTGAGTGGGTTCATCAAAAATGTAGTGGTCTGAGAGGGTCATTAACCAGTGTGGCAGCTACATTCAAATGTAAGGTGTGCACAGAGGGAGCTGCAGATGGAGGAAATGTTGAGTTGGATCTTGGAGACGGCGTGAAGCTGGAAGGTGTGAAAACATTTTGCTACCTCAGAGACATGCTGAATGGAGAAGGTGCATCAGACTCGGCAACGGTTGCTCGAGTGAGATGTGCATGGAAGAAGTTTCGGGAACTGAGTGGCGTGCTGATGAGGAGGAGAGTGTCGCTGAAGCTGAAGCGAAAGGTGTATGCTGCATGTGTGAGAAGTGTTATGATTTATGGGAGCGAGACATGGGTAATGAACGTAGAGCAGCAACGAAGGCTGGAAAGGGTGGAAATGCGAATGGTTCGATGGATGTGCGGAGTATCGTTGAGAGAGAGGAAGATAAATGATGAATTGCGAAAGATGATGGGAATATTGCCTGTGATTGATGCTGTGAAGAGGAACAGGTTGAGATGGTTTGGTCATGTATTGAGGAAGGATGAAAGTGACTGGTTGAGAAGAGTGATGGAAGTTAATGTAGAAGGAAGTAGAGGACGGGGAAGACCGAGAAAGACTTGGCTAAAGATGGTGGAAGAAGAAATGCGGGCAAGGGGGTTAACAAGGAGAGATGCAGAAAATAGGGCAAAATGGAGAAGATTGTCATGGGGACCGCAAGGCTAACCCCCGCTCTAGCAGGGAAAATGGCCTTAAAATGCATGTTGTGTTGTTGTTGTTCACCTGGAATGATGTCTTGTGCAGAATCTTCTTTAGAACTTCGACTTTGATTTTTTGGGGTTTTTGGACATGAGTGATAATTGTTTGTGGAGAAGCTCCAAATGAAAGCAAAATGGTGATAAAAATTAATCTGCCCTTTTTGATGGCCTCGTATTTCGATTGGCACTGGGTTTATACTTTTTTGTTGGAACGTGATTAGAATTGTATATCTGTTTCGGTGTCAATGAGCATCTAATATTGTTTACCAAGTGAACAAAACTATTTATATAGAATAGAACCACCTTTAGAGGCCATTTTCCCCCACAGAGCAGGGGTTGGCCTTTTTCGGGAACAGTGGTCACCTTTTTGAAGCAATGTTTTATGGCCGGATGCCCTTCCTGCCACCAACCCTGTTAGTTACCTTTTGCGACACACAGGGAATTACCAGTGAGCTGGTACTGAATTGGCCGACCTCGGAAGGGTGACAGGCTTAGTCAACTCCTCTGGCGTTAATTGAGCGATCGACCGGAATTCGTACCCAGGATCCTAGGATCCCAAGCCGGCACCCTAACCGCTAAGCCAACAACAGGCTTCAAAACTATATATATATATACATATATATATCTATATATATATATATATTTATATTTTATTTTTTCCATGAGAAAACACTTGCATGTTAATATATAGACGATTGTGCAATTTGTTTACACGGTGTCTTGGAACACTGCAATGATTAGATGCAGTTTGAGTTGATATCGTTATCAAGCGAAAAGTTCCTCGTGTTACACTTGATTGTCGGATGTAATGATCTCTCATGTTGATTAGTTCTTAATTTTGTTGGACTGCTATAGCCTGGCAATGAAACGAATGATTAGATTAACGCTTGGTGGTGAAGCTTAGCATTCAAAATCACCGGACAGATGGTTCTCTGTTTTCTGGATTAAATTGAGGACATTTTTTGCAGCGACCCGAACACGTGACGCACAGATGTGATAAATCGCGAATGTGTAAAAGGCTGTATATCTCAACAATACATCGATATCAATTTGAGAGGAAACAAGTATAATGAGCAGGTTTTATTTATATAAAGAGCAGGTTTAATTTATATAAAGAGCAGGTTTAATTTATATAAAGAGCAGGTTTTATTTATATAAAGAGCAAGTTTTATTTGCATAAAGAGCAAGTTTTATTTGCATAAAGAGCCAGTCTTATTTATATAAAGAGCAGGTTTTTTTGGGGGGGTTTTTTTTTTTGTAGACAAGATCGAGGCTCATGAAAGAGCTAACATTAATCACACAGAAAGACAAACCGACACATAAAACACATAACATGGGGAGCGGTAGACAAGATGGGGCGAGAGGGGGAGGAACACAAACACAACATCTGAGAGCAGGGATATCGAGAGATCTGTGGGAGGTAGAGGGCTTTTGGGGGGGGGGAGGCATGGAAATGGGGGGTGGTAGAGGTATAAAACATAAGGACACTGCCAGGACTTCCAGCAAAGAAGTTGGAATTTCAAACAAGGTGGATCTGGGGTGAATTATTGGGGGTAGAAAAGATCAAGGTTTTGGATGGGGAAAGATAAGAGATGGTGGTGAACAGCTGTTTTAAAGACCTGGAGGGAGGAGTGGGATTGAAGGGAGTGTGGGAGTTTGTTCCAGAGGTGGGAGAAAAGAGGAATGAAGGAGTGAAGGTGAGCAGAGAACCGAGATTTCAGCAGTTTAACCATCAGAGGGTTGCTGGCAGATCTTGTGCGACCTGTAGGAATATTTGGGGGACAAAGCACAGAGAGAGCTGGGGAAGCAAGGCCGGAGAGGAGTCGGAAGAAGACAGAAAGACCACCTACCTGTCTGCGGTGAGTGAGTGAAAGGCCCTCGGAGATAGCTTCATCACGGGAGATTCCAATGATTCTGAAAGCTTTGGTTTCAACAGCGTGAAGCCGAGCTATATGTGAGGCAGGAGCACCGGCCCATAGGGGAGAACAGTATTCCATTGAGCTGCGGATGAAAGCCTTGTATGTGATGAGGAGCTCAGGTGTGCCGAGGAAGGACTTCGCACGATGGAGGATGCCCAGTCGGCGACTGGCTTTGGAGGCCAGCTTGGAAATGTGGTTTTCCCAAGAAAGATCATGGCAGATAGTGAGACCCAAAAGCTTGAGCGACAGAACTTCTTGGAGAGGATTGTTGAGAAAGTAGATGGGAGGGTTGTCCAGTCGATCTTTTCGGAGAGACATAGTAAGAGTGTGAGATTTGTCAGGATTGATAGCCATGTTCAACTTGTTTGCCCAGTCTGTGATTTTGTCCAGGTCTTCAGAGAGTGAGGAGGCAGCAGACTGCCGATCTGAGGGAAGAGGAATGGAGCGGCAGAGAGTGGAGTCATCAGCAAAGGGATAGACAGGATTTTCCAGAGAGTCGGAGAGATCATTGATAAAGACCAGAAAAAGCACAGGGCCCAGAACACTGCCTTGGGGATCTCCAGCCTGAACAGGAAGGGGAGATTGCCGATTATTTATATGAAGAGCAGGTTTTATTTGTATAAAGTGCAGGTTTTATTTAGATAAAGAGCTGGTTTTATTTGCATAAAGAGCAGGTTTTATTTATATAAAGAGCAGGTTTTATTTATATAAAGAGCAGGTTTTATTTATATAAAGAGCAGGTTTTATTTATATAAAGAGCAGGTTTTATTTATATAAAGAGCAGGTTTTACTTATATAAAGAGCAGGTTTTATTTATATAAAGAGCAGGTTTTATTTATATAAAGAGCAGGTTTTATTTATATAAAGAGCAGGTTTTATTTATATAAAGAGCAGGTTTTACTTATATAAAGAGCAGGTTTTACTTATATAAAGAGCAGGTTTTATTTATATAAAGAGCAGGTTTTATTTGTATAAAGAGCAAGTTTTATTTGTATAAAGAGCAGGTTTATTTATATGAAGAGCAGGTTTTATTTTTATAAAGAGCAGGTTTTATTTATATTGTTACGGATTCGTCACTTCCGCTGTTGTGGTTTTCATCCACTTGACACACTTCTGGTTCTATGTATTATTATTATCATTGTTCAATTGAAATGGCCATTAGTATTATCACAATGTAAAAGGGTTAACTTTAAATGCAATCGGGAACCGGATGACGACGAGAAGATGAGGAGGAAGAAGACGAGGAAGGCAAGGGCGTGGCGAGTGAGGTCAGACAAGAAGCGAGTCGTTTCCAGCTCCGTAGTGAGCATTGTCGAACGAAAGTCACGAGTGAACTTTGAGTTTCCTTGAAAGGAATTCCTGCGATAGGTGTTATCGCTGGGATTGAGAAACCTGCGTGGTCAGGTTTGGTGTTGGGATTCTGACGAATCATCGCCAGGTCGTTTCGACTCCAGTACGAGCCATCGGCCATTTTGACCCTCGTGCTTTGTTCATCGCAAAGGTCTTTGCTACGCGGTATATTTTCTTCACCATCCTGCCGTCTGTCGGGGATGTGTGTGCGCAATTGTTACATATTTATGTGAATGTATGTGGATTACCATTCAGGTCTTTGCTTATCCGTGTGTAGTATATTAAGGGTTGTTGTGATTGGAGGGTCAGGAGCCCTTCTGAACAAGTGGCCGGAAACGGAAGTGACCGGAAACGGAAGGAAAAAGACACGAGGAAAAAGGACGAGTATTCTTCTTCCTCGCCCCGCTCCGAAAAAAGGCGACCTTGCGCTGCGTGGAAAAGCGGCGTTCCGAAGCCTGTCTGGCGAGAGGAATTACCGGGACGTGTACCTGCCCGGTGGAGACGTCAAGTTGACGTGGGGCCGTGCATCGACCCCGCGTCTGGCATCGTTCGCGGCACCGTCTAAACAGACGCGTGCGGGTCGCACGTTGGGGCCTAACGCGCCTTGCAAGCGGCGTGGGGTTTGGCTTGCTCTACCGTACCCGCTTCGCGTGGCCACGAGGGGCTGCAGCCACGGTACCTGGTACGATACCTGCCCGGTGGAGAAACGTCCACCCGGGGTTCGTTCAAACGCCCGAGTGCGGCGACGCCGACCAGTATCTTGGTCAGGAGGGGCCCAGAGACATTGTGAGGAGCAGAGACAGAAAGGGGGTTGTGAGTACTCACCGGGACACACATATATAAGATGGCCATCTTACTCATAGGGAAGTGCTTGTGAATTGGGAATTGTTGATGGTGGTGTATTGTTGATTGCTCGGGGAAAATCTCCGTGGTTGTGTCATTGAAATTGTATGGTATCATTACCATTGGAAATATATCCTTGAACATCAGTTGTCTCCTGGGTGAAATTCATATGGATTGCGTGGCGAAAGCGCATATATAATACAGCTTGCTGGCGGAGTTCCTCTCACGGTCCGGGGGTCACCGAGACCAGGTATTCACCGAGGGGACCACGTAACAGAATTGGGGGCTCGTCCAAATTACGATTTGCGGTTTCGCAATTGGGTCTACGTCCGGGATTTAAAATTGTATAAAATAATAAAATAATAATTTTTTTTATTAATTAAAATTTATTAATTAATTATTAATTGGTAAAAAAATTTCGAGAAATTGGGGTAAAGTCTTGGGTGAAGGTTAACAGGTGTTAACGATAGGCACCATGGCGTTTGTGGCACAGAACTTTGGGGTAACCCCGAGTGAGGCACAGTTCCGAGCGTTGCTAAAGTCGGACCTCTTGAAATTGGCCAAACATTTTAACTTGGAGGTCCGAACTAATTTGAGGAAGGCAGAGTTGCAGGCCACGGTGATACAATCTATGGTGGGATTAGGAACATGGGACGAGTTAGCCTGGGAGTGGCTACCCGAAGAACCAGAAGATGTTGAGCTCCGGAAACTGGAGTTGCAATTACGGAGCCAGGAACGGATTAAAGAAGAAGAAAGGAAAGCAGAAAAGGAAAGAGCAGAAGAAGAAAGGAAAGCAGAAAAGGAAAGAGCAGAAGAAGAAAGGAAAGCAGAAAAGGAAAGAGCAGAAGAAGAAAGGAAAGCAGAAAAGGAAAGAGCAGAAGAAGAAAGGAAAGCAGAAAAGGAAAGAGCAGAAGAAGAAAGGAAAGCAGAAAAGGAAAGAGCAGAGGAAAGGAGAGTGGAACGAGAACTCCAGGAAAGGATGAAAACAGAGGAAAGGAAAGCAGAAGCAGAGGAGAGGAGAGCTGCAAGGGAACTCGAAGCAGAGGAGAGAAAAGCGGAAAGGGAATTAAAGGAACGTGACATGGAGCTTCAGCAAGAAATCAAATTCAAGGAGCTGGAGTTAATGAGAGAACGGGGAGAGGCACCACCCTTGCTGACGGGGTCGACACCTAACCAGAAAACCTGGGATGTGGGCAGACATGTGAGGCTGGTTCCACCGTTCAGTGAAAAAGAAGTCGCGAAATTTTTTCCACACTTTGAGAAAGTGGCTCGACAATTAAACTGGCCGGAGGAGGCCTGGACCATACTCGTGCAAAGTGTGCTGGTGGGGAAAGCTCAGGAAATTTATTCGGCGCTACCAATGGACCAATGTGCAGATTATGAGGTACTGAAGACGCACATCCTCAAAGCGTATGAGTTGGTTCCGGAAGCTTACAGGCAAAAATTCAGGAATGCCAGGAAGAGGGAGAGTGAGACCCATGTGGAGTTTGCCAGAGTGAAAGAAAATATGTTTGATCGGTGGTGTGAGTCAAAAGGAGTCGGGAAAGACTTCGAGACATTGCGGGACTTGATCCTGGTGGAGGAATTCCAGCAGTGTGTCCACGAGGACATCAAAGTGTACCTGCAGGAAAAGAAAGTACCAAAGTTGTGGGACGCAGCCACCATGGCAGATGATTATGCCTTAACCCACCGAATAGGGGTCCACGAACCTAACTCCTCGCCTAGATCTCCGCAGGGGAGGTGGGGAACAGCAGGTGCGGAGAACGACCATACATGGCGGCGGCCTCGAGATGATTATGGGGACAACTATGATACCCCACCTGTTCGAAATCAGAGGGATGTGGGCCCAAGACAAACTTATAGTTCGGGGGGCCCGAGGCAGACCACGAGTTTTTCCTCCGGGCCTACTTGCGCTTTTTGCAAGAAACCTGGACACTTGATGTCCAGTTGTTACCGCATGAAAAGCGAAGACCCAGAGCGGAGTCCGACTACTACGACTCCAAACGCAATGGCCATTGTGAGAAATCGCCATCAAAAGGGTTACCAACCATTTATTTCAGAGGGGTTTGTGTCACGGGATGGAGCCTCGACTAACCGGAAACCGGTTCGGATATTGAGGGACACAGGGGCACATCAATCTTTAATGCTTGAAGGCATTTTGCCATGGTCCGAGGAGACGGCAACGGGGGATAGTGTTCGTTTACAGGGGATCGGGGGCGGTGTTAGTGTTCCCCTTCATGTCATCCATTTGGAGTCCGATTTGGTGTCAGGACCGGTCACCGTCGGTTTACAAGCCACGCTTCCTGTAGAGGGTGTATCTGTGGTTATCGGGAATGATTTGGCCGGGGGGCAAGTTTATGGTAACCTGAGGGTTGGTAAAGAGCCCAGCAGGGAAAATAACGCCACACCAGCTCGGGATGGCGACAAAAGTGCCAAGTTATTTGTAGGGGGACTGAACTTCAAAACAGAGGAAGAAGTTCTGACCTCTGTCTTCAACAGATATGGGCCGCTGGTGGAAGTGCGGTTGGTAAGAGACGGGGAAACGCAACAGTCAAGAGGGTTCGGCTTTGTCACGTTTGCCAGCACAAAAGACGCCAGAGAGGCAGAGAAGAATTGGAATGGCAAGGATTTGGAGGGTCGGACCATAACAGTAGGGAAGGCATTTCGTAGACGTCGAGAGGTCTACAGGAGAGGACAACTGGGCGGTAGTTTTGGTGGTGGCCGCAATCAATATTATTATGGAGGCTCCCTGAGTTACGGCCGCTCCCGAAGGAAGGATTGGCAAAGTAGTGGCCGAGAAGGAGACCGCTATTCCTGGGACTACAGGGACAAGTGGTCCCACCCTAAGTATTAGGGAAGTTCTGAGAAGTTGAAGCACTGAATGCGGCGGAGCCGCCGAGCCAAGATTCCTACACGGATTAACCGTGAACGCCGTTCCTAAAGGCGTCCATGTAGTGAACTTTCATGCACGGACTAACCATGAACTCCACGTTCCTCAAGGCGCCCATGTAGAGAACTTTCCTGCACGGACTAACCGCGAACTCCACGTTCCTAAAGGCATCCATGTAGTGAATACTCGGCTTGGCCTTCCGGAAAAAGTGCTATCGAGTGGCTTAACTTTGGATCTTTGATCAACCCCTTAACCTTCATTCACAAGAAACTGACGGTCCCAGTCAGAGGGTCATGAGATGGAGTTTGATTTGGCAGGGACAAGGTCGTTGCTGGTGCTTAGTCCAGAGTGAGTAATCTGGAGGGGTTGTGGTGAAATTTTGGTTGCTTTATTTTTAAGTGATAACTGTGCCCGGGGGGAACTGATAATGTGGGGGGGTTGAGTTATCTGGTTTGTTTCTCCAAATTGGCCGGCAAAGAAAGTTTTCCCTGGGTTCAAACTTTCTTTCTTGAAGGGGGGGAGTGTTACATATTTATGTGAATGTATGTGGATTACCATTCAGGTCTTTGCTTATCCGTGTGTAGTATATTAAGGGTTGTTGTGATTGGAGGGTCAGGAGCCCTTCTGAACAAGTGGCCGGAAACGGAAGTGACCGGAAACGGAAGGAAAAAGACACGAGGAAAAAGGACGAGTATTCTTCTTCCTCGCCCCGCTCCGAAAAAAGGCGACCTTGCGCTGCGTGGAAAAGCGGCGTTCCGAAGCCTGTCTGGCGAGAGGAATTACCGGGACGTGTACCTGCCCGGTGGAGACGTCAAGTTGACGTGGGGCCGTGCATCGACCCCGCGTCTGGCATCGTTCGCGGCACCGTCTAAACAGATGCGTGCGGGTCGCACGTTGGGGCCTAACGCGCCTTGCAAGCGGCGTGGGGTTTGGCTTGCTCTACCGTACCCGCTTCGCGTGGCCACGAGGGGCTGCAGCCACGGTACCTGGTACGATACCTGCCCGGTGGAGAAACGTCCACCCGGGGTTCGTTCAACCGCCCGAGTGCGGCGACGCCGACCAGTATCTTGGTCAGGAGGGGCCCAGAGACATTGTGAGGAGCAGAGACAGAAAGGGGGTTGTGAGTACTCACCGGGACACACATATATAAGATGGCCATCTTACTCATAGGGAAGTGCTTGTGAATTGGGAATTGTTGATGGTGGTGTATTGTTGATTGCTCGGGGAAAATCTCCGTGGTTGTGTCATTGAAATTGTATGGTATCATTACCATTGGAAATATATCCTTGAACATCAGTTGTCTCCTGGGTGAAATTCATATGGATTGCGTGGCGAAAGCGCATATATAATACAGCTTGCTGGCGGAGTTCCTCTCACGGTCCGGGGGTCACCGAGACCAGGTATTCACCGAGGGGACCACGTAACAGAATGCTGAGACTGGAGATTAAGTGGTGGTTCGCCGACTGAACCAGGGAACGTTCATACCTGGAGGAACTTTGGGATTTCCCATTCCGCCGCGGGTTTGCTTGGTTTTGGACCAAGTGACTTTTTGCGTCGCTTCGACCACCTACGCCTGAGAGCTGCGTCGGCGGTGCGACTGCCCTTGCCATCCACACAGGATTCTGGTCTTGATTGGACATTGTTCGAGCGATCGCTGGAGCGAGTGAACTTCGTCTTGAGAAAGGGAATATAGAGACATTTGGGAAGGTTTTTTTCTACTCACCTGGAACACTGTGAGTTATCCTATGCTAGTTGATGGTACCATCATAAGATGTATTGAGTGTACTTTTGATTGCTATTTGTTGCACCATTATTCTTGTGTGCTTTTTAATACAATATTTGTTTGTTGATAAATAATCATTGGTTTGGTTTCACTATTGATTTCGGACACAGAATAACATATTTTCCTGCCGTGGCTCCTCTCGGGGCTCGGAGGTACACCATGACCAGGGCGTCGGGAAGGAGCACGTAACACTATAAAGAGCAGGTTTTATTTATATAAAGAGCAAGTTTTATTTCTATAAAGAGCAGGTTTTATTTCCATAAAGAGCAGGTTTTATTTCTATAAAGAGCAGGTTTTATTTATATAAAGAACAGGTTTAATTTACATAAAGAACAGGGTTAATTTGTATAAAGAGCAAGTTGTATTGATATAAAGAGCTGGTTTTGTTTACATAGAGCATGTTTTATTTATATAAGGAGCAGGTTTTATTTGCATAAAGAGCAGGTTTTATTTATATAAAGACCAGGTTTTATTTATATAAAGAGCAGTTTTTATTATTATAAAGAGCAGGTTTTATTTGTATAAAGAGCAAGTTTTATTTCTATAAAGAGCAGGTTTTATTTATATAAAGAGCTGGTTTAATTTCTATAAAGAGCAGGTTTTATTTATATAAAGAGCAGGTTTTATTTATATAAAGACCAGGTTTTATTTATATAAAGAGCAGGTTTTATTTGTATAAAGAGCAAGTTTTATTTCTATAAAGAGCAGGTTTTATTTATATAAAGAGCAGGTTTAATTTCTATAAAGAGCAGGTTTTATTTATATAAAGAGCAGGTTTTATTTATATAAAGAGCAGGTTTTATTTCTTTAAAGAGCAGGTTTTATTATTATAAAGAGTGGGTTTTATTTACATAAAGAGCAGGTTTTATTTATATAAAAAGCAAGTTTTATTTTTATAAAGAGCAGGTTTTATTATTATAAAGAGTGGGTTTTATTTACATAAAGAGCAGGTTTTATTTATATAAGGAGCAGGTTTTATTTATATAAAGAGCAGGTTTTATTGATATAAAGAGCAGTTTTTATTTGTATAAAGAGCAAGTTTTATTTATATGAAGAGCTGGTTTTGTTTATATAAAGAGCATGTTTCATTTATATAAAGAGCAGGTTTTATTTGTATAAAGAACAGGTTTAATTTATATAAAGAGCAGGTTTTATTTGTATAAAGAGCAGGTTTTATTTGTATAAAGAACAGGTTTAATTTATATAAAGAGCATGTTTCATTTATATAAAGAGCAGGTTTTATTTTTTTAAAGAACAGGTTTAATTTATATAAAGAGCAGGTTTTATTTGTATAAAGAGCAGGTTTTATTTGTATAAAGAGCAGGTTTTATTTGTATAAAGAGCAGGTTTTATTTCTATAAAGAGCAGGTTTTATTTGAAAAAGAGCAGGTTTTATTTATATAAAGAGCAGGTTTTAGTTATATAAAGAGCAGGTTTTATTTACATAAAGAGCAGGTTTTATTTATATAAAGAGCAGGTTTTATTATATAAAGAGTGGGTTTATTATTATAAAGAGTGGGTTTTATTTACATAAATAGCATGTTTTATTTATATAAAGAGTGGGTTTTATTTACATAAAGAGCAGGTTTTATTTATATAAAGAGCAGGTTTTATTTATATAAAGAGCAGGTTTTATTTATATAAAGAGCAGGTTTTATTTATATAAAGAGCAGGTTTTATTTACATAAAGAGCAGGTTTTATTTATATAAAGAGCAGGTTTTATTTATATAAAGAGCAGGTTTTATTTATATAAAGAGCAGGTTTTATTTATATAAAGAGCATGTTTTATTTACATAAAGAGCAGGTTTTATTTACATAAAGAGCAGGTTTTATTTATATAAAGAGCAGGTTTTATTTATATAAAGAGCAGGTTTTATTTATATAAAGAGCAGGTTTTATTTACATAAAGAGTGGGTTTATTATTATAAAGAGTGGGTTTTATTTACATAAATAGCATGTTTTATTTCTATAAAGAGCAGGTTTTATTTACATAAAGAGCAGGTTTTATTTTTATAAAGAACAGGTTTTATTTATATAAAGAGCAGGTTTTATTTGTATAAAGAGCAGGTTTTATTTGTATAAAGAGCAATTTTATTTATATGAAGAGCAGGTTTTATTTCTATAAAGAACAGGTTTTATTTATATGAAGAGAAGGTTTTATTTGTATAAAGAGCATGTTCCATTTATATAACGAGCAGGTTTTATTTATATAAAGAACAGGTTTAATTTATATAAAGAGCAATTTTATTTATATGAAGAGCAGGTTTTATTTCTATAAAGAACAGGTTTTATTTATATGAAGAGAAGGTTTTATTTATATAAAGAGCAGGTTTTATTTTCATAAAGAGCACGTTTTATTTATATAAAGAACAGGTTTTATTTATATAAAGAGCAGGTTTTATTTATATAAAGAGCAGGTTTTATTTTTATAAAGAGCAGGTTTTATTTATATAAAGAGCAGGTTTTATTTATATAAAGAGCAGGTTTTATTTATATAAAGAGCAGGTTTTATTTTGATAAAGAGTGGGTTTTATTTACATAAAGAGCAGGTTTTATTTACATAAAGAGCAGGTTGTATTGATATAAAGAGCAGGTTTTATTTATATAAAGAGCAGGTTTTATTTATATAAAGAACAGGTTTTATTTGTATAAAGAGCAGGTTTTATGTGTATAAAGAGCAAGTTGTATTGATATAAAGAGCAGGTTTTATTTATATAAAGAGCAGGTTTTATTTATATAAAGAACAGGTTTTATTTGTATAAAGAGTAGGTTTTATTTGTATAAAGAGCAAGTTGTATTGATATAAAGAGCAGGTTTTATTTACATAAAGCGCAGGTTTTATTTACATAAAGAGCAGGTTTTATTTTTATAAAGAGCAGGTTTTATTTATACAAAGAGCAGGTTTTATTTATATAAAGAGCAGGTTTTATTTATATAAAGAGGAGGTTTTATTATTATAAAGAGTGGGTTTTATTATTATAAAGAGAGGGTTTTATTTATATAAAGAGCAGGTTTTATTTATATAAAGAGTAGGTTTTATTTATATGAAGAGTGGGTTTTATTATTATAAAGAGTGGGTTTTATTTACATAAATAGCAGGTTTTATTTCTATAAAGAGCAGGTTTTATTATTATAAAGAGTGGGTTTTATTTACATAAATAGCAGGTTTTATTTCTATAAAGAGCAGGTTTTATTTACATAAAGAGCAGGTTTTATTTATATAAAGAGCAGGTTTTATTTATATAAAGAGCAGGTTTTATTTGTATAAAGAACAGGTTTAATTTACATAAAGAGCAGGTTTTATTTATATAAAGAGCAGGTGTTATTTATATAAAGAGCAGGTTTTATTTGTATAAAGAACAGGTTTAATTTATATAAAGAGCAGGTTTTATTTGTATAAAGAGCAGGTTTTATTTGTATAAAGAGCAGGTTTTATTTGTATAAAGAGCAAGTTGTATTGATATAAAGAGCAGGTTTTATTTATATAAAGAGCCGGTTTTATTTGTATAAAGAGCAAGTTGTATTGATATAAAGAGCAGGTTTTATTTATATAAAGAGCAGGTTTTATTTATATAAAGAGCAGGTTTTATTTATATAAAGAGCCGGTTTTATTTGTATAAAGAGCAAGTTGTATTGATATAAAGAGCAGGTTTTATTTATATGAAGAGCAGGTTTTATTTACATAAAGAGCAGGTTTTATTTATATAAAGAGCAAGTTTTATTTATATAAAGAGCAGGTTTTATTTGTATAAAGAGCAAGTTTTATTTGTATAAAGAGCAGGTTTTATTTGTATAAAGAACAGGTTTTATTTATATAAAGAACAGGTTTTATTTATATAAAGAGCAGGTTTTATTTATTTAAAGAGCAGGTTTTATTATGATAAAGAGTGGGTTTTATTTACATAAAGAGCAGGTTTTATTTATATAAAGAGCAGGTTTTATTTATATAAAGAGCAGGTTTTATTTATATAAAGAGCAGGTGTTATTTGTATAAAGAGCAGGTTTTATTTGTGTAAAGAGCAGGTTTTATTTGTATAAAGAACAGGTTTTATTTATATAAAGAGCAGGTTTTATTTATATAAAGAGCAGGTTTTATTATGATAAAGAGTGGGTTTTATTTACATAAAGAGCAGGTTTTATTTATATAAAGAGCAGGTTTTATTATTATAAAGAGTGGGTTTTATTTACATAAATAGCAGGTTTTATTTCTATAAAGAGTAGGTTTTATTTACATAAAGAGCAGGTTTTATTTATATAAAGAGCAGGTGTTATTTATATAAAGAGCAGGTTTTATTTGTATAAAGAACAGGTTTAATTTATATAAAGAGCAGGTTTTATTTATATAAAGAGCAGGTTTTATTTTTATAAAGAGCAAGTTTTATTTGTATAAAGAGCAAGTTGTATTGATATAAAGAGCAGGTTTTATTTATATAAAGAGCAGGTTTTATTTCTATAAAGAGCAGGTTTTATTATGATAAAGAGTGGGTTTTATTTACATAAAGAGCAGGTTTTATTTATATAAAGAGCAGGTTTTATTTATATAAAGAGCAGGTTTTATTTATATAAAGAGCAGGTTTTATTATGATAAAGAGCAGGTTTTATTTACATAAAGAGCAGGTTTTATTTATATAAAGAGCAGGTTTTATTTATATAAAGAGCAGGTTTTATTTACATAAAGAGCAGGTTTTATTTACATAAAGAGCAGGTTTTATTTATATAAAGAGCAGGTTTTATTATGATAAAGAGTGGGTTTTATTTACATAAAGAGCAGGTTTTATTTATATAAAGAGCAGGTTTTATTTATATAAAGAGCAGGTTTTATTTGTATAAAGAACAGGTTTAATTTATATAAAGAGCAGGTTTTATTTATATAAAGAGCAGGTTTTATTTGTATAAAGAGCAAGTTTTATTTGTATAAAGAGCAAGTTGTATTGATATAAAGAGCAGGTTTTATTTATATAAAGAGCAGGTTTTATTATGATAAAGAGTGGGTTTTATTTACATAAAGAGCTGGTTTTAATTATATAAAATCATTTTTTCCCCTTATAATAAAATTACAGTATCTTGGTTTGAGATTCTTACAACAGCGAGAGACGATGTGGCATGCATCTCTGTGTCTAAAATTGTTCAAATTTACTTAAATCTGCTTTGTCACTATAAACAATGCACCAACACCAGGCTTCCATATTGATAAATACACTTTCTCTTTTCGATCTAACAGGACAGGACGTGAAATATTGTAAATTCGAAGCGTGGTTTGTTAACCTTAATGGGATGAGGTTTATTGTTTTCTTCACATGGAATGGCAATTTTTTAATACATCGGCTAAGGCTCCTAATAGAGCTCACACACACACACACACACACATACACACACACACACACACACACACACACACACTCACACTCACACACACACACACACGGGCGTACTGATGAGACAAACACAAACAACGGGGAAGTTTTTAAATTGGTTAATGTCATGTCCCAAATCAATACATTCTATATTTATAACTTGATTTATAATTGACTTTTATTTCCTGTTTTGTTACAAGATCAAGGCTTATGGAAGAGCGACCCAGCGAGCATGTCCAGCTGGGGCCCATATGAGTCCTATGTGGGCTAACTTGTGGGTTCCATGTGTGTCCCCCTATGTTGGCCCCAGCTGGATTTGTCCATAGGCTCCACGCTTGGGCCAACTGGGCTGCCCACGTGGGCAGTGCATGGGCTTTTCGTGGGCTACCCCACATAGGCAGGACATGGGATTTGCATGGGTTATACATGGATTTTTCCTGGATCTTATGTGATCAATACTACATTAGCTACAACATCACATCTGCTTTACTGTCAGACATATAGAATGGAGTGTATTTTTAGAGAGGCTTTTTTCTTGAAGTGATCTTAAAGAACATCCTAACGTGCATCTGTCAAAACAAGCTAATAATGGTATATACTTTAATAATTCAATGGTGTTCTTGTGGTATTTGAAGCTCCACCTGCAGGTTTTGATGAAGATAAGATGCGTGTTCACCCATTCCTGAGAGAAATGGCGACACACACACACACACACACACACACACACACACACACACACACACACACACACACCTCTCTTATAGTGTGTATAGATTTACTACAAATCAAACTTTCAACCCTCTACATTGAACCACCATCCGAAGTATCATAAAATTGATGATTCAAGTATTATCGATCTACATCAGGGTGTACAACATGGCCGCTGATTGAAAACTACAATGTTTCTTCAAACGGAATGATTCACTTCAGACAACAACAAACTCACGTTTTAAAAGTGTTCTTGAACTGTTCTCGATAATACGTTGGCTGCCAGCTGCTGCTGAGCTGCCATTCTTTTAAACTCCTGAAACTAACATTGGCTTGGCCCACCTGGGACCCACATAGGGCCCAGTTCAAAGCCCACTCAAAGTCCAGTTCAGTCCACCTAACTGACAAAAGCCAATGTGGGCCCCAGCCAGCTTTGTAAGGTGGGATATGACGTCAAAGAGTGTCGTTCAACAGACTTGGCATTTAATATGGAATTTTTTTTTTGTGGGGGTGAACTTACTTTTCAAGATGACTTAGAACCAAAAGTTCATTGGAATTATGTTGAAATTATTCTAGATTTTGTTAATGTGACCTTCAAAAGAAACAAAAACCACCTTTGACATTTCGAAGCAAATAAATTGATCCTTGAAAGTGATGTAAACTGATATCGAACTCAAATCATGGACAGTACTGTGTTAAACTTCTGTACGTTTTCCAGAAGTATCTCTTTATTTTGCACATTAGCCAAAAAAAATTTCAACAAAAGCTAAATTATGACTGGGATTACGGACAGTAAAATTACAGTTCAGTACTTCGTGTAACCCCCACGAGCATTCAGGAGAGCACGTACACATTGAGGCATGCTGTTCACGAGATTTGCCAAGGTTTGGACAGGAATCGCTTGCCATGCAGTGACAATAGTCTGCTGTAATTCATGCACAGAGGCAGGCTGCTGGTCCAAGTGGTCGATTTGACGCGTTAATTCTGCTCACAAGTTCTCTATCGGATTCATATCCGGGGACATGGCAAGCCACTCCATATGCTCTACACCACGGTCAGCAAGAAAGTGTTGGATCATGCGAGCACGATGAGGCCGTGCATTGTCATCTTGGAAGACAACGTTTCCTCGAAAGGCTGCACAAGCAAATGGAAGCAATGTTTCTTCCAGAATGACCCTGTACTTGAACTGGTTCAGGTTTCCATTCAGAACAACCAGGTCAGTTTTGCCCCCTGCATGAAAAGCAGCCCAAACGGTCACCCCACCACCTCCAGCTTGGACTCTTGGCACGATACAATCTTCGTTGTGGGCTTCGTGCACTTGTCTGTGCACTCGGACGCGGCCATCTTGACGATAGACCAGAAATCTAGACTCGTCACTGAAGGTCACGAGATTCCAGTGTCCTGGCTGCCATTGACGGTGCTCTCTGGCCCACTGCAATCGGCGCTGGCTGTGTTGTCTGGTCAGGCGTGGCTTTCTCAGGGGATGCCTGGCACGATAGCCTGCTTGAACCAGTCATTGGTTGACTAGCCTTCTGGATACAGGCACATTTGTCAGTTGCTGCCACTCAGCCCTAAGCTGATTAGCTGACTTGGTACGGCCATTGCAGACTAATCGGTGCAGCTGGCGATCATCTCTCCTTGTGGTTCTGCGTGGACGTCCTGGTCTCGGTATTGGAGGAGGGACACCCCTCTGAGCATTTCATTTCAGGATCTTTGACACCTGACCTTGAGTGATGCCATACTGCTGAGCAATAGCACGCTGTTTCATGCCAGAATTTCGTAAAGCCACCACTCCATGACAAACAGCATTGTCAAGTTGACGGACCATCTCCAGAGGAAGTGGCAATAACTTTTGTAGATGTGCAGCAGTTGTTTTCCACTAATACAGATCGCAACAACCCTTATATACCTGATTGTGAAGCCAATCGTCAAATGTACCTGTCCTTACATTTTGTCACGCCACCTGTGATATAATCCTGTTATTGACTACTTGCTGCGAAAGACAATCAGTGACATGGTTCTTTCAACAAAGACATCACCGAAGGAATAAAAGAAACTCACCAGATTGATATACTGAGTTCAGAAAGTAAACCCAAGTCTAGAAAAAAAATATATTCCATATTAAATGCCAAGTCTGTAGTTGAAGAATGACATGAGACCCATGTGGAACCCAGTTAAAAAAACCCACCCAGAACCAGAGCCCACCTTAGCCCATCCAAACCACCTATGTTCCAGCTGTGCCCCAGCTGTACATGCTGGTTGGGGAGGTGACTGATTGGCTGAACTGAAAGTGATATAACAACAGTTGGACACAAGAAGAAGGCAATGGCCAAACAAGAAGAGATGGAGAGAGGGGGAAAGAGCATAGCAGAGAGACAAACATGTGCAACAAGAGGTTTACATTAGGTTAGGTTGTATAGACAGGGGTAGAAAGGTTGTGTAGACATGAAGATAAAATGGTTAAAGTTATCTGCCATGAAGGATCACAAAGCACTGACGTTTTTAGTTTTGCTCTTCGTTAGAGCAAAAGGAAACATCAGGAGTAAAAGGTAAGGCACAAAATGTCAGCGCTTTGTGATCCTTTACCGTGAACACCTCAAAACCATTTTAATCTCATGTTTTCATTCCCTGGTGCTGCCAACGCACACCGCTACTTCTTTCCTGGAATAAGAAACTATCATTATTTTATTGCTCAAGTCTGCTATAAAACACCTTAAAGGTTCAATTTTACTGATTTCCTCCATTTTAATTTTTGCCCACTCGTGATGTCATAGCAACATATATATATCTTTTTCACTCTCACACTGGACATACACACACACACACACACACACACACACACACACACACACATACACACACACACACACACACACACACACAATACACACATGCACACACATACACAAATATATACACATTTGGTGTATACCGTGTACCTCGCCCCAACCCTCTCCCTTCCACAGATCTCCCGATGTCCCTGTTCTCTACTGTTGTTGTACTTCACTCTCTCTTCCCCTCTTGTCTCCCGCTCCCTTTATTATATGGTCCATGTGTTAGCTCTTACACGAACCTCGACTTAGTATACAAAAAGCAAACAAAAAAGAAACACAACACACACACACACATACACACAAAGACAGACGTACGCTTATACACACACAAACACACACACACACACACACACACACACACATGCACACACACATACACACACATGTCGTGGGTTTAATAAGCACCTTGTCGAACTCGGACAGTGTACAAGAGATTTATTAATAGATAAAAATAATACATGCATGAAAGATGCTGGAGTGGCGTGTGAGATAGTAACGCCAGCATGGATGAAATCACAGTCATTACAATCATGCACAGCGCATACCAACATCTCAGCCAGCACCAACCCGCATTCGGCTTAATATACTTTCCCCTCGGGTCAGGATAACTCATAACACCGCTCCAAGTTGACAATAAGCCTCATTCTGAGAGAATGATTTGTCAAGGCCAAACATGGGATATGGTCAACAGTTGATATTTTAGTCAGACAGTCAGACGCCAATGAGAGTGTGTCGCTGCTGTCACCATTAACATAGGGAATTCAATGAACCCCCCTCCCCCACACCCCTCCTCCACACACACACACACACACACACACACACACACACACACACACACACACACACACACACAAAGACATATGCTTACACATACACACACACATAAACACACACACACACACAGACAGACACACAACACACACAGACACACACAGACACACACAGGACAAACACACACAACACACACACACACACACACACACACACACACACACACACACACACACACACACACACACACACACACACACACACACACACTATCATTTATGTAACACAAGGAAAATGTATATTAGGCAATCGTTTTCTATGTGCTTATTAGTTTGAAGATGGAGAATTAAATTGAAAATGAGATCTATTTTTGAGATTGAAACAGAATTATCAGATGAAGCTGAGGATTGAAACTGAAACAAATGTCAAAAAACTGATCTGACATTGACTTTTGCACTTTTAATCTTATTATGAAAGAATGTACCTGAAGCAGTAAAATCAATTTGATGAATTTCCCAATAATTCGTATCTGTGGAGGCAGCGTGTGCTGTCCACAATTGGCTGAAACACATGTGATGTCACAGATGCATTCCCGAGGCAGTCATGGACCCTGGCTGTGAAAACATCAATTTAAAGTATGTTTTGCCATAGTTAAGAAGAAGGATATAGTGGAGTCCAAGTCTTCATTTGATATTTCACCAAACAGGAAACTTACCGTTTTTTAAGGATGTCATAATGGACACATACAACAGGCACAAATAACTAATGTACCGTGTTGGAAAAGGTGATGTAATCTCCACTGCGGAAAATGGCAGTAAATTCCGGAATTAATTCATTAATACGACTTTTACAATCCTTATTTGATTTGAATTTAATTATATACTTGAACACTGTGGTACACAAATCGCCCACCATAATACTTCCAAGAACCTCCAGTTTTGCAGTACTTCCATTTAAACTCGACCTACCAGTTATACCTGCGAGCAGTAATGCTGGGTATCGAACGACGCCAGTTCAAATGATGATGCCGTCTCATGCCGCCCTGTGCAATGCCGATGTTATCTTATTTTGTCATTTTAACAAACTATATTTCTCACGTCTAGGACATCCCAAGAACGCCACGTAACTATGAGCGGTGATTTATATGTGTGAGCTTACAAAAATACGAGCCACAAGGAGTAAAGTTTGATAGGTACGACATCGTAGTTCACACGGTTTGGCAGCCATATTGGATGAACGGAAAACATTTTTAAAATGTTTTTCCCTGCAACCACTTTACATATCGATGCGAAACTTCGAATATATCATCCACAGCCCACGTGGAAAAAGTATGATCACAATGACACCATAGGTCACATTGTTTGGCAGCCATATTGCATGGAAGGCTATCATGTTTTATGAACTCTTTCGTTATTATTATACTTCCGACACCTTTTTGCACTTTTATTCTCTTTTAAATTCGTTTTCTCTGCATCTGCTTGTCAGATCGATGCAAAACTTTCAACATGGGAGCGACTACCCATGGTTATTTTTTTTATTTGATCATACTGATGTCATAGGTCACGTTGCATGGCAGCCATATTGTATGAAAAGAAAAACTTTGGACGTCTCCGAAACAGCTCAACAAAAAAAATTGAAACTTGGCACACTTCAGGTGCTCCTCAAGGGGAACAAATCATCAACGATGAAGTCATCAGTGAAGTGGTATGCCAGCCATAACTGCTTCATTCGAAAATCCTTATCTGGTCAATGCAAAACTTTTGGTGTATTATCTACTAAGAAATTTGTCAAGAGATTTAAATCGATGATGTCATCGGTCACGTGGTCTGGCAGTCATATTCTTTTGAAAAAATAAACCTTGGAAAACCCTCTACTCCAGAATGACGTACCATATTGATGCAAACCTTCATATATATATATATATATATATATATATATATATATATATATACATGGTTGACTAGCCATGGGGAACATAGTTTGAAAACCTAAACATCAAAGGTCACATGATCTGGCAGCCATGTTAGATTTAAGCTGAAACCTTTAATAATTAATAATCTTCCTCTCTCAAACCGCTGAACCAATGAATGCGAAACTTTAAGTATGTCATGCATTAGCCATGGGGATAAAAGTTTGATAACTAAAACGTCATTGCTCATGTGGACTGGTAGAAATAATGGAATGAACAAAAACGATTTTTCTGTATTTATGTTTGTATCCGGATACATGTTTCTGTGAAACAGCTTAAGCCGACAAAGCCATTGATGATTTGACTGGCAGAGAGAAGACAAAATATGGTGTGTTACTCATCTTATTTTGTACGAGATTCATGCATCAGAATATTAATTTTATTCAGAAAACAAATATATTTAGAACATCGCTGATGCAGGACATGCGATACTAAAACACAGCTATCATGGAAATAATGACAGAATTTTCATGATATAATGATATTTTTGAATAATAATGTATGTATAGATGAGTATATATATATGTATATATATATATATATATATATATATATATATATATATATATATATATATATATATATATATAGACTTGGCATTTAATATGGAATTTTTTTTTTGTGGGGGTGAACTTACTTTTCAAGATGACTTAGAACCAAAAGTTCATTGGAATTATGTTGAAGTTATTCTAGATTTTGTTAATGTGACCTTTAAAAGAAACAAAAACCACATTTGACATTTCGAAGCAAATATATTGATCCTTGAAAGTGATGTAAATTGATATCGAACTCAATTCACGGACAGTACTGTGTTAAACTTCTATACGTTTTCCAGAATTATCTCTTTATTTTGCACATTAGCCAAATTTTTTTTCACCAAAAACAAAAGCTAAATTATGACTGGGATTACGGACAGTAAAATTACAGTTCAGTACTTCGTGTAACCCCCACGAGCATTCAGGAGAGCACGTACACGTTGAGGCATGCTGTTCACGAGATTTGCCAAGGTTTGGACAGGAATCGCTTGCCATGCAGTGACAATAGCCTGCTGTAATTCATGCACAGAGGCAGGCTGCTGGTCCAAGTGGTCGATTTGACGCGTTAATTCTGCCCACAAGTTCTATATCGGATTCATATCCGGGGACATGGCAGGCCACTCCATATGCTCCACACCACGGTCAGCAAGAAAGTGTTGGATCATGCGAGCACGATGAGGCCATGCATTGTCATCTTGGAAGACAACGTTTCCTCGAAAGGCTGCACAAGCAAATGGAAGCAATGTTTCTTCCAGAATGACCCTGTCCTTGAACTGGTTCAGGTTTCCATTCAGAACAACCAGGTCAGGTTTGCCCCCTGCATGAAAAGCAGCCCAAACGGTCACCCCACCACCTCCAGTTTGGACTCTTGGCACTATACAATCTTCGTTGTGGGCTTCATGCACTTGTCTGCACACTCGGACGCGGCCATCTTGACAATAGACCAGAAATCTAGACTCGTCACCGAAGATCACGTGATTCCAGTGTCCTGGCTGCCATTGACGGTGCTCTCTGGCCCACTGCAATCGGCGCTGGCTGTGTTGTCTGGTCAGGCGTGGCTTTCTCAGGGGACGCCTGTCACGATAGCCTGCTTGAACCAGTCATTGGTTGACTAGCCTTCTGGATACAGGCACATTTGTCAGTTGCTGCCACTCATCCCTAAGCCGATTAGCTGACTTGGTACGGCCATTGCAGACTAACCGGTGCAGCTGGCGATCATCTCTCCTTGTGGTTCTGCGTGGACGTCCTGGCCTCGGTATTGGAGTAGGGACACCCCTCTGAGCATTTCGTTTCAGGATCATTGACACCTGACCTTGAGTGATGCCATACTGCCGAGCAATAGCACGCTGTTTCATGCCAGAATTTCGTAAAGCCACCACTCCATGACAAACAGCATTGTCAAGTTGACGGACCATCTCCAGAGGAAGCGGCAATAACTTTTGTAGACGTGCAGCAGTTGTTTTCCACTAATACAGAACGCAACAACCCTTATATACCCAATTGTGAAGCCAATCGTCAAATGTACCTGTCCTTACATTTTGTCACGCCACCTGTGATATAATCCTGTTATTGACTTCTTGCTGCGAAAGACAATCAGCGACATGGTTCTTTCAACAAAGACATCACCGAAGGGTAAAAGAAACTCACCAGATTGATATACTGAGTTAACAAAGTAAACCCAAGTCAAGAAAAAAAAAATTCCATATTAAATGCCAAGTCTGTATATATATATATACAGTCACGTGAAAAAGTAAGTACACCCCATGTAAAGTTTTGACTTTTTCAACATATTTCAACATACAGCTATTTGATCTTCATTTCAACAATATTGATAGATAAAGGTGATATAATATAACAAATATCATGAAACATTTACATTTTGTAGTCCATTGTATAATTTAAATAAACATAAATGCAAATTTTGCATGTGGAAAAAGTCAGTACACCCTTGGCTCTAATAGGTGGTATTGCCCCCTTTGGCAGAAACAACCTGAAGTAGGCATTTCTTATAACTGTCTACCAGTCTCTGACATCGACTGGGAGAAATTTTTGCCCACTCCTCCATGCAGAATTCTTTCAGCTGTGCGATATTTGAGGGGTTTCTTGCATGCACAGCTCGTTTCAAATCCCCCCACAACATCTCGATGGGATTTAGATCCGGGCTTTGACTTGGCCATTCCAGAACCCTCCATTTCTTTCTTTTCAGCCATTCCTTGGTGGATTTACTGGTATGTTTAGGGTCATTGTCATGTTGCAAGGTCCACCTTCGGTTGAGCTTCAACTTTCCCACAGATGGCCTCACATTATCCTCAAGCACCCTCTGGTACAATGAAGAATTCATAGTGGATTCTATGATGGTGAGCTGCCCAGGCCCTGATGCAGCAAAGCTGCCCCAAACCATAATATTTCCACCACCATGCTTTGCAGTTGGTATCAGGTTCTTGTGGTCAAATGCTGTCTTTGGTTTTCGCCAAACACGTCTTCTGGTACTGTGGCCAAATAGCTCTACCTTTGACTCATCTGTCCAGAGCACATTGTTTCAGAAGTGCTGGTCTTTGCCTCGGTGTTTCATTGGCAAACTTTAGTCTTGCCCTGATGTTCTTTCTGGACAGCAAAGGTTTCGTCCTGGCACACCTCCCATGTAGATCAAATTTGTGCAGTCTCTTTCTAAAGGTAGACAAGTGCACTTTGACATCAACAGTGGCAAGAGCTACCTGTAGGTTCCGTGATGACATTCTGGGGTTCTCAGAGACTTCTTTCAGCATTTTGCGGTCTGCTCTCGGGCTGAATTTGCTGGGGCGGCCTGGCCTGAACAAGTTGGCAGTTGTTTGGAATCTTCTCCACTTGTCGATAATCTTCCGGACAGTCGAATGATTGATTTCAAATTGTTTGGAGATCTTTTTAAATCCCTTCCCAGACTCTTAGGCATCTATAACCTTCTTTCTGAAGACCTCAGAGAGCTCTTTTGATCTCGGCATGGTGACGCTGCACACTTCCACAACAAAGAGCAAACCAAACGAAATGTCTGAGGTTTAAATAAGACAGGTTCCTCCAAGATCCTCTAACGATGTTGTAATCATTTGCACCTGAGCTGGTGCACCTGATTCTAATTTTAGGTATTTGAAGTAGTGATAAATGTCGGGGTGTACTTACTTTTTCCACATGCGAAATTTGCATTTATGTTTATTTAAATTATACGATGGACTACAAAATGTAAATGTTTGATGTTATTTGTTACATTATATCACCTTTATCTATCAATATTGTTGAAATGAAGATCAAATAGCTGTATGTTGAAATATGTTGAAAAAGTCAAAACTTTACACGGGGTGTACTTACTTTTTCACGTGACAGTATTTGTTTACGTATCAAATGCATATTTGCCCAAGATGCAATCATAAGTCTGACTCTGCTGCATGATAATTGAGGTGCAGCTGTGCCACTACTGCAGTTCCCCTGCAGATAAAATAAAAATAATTATATAAAGCACTGGAAATTGAAATTCGCAAAGGTGACATTTGTTGCATCATTTGATGCACGTTACTTGCACTTCACGTGCT
Source organism: Myxine glutinosa (assembly GCF_964187855.1). Lineage (NCBI taxonomy): Eukaryota > Metazoa > Chordata > Myxini > Myxiniformes > Myxinidae > Myxine > Myxine glutinosa. The sequence goes on along the minus strand of NC_136264.1, from coordinate 212,436,399 downwards.
CAATATTGTCCTGCTCATGGAATACTTCATTAATGTAACTGTCCAATCTCACTCTTCTCTATTGTTTTAAAAAATGTGGAGAGATGTCATTGAAAGTAGTTCCTGTTCCTGACCTGTGGATTGTTCAAAACCTTTATGCATATATATATATATATATCATTGGCCATGACGTCACTATGCTGTTTACATATGTAATAACAATAAAGGATATTACAAAATATGTATCTGAGTTGGAACAGAATCTTTCAGAACATGAAATGTTTCATTGGAATCCTGCCTGATGTTGATCAATCGTGAATGTTTTGCACATTATGGAGATTTGATGATGCTGCTCCTAAACCACCAACCTTGAAACTATCTTACTTGTGGCCTTACAGAACAGGAGTAACTTCACCATCAATCAGCTTGAACATTTATCTTCCTGGGTTAAAATTATTAGATTCACCCGCCTGGTAACATGATGCTCGACCAGCCTGAAAGAACAAATATCAAATAACGTGGCGGGGTTTTTTTTACTGTGCTGTGGTGGGTTTTTTTTTTTACCGCATCTACATCTATGTGGTGAAGATCATTGCAAGCCCTTCCTCAAAGTTTTTAGCCACAGTGTCCATGGACGCCACTGGCCTAAACATGAGCTCCTAGCACAGACGTGACTAAGACATCCTGTCCATATTGCTTTTTCCCCCAAAGATGTTCTACAAGAATGCAAAACCCCAACGATACACCGTGAAAGGTTCACATTGCCGAGTAATATTCAACAAATATTAATACAATTGTGGTCTCCGCGAATGGAGTGAAAGCTCCATTTGTTGGTGTTTCTGTAAAAAGGATTTACTGAAGACAATATGGTTTTACTTTTCCGACTTGACAAAACATCTGTGCATGCATATACATATATGAAAACGGTACCTCCTGGTTGTGATGCTGAGTATCAGCCACGGACTGTGTCTCACACGGTAAACCCACATAGTCCGCAACGAAACAGAAAGCCTGTCTGCCACCCAGACCATCGATATGGTTGATTTTATCCTTTTTACGATATATATATATTTTTATTGATTTTATCTTTTTTATGAATTATTTTATGGATGGAGGTTATGTTTTCATCCCTATCTGTCTTTGTCTGTCTGTCAGCAGGATATCTGAAAATGTTATAGACGGATTCAGCCGAAACTTGGTGGACATGTTGGATTTGCGACAAGAAAAAAAATTTCAAATTTGGTAAAGATCTGGATCTAGATACGAGAACTTTTTATTTCTTAAGTGATTCTTCACCATTGAGAGACAGAACCAACAAACGATATATTCCATGATATCTCAAAAAGTTGAGAATGAATTCGGACAAAACTTGGTGCATGAGTTGTGTAGGTGACAAGAACAAACCGATTAGATTTTGGAGGTCCCAGATCCAGCCTATCAGTGGGAAACAAAACGTAAATTGTTCACCCTGGCGAAGGCATGTGCCGAGTGCCATTATAGTTACCTCCACCACCAAAGATGGGGGGCGGGTTATGTTTTCAACCCTGTCTGTTTGTCTGTCCGTTTGTTTGTGAACAAAATATCTAAAAAGTTGTGGACGGATTCGGACGAAATTTGGCAGAGATGTAGCATATGTGACAAGGAGGAAATGATTAGATTTTGGTGAAGATCCGGATCCGAATCCAGCTAGTAGATTTTTAAAAGTAATTCTTCACCATTGAGTGATATGGCCAACCAGGCGGAGGTATGCTCTCTACTGAGTGCCGTTCTAGTTTAGTGCTGTTTTGATTACCGCTTGGTTTTCAGAAACGCATCCCGGGCATTGGTCAAGGTATGACGGCATATATATATATATATATATATATATATATATATATATATATATATATATATATATATATATATATATATATATATATATATGTATATATATATATATACGTATATATGTATATATATATTGTCGTGTGATTTCCCCAGGTGAACACCACAGGGATCACGGATAGCCAAAGCAAGCTTTTACCTCTGAGGCGACTGATCAAATGCGGATTTTACTATATGTGCCGGAGGAAGAAAGAGGAGGGGAAGATGAAGGGTCTTACCTGTTGTCCGCCGGCAGTTCCCGAAGCCTGCAAAAAAAATAACTCAAATAAAGACAGGTTAAAAATGTACAAGGAAAATAACAAAAGGATTTATTTAAAGAAAATACCGATAACAAGAGAAACGCGACGGTGAAACTAAAGTCCTATTCGGGATGTCCCCACACCAGTCACAAATTACTGATGAAGGGAAGAATAAACTGGAAAATAATGGGGTGTGTGCACTTAGCTCCGATTACTGGTGCGGAAGGTCACGGCAAGAGCCGTCGACCCCAAGCGCCAGTCCGAACCCGGATCTGTTCTTGGCGGGAAAAAGGCCGCAGTCCGCCCATTCGCTTGCCGCTAGGCCTCACCGAACGTCCTCTCACTCCTCGCCCCATTGAGCACGAAGCGAACAGGAGTTGTCGCGCCGTTCCTCGTTCCCAGCTCTTTGATTAGAATTATTTTATGGATGGAGGTTATGTTTTATGGATGGAGGTACACTACCGCCCGCACCGAGGTCCAGAACGTGAAGACAAGGGGGGAGAATCGTCAGCGCTGAACCGTCTCTTTCCACATCCAGCACAAGAAGGCTTAAGAGAAGAGGGAGAAGAACAAGGGAGCAATAGGTCATCGAAGCCAAAAGGCAAGAGAGAAAATGTCGGTCCGATGGTTCTTTTATTGACCTTATACTAATGTCATCTCTGCTTCTCCACCAATCCCCGCAGGCCACCACTACATTGTCCAGCTCTCCACCAATCAGCGTGCCGCTTCTTGTTCGCCCTTCCTTCACCAATCAGTGAGTGCCTTCTTGCTCCTCCCTGGCCAATCAAGGCTCCTTTGGGTGTGTCTTCGGCCTTCGTGGTGATGTAGCTGGTTGCCGTCCCATCGGCAGTGCTCAGAATTGGCTTCCGGTTGGTTTTATTATTCAGTGTGGTTTAATTGCCATTCTCACCAGTATCTATTGCGGTGCCATAAATGACAAAGGATAAATCACATAGGGAACGACGAACAGGGAAGTAGTTAACATAATCTCTATAACGAGTTAACATGCCCCATTCCTCGTAATGGGGACGAAGATACACCTTAATCCGACATCCGATCTAAACAGGTCCTCTACTTATTACATGGTGGTGGTTCTTCTTCTTCACGACAGTCGGAGCATGTTACCTACACAAATCTAACTGGTCTAAAGTATCTCTACCCCACCGACATAACAATATATCTGTGCAGTGTCTGTCCTGTGTTGTCACTAAACTACTCCCTCAAACATTTGTGAAATCGTACCAAACTTCTGGCATGCACCTCTCTCTCCTGTGTGTGTCCTAAGGATATTTTTTTTGAAAATAAAAATAAAAATCTTCTTTTTTAAAAAAAAATTTGAAAAACAATTTTTTTTTTTTTTACTTACATCTTCAACTTCAATTGTTTATAAAATGTGATATCACGTATATTACGAATACATTTGTGCAAAATAATTGATTGTATTTTGTTTGGTGTAAACCATGACAAAACAGCAACTAAGGTACGGTCATCTATCTATACATCTACGTACATATCTGGGCAGTGTCTGTGTCGTGACTGAACTACTCCCTCAAACTTTTGTTTCCGTGGTTGTGAAGTGTTGTTAATAATGTGGTGGTGAGATGTTTTGAATTACATGGTGGTGAAGTGTTTTGAATTGCGTGGTGGTGAGGTGTTTTGCATTACATGGTGGTGAGGTATTTTGAATTATGTGGTGGTGAGGTGTTTTTAATTTTGTGGTGGTGAGGTGTTTTGCATTACATGGTGGTGAGGTGTTTTTCATTTTATGGTGGTGAGGTGTTTTTAATTTTGTGGTGGTGAAGTGTTTTGCATTACGTGGTGGTGAGGTTTTAAATTTTTTGGTGGTGAGGTGTTTTTAATTACGTGGTGGTGAAGTGTAATCGTCCCAAACATCCAGTCTGCACCTACCCATCCCATATGTATGTGCTGAGGGGTTCTTTTTTGCAAATAAAAAATAATTTCAACCTAAGTTGCTTATAAAAATGTAATATCACAAACGACACAAATAAATTTGTGCAAAATAATTGTTTGTATGATGATTGGTGTAAATCATGAAAACACAACAACTCAGGTACAGTCATTATCCTCAGCTAAAACAAGCCCGTTCCTCTGTAATGATGTGTGGTGAGGTGAGCATAGCCATCAATCATCTGGACTGGTCTCCCATCTCTACTGCCTCTGAAATCAACTATTCCTGGGAATTCTTCCAAAGTAAACTGCTCTCTCTCATGCACAGATTTATCCCATCTCGTCTTCAGTTGTCATACCCTTCTTCCCATCCATGGTACACAGAATCTTGTGGTGAGGCTGTTGCCCTGAAACAACTTGCATTCGCCTCCTGGAAGGCAAATCCAACTGAAGGAAATCTCAGTTCCTTTCAAAAAGCTCGGAACAAGTGTGTCCACCCTCAGGAGAGCCAGGAAACAATATCTCTCTACCCTCAAGACTGAACTCTCAAACCTCTCTCCCTCCTCCAAATCCTGGTGGCGTCTGGTCAAATTTGTTTCTGGTGTTTGTTCCCCCTCCATCCCCTCCCTTTCCTCAAATGGCTACAGAGCTGACACTGCACGTGAAAAAGCTGAATGCCTCAACTCCATGTTTGCCACAAAATATTGTGTCCCAAACCCACCACTCTCTGTACCTACCTTACCCAGTCAAACCCAGCTGCTCCTGGACTCGGTGTCCTTCTCTCCTGACAAGGTGGAGAAGTTTCTGTCAACCCTCGACTCTGATTCTGCAACTGGACCACACGGCATCAGCCCACGGGTCCTAAAATCCTGCTCCGCTGCTCTATCTCACCCACTCTCTGTTCTCTTTTGCTCAAGGTCATCTGTCATTTGCTTGAAAATCGGCTAACATTACCGCTTTACACAAAAAATGTGCAAAAACAGATCCTTGCAACTACAGATGGATGGAGGTCCTCAATGCCAAACAGGAAATCAGAGCTGTCTCCGTTGACATATCTCGTGCCTTCGATACGGTCTGGCACCCCACCCTGCTCACCAAACTCTCCTCTTATGGTATCCATTGAAATATCCACGCATGGCTTGCGGACTTCCTCTCCAGTCGTAGGCAATGTGTTGCCCTGAATGGAATTCTCTCATCTCCTCTTCCTGTTCAGGCTGGAGTTCCTCAACACAGTGTTCTGGGCCCTGTGCTTTTCCTGGTCTTCATCAATGATCTCTCCGACTCTCTGGAAAATCCTCTCTATCTCTTTGCTGATGACTCCACTCTCTGTCGCTCCATAGCTCAAACATCAGATCGGCAGGCAGCAGCCGCTTCACTCTCTGCAGACCTGGAAAATATCACAAACTGGTCAAATAAGTGGAAATTGTCTTTCAATCCTGAGAAATATCACACTCTTACTATGTCTCTCTGAAAAGACCGACTGGATAACCCTCCCATCTACTTTCTGAACAATCCTCTCGAAGAAGTTCTGTCACTGAAGCTTTTGGGTCTCACTATCTGCCATGATCTTTCCTGGAAAAACCAAATTTCCAAGCTGGCCTCCAAAGCCAGTCACCGACTGGGCATCCTCCGTCATGCGAAGTCCTTTCTGGGCACTTTTGAACTCCTCATCACATACAAAGCTTTCGTCTGCATCTCAATGGAATTCTGCTCTCCCCCTGGGCTGGTGCACCTGCCTCACACCTAACTCGGCTTCACGCTGTTGACACCAAGCTTTCAGAATCATTGGAATCTCCCGTGATGAAGCTAACTCCGAGGGCCTTTCAATCTTTCACCTCAGACAGGTTCGTGGTCTTTCTGTCTTCTACCGACTGCTCTCCGGCCTAGCCCCCCCCCCCTGTCTGTGCTCTGTCCACCGAATATTCCTGCAGGATGCACAAGATCTGCCAGTAACCCACTTCTGTTGAAACTGCCAAAATCAATTCTCTCTGCTCACTTTTACTCACTCTTTCATTCCCCATTTCTCCCGCCTCTGGAACAAACTCCCTCACTCTCTTCAATCCGACTCCTCCCTCCATGTCTTTAAAACAGCTGTTCATCACCATCTCTTATCTTCCCCCATCCAAAACTTTGGTCTTTTCTACCCCCGTTAATACACCCCAAATCCACCTCTTTCAATCTCCAACTTCTTTCCTGAAATTCCTAGTAGTGTCCATTTGTTTTATACCATGTACCCCATCCTTCCCCCCCCTCCCACTCCTCCCCCGTTCCCCCCTCCCCCACGACCCCCCAACCCCTACCCCTCTTTCTTCCACAAATCTACCGACGTCCCTGTTCTCTACCGTTGTTGTGCTTGTATGTTTTCCTCTCTCTCCACCTCTTGTCTCGCTCACTTTATTTATTGTATGTTTTATGGGTCTGTGCCTTTGCCAAATCAGCAACCAAATTTTATAATTATGAATTCCCTTCTTAATTAGTTGTCGTCGTGATACTCTGTATTTGCCACAACAAATATACCTTAAAGTTGTGGTCACTGTACCTTCGTCTCACAATCTAACAATCTCAATGCGTCTTCAACAGGTATGCAATAAAGACAGCACAATGTAAAGAGCGAATTAACCTTTATTATTGTCACATTTATTCATCAATGCAATACTTTTTTTGGTAATATCGTGCATTCGAAAGTATAACTTCTGTGGCTACACATTGCTCGGCGTCCATAATCCCATGGGTCCATTTCACCATGTTTTCATCCTTATTCCTTATGAAGTCACGTGTGGAGAAAAAACGACTTTCCTTTGCGAGAAACTGATTAACGTTAAGTTCAGGTGACCATAAGGCCCCGAAGAAGAGGGAGCCTGTCACGAGACACACAAATAATTTTGTCAACCAAAGGTCTGTGAGAGTATGTTTACCATCGTGGGAAAACATTTGTGCTCACATCTAGCTCCTGGACAGGTGAGTGTTCTGTAGTTTGCCCTGAGACGTGCCGAGCTTTTTTAACAGACTCGTATCATGAGATCAAAGCTCCTTGAAGTCTCTCCATTTTCCAATACTTGATGACGATTACTTTGATGAATCTGTGCTTCCTTTAGAGCCATTAATATTACATATATATATGGGAGCGTACGCTGGATCAGCACGTCGCTGCATCCTTGGACGAATCCTCAGCACCATCCCGACACACACCAGGGAGTGTGCTACGGAATGAGATGTTTTTACGGAGGCCGGAGTGCAAATCCTGCCACCAACCTCCTTGAGACAGGACCCAGTACCCTGGTACTCATTTTGCCGACCTTGGAAGGATGGGATGAAAGGCTGAGTCAACCCCACCTGGTATTCAACAGCTCAATGAGATTCTAACTCAGGACCTTAGGATCCCAAGCCCACCACCCTAACCATTAGGCCAACACAAGGTATTATTAATATTCTAATTAGGAAAGTTTAATGGACTCCACAATGGTACATACAGTCACGTGAAAAAGTAAGTACACCCTTGGCTCTAATAGGTGGTATTGCCCCCTTTGGCAGAAACAACCTCAAGCAGGCGTTTCTTATAACTGTCTACCAGTCTCTGACATCGACTGGGAGAAATTTTTGCCCACTCCTCCATGCAGAATTCTTTCAGCTGTGCGATGTTTGAGGGGTTTCTTGCATGTACAGCTCGTTTCAAATCCCCCCACAACATCTCGATGGGATTTAGATCCGGGCTTTGACTTGGCCATTCCAGAACCCTCCATTTCTTCCTTTTCAGCCATTCATTGGTGGATTTACTGGTATGTTTAGGGTCATTGTCATGTTGCAAGGACCACCTTCGGTAGAGCTTCAACTCCCCAACAGATGGCCTCACATTATCCTCAAGCACCCAATGGTACAATGAAGAATTCATAGTGGATTATATGATGGTGAGCTGCCCAGGCCCTGATGCAGCAAAGCTGCCCCAAACCATAATATTTCCACCACCATGATTCACAGTTGGTATCAGGTTCTTGTGGTCAAATGCTGTCTTTGGTTTTCGCCAAACATGTCTTCTGGTACTGTGGCCAAATAGCTCAACCTTTGACTCATCTGTCCAGAGCACATTGTTCCAGAAGTGCTGGTCTCTGCCCAGGTGTTCATTGGCAAACTTTAGTCTTGCCCTGATGTTCTTTCTGGACAGCAAAGGTTTCCTCCTGGCAAACCTCTCAAGTAGATTAAATTTGTGCAGCCTCTTTCTAATGGTAGACTCGTGCACTTTGACATCAACAGTGGCAAGAGCTACCTGTAGGTCCCGTGATGACATTCTGGGGTTCTTCGAGACTTCTTTCAGCATCTTGTGGTCTGCTCTCGGGCTGAACTTGCTGGGGCGGCCTGGCCTGAACAAGTTGGAAGTTGTTTGGAATCTTTTCCACTTGTAGATGATCTTCCGGACAGTCAAATGATTGTTTTCAAATTGTTTGGAGATCTTTTAAAATCCCTTCCCAGACTTGTAGGCATCTATAACCTCCTTTCTGAAGGCCTCAGAGAGCTCTTTTGATCTAGGCATGGTGACGCCACACACTTCAACAACAAAGAGCAAACCAAACGAAATGTCTGAGGTTTAAATGAGACAGGTTCCTCCAAGATCCTCTCTGACGATGTTCTAATCATTTGCACCTGAGCTGGTGCACCTGATTGTAATTTTAGGTATTTGAAGTAGTGATAAATGTAGGGGTGTACTTACTTTTTCCACATGCGAAATTTGCATTTATGTTTATTTAAATTATACAATGGACTACAAAATGTAAATGTTTTATGATATTTGTTATATTATATCACCTTTATCTGTCAATATTGTTGAAATGAAGATCAAATAGCTGTATGTTGAAATATGTTGAAAAATTCAAATCTTTACATGGGGTGTACTTACTTTTTCACGTGACTGTATATGGATGATTTCTCTTTTTATATCATAGTTCTGTATTTGCTGATTTCATTTGCTTTATTTACACGATTCTTCTTTCCAAAAGTTGATATGTTACTAATACAACGACAAGAGTCACATTGAATTCTCCAAACATTTTTACATGGTTAGTCACCCATTCTACACTACATTTATTGTCCTGTCTATAGCCGATAAAGACTGGTCTCGGACGGATTGCTGATTGAGCTTAACACTCTGAGGCGTTCAGTCAAAATATAGCGGAGTATCCGCGCATGGGGGAGGGTGAAGAGCTTACCTTCACGGGTCCCACCGGACGTCTTCGAACCTGCGATGATTAATTAAAGCCGACATAGGATTTAAAATGTACAAAAATACCGGCTTTATTGAAGAAATGCCGGTAACAAAATAACACACGGCAAAACTAAGATTCCTAAATGGGACGTCGCCATACAGACTCGTATACCACACAAGGGGAAAAATAACTGGTGAAAATAAATGTGTGTGTGTCTTTAGGTACTTAGCTCTGAGTGTCTCCTGAACCCCCTCGGGAATTGTCAAAACCCCCGCGCCCGTGGTGGGAACAGCACAGGCCTCCGTGCACGGTCCGTGCGTGGCAAACCACAGGCCTCGGTCCACAGTTTACTCCTCCTCACGATCATGATGATGATGTCTGAACCCGACCGTTCAACACCAAACCCCACCACCAAGAGTTCGTAAACTTCGACCGTTCGTTGAGACTATCCCACCACAAGAGATTTTATCGGCCACATTCACCTCCAGATCCAGAAACCAAGAGATAAAATGTCGGCCCTCCAACTCCTTTGTACTCAAGGCTCTGACGTCATCCGACGCCGCCCCTGCCTGCTCCTATCAGCCAGTCCCTCTCTTCATTGCTCGCCAAATCTCACCAGTCACTGCTCTCCTGGGCGTGGCATCCCGGACCTGCCGTGCCTTTGTGATCACCAGGTCGGCGGTATCATTGGTGGTGCTCAATGTCCTCTTTCCGGTTAGCTTTAATTTAGTGTCTTTTAATGCGCTATTTCCCGGCTTTCTGTGTGTGCTGCATTGTCATAAGGAACAGAGGAAATATAACAGGGGCAATTACATACAGGGGATTCATAACCCATAATCCCTAACTAATTAACATAACCCCACCCTTCATCATGGTAACAATTATACACTTACACGAAATAGTCTAATGGACTCCCTACTTATGATACATGGGGTTTCTTCTTCTTCATCGCGACATACGGAGCATGGTAATCTATACACTTCTATCTGGCTCTAAGGTAAATATATATATATATATATATATATATATATATATATAATTATATATATATATATATATATATATATATATTTATATATATATATATATATATATATATATATATATATATATATATATTGTTACGGATCGCGGACAAGATGTTATATTGACCGAGCGGTGGTGTATTACCGCGACCTAACAGTTCCCCCCAATTCTTCCCCAACTCACCCGATTCACCCCAAACTTTGGCCGTATCGCACCGCAGCTGCCCAATCTGGAAAACTCTAAAACGACCTAATGCAAAGAGGAAAAGGAATAAGACGAGAAGACGGACAGAAGAGTAATTGGATTTATTATTTACACATATAAGTAGGAAGCAAGCAGTCACGTTTATTTACAGGGACATGAGACGCAGGTGACACAGTGCAATCTTTAGCTTATACAGACTTATTGTTACTACCCAGGACAGCACGAACAAAACAAACTCACGTACGCAAATGGATGGAAATTGCAGGCAGGAATGACAGGAGGTGGGTGGCTGGAGGAAGGCCCGGAGCTGGCTGGAGTTTGATCCCGCACGGGACGTCGGGCTGGACCTCGACGGCCGCCGATGCCACCGATCCTGTCGTGTGCGCGGGGTAGCGGGTCGGAGCTGCTTGGTGGAGCCAAGCCAACACTGCTGGTGGGGGGCCTGGCGTGACGGGTTCTCTCGCGTGACGGGTTCTCTTCTCTCTCTTTTGTTTGTCCAACCACTCTTTCTCCAACGCAACGACTCAACGCAACCACTGACCACCCCTGACGACCAACTCAGCTCTTGTCATGGACCTCTCCACGCGCTCTTGCTCTGACGACCCAGCTCCTTTCCCTGTACTCGTCTCTCCTCTGTAAAAGCTCATCTCTCGTGGGGGCGTCTCTCATGGGTTATATATAGCCCCACCCTTGAACCTTTGCGAACCTCCCCGATCGCTCTTCCTTCGCCCTCTCAGACCAAACCCCTCGTGCTCGGTTGGTTGTTCGGGGCTGGCTCACTCCTCCCCTCTATGACGAGGTGGAGACACGCCTTTCTTCCCCAACCCTGCCTCGTGGTCAATGGCGGATGAAGGGAAAACCGCCCAACATGCAGTTGGCAATGCGAATTGCAATTGATGAAAAGGGGGGAATGGAGGTTTTGGGAATGGGAATGAAGGGAATCTATCTCTTTCACTTGGTGCAATGGAGTACTTCTATTAATGGGAGACACAGCCTTACCCTAAAACACAGAATAAGATATAACTATTGAACAGGGGTATTATATGATTGGCTGTGGTGTGGATGCTTTATGGACTAATTATGGGATGCCCTTTGACCTTTACACAGCTCCGGAGGCAGGAGGCGCAGAATAAACAATAATAATAATAATAAAGCACACAATCAAAAAAATATACAGTCCTCATATCCGCAACACTGCACCCTCCTCCTCTTAGGCACCTCCCGGGCCTACAACTTTTATTTAGTGTGACACGTAGGTGTAGTTCCCTCTACTTTTAACCTGACACTGAGTGCGACAGTTTTAAAACATAAATAAATGTGTCCCGCTGCTCCATTGCACCCTGCCTAACAGACTTACGCCCACAGTTAACCGAATTGCGGAATTGTCTTCAAACTATACACTGACGGTGGGGAGCATTATTTACAATGACGCTATTTTTATTTACAAAACTAACCCAGGACCTGTAATTGTTCTTTCTGGGGGGGAGACAGTCTGCTCTGCATCAATGCACCATTAAAGCACCCAAAAACGCACCAATACACACCCAAGCACCAATCGGTGCAGTCATCACTGTTCAAGAATAAAAAATAAATCAACAACCCCTAACCCTGCAGGTGATCTCTTGCTCTTCGGCTCCCTCTGCTGGTTATTATTATTATCTTCCAGTTGTTGTCTTTCTTTCATTTTCTTACTGGCGGCCTATTTGCAATAAAGCTTGCCCAAACGTGTCCATTTTATTTATTTTATTTATGGCCCACAGGGCCGACTACGTGTGGTTCACCTGTGGGGCATCGGTGCCCTGTGGCCAAGGTCCGCCAGCAAGATTTCGGGCCCTCATGGCTGGTTCCAGCAGAGGGGCCATGCCCCAACCCATGGGGTCCATAAGTGGTGCTCGGCCACAGACATGTGGTCCATAATGTGGTGCATCGATGCAGACAGCTGGTTCTGAGAGTTCCGGGCGCACAATGGCCGACTCACGCACGCTCCCCTCGGCGCCCCATGGCGCACAGGTCATGTGGGAGACAAAAGGGGAACAAGAGAAATGAGCGAGGGGTAAGGTCACAAGGGTACACGTCAATAAGGCAATGCAAGGCGAAATGCGCACGGAGAGCGAAATGAGAAAGCTCGTCCCTACCGTACGTCACCCCCCTGTCACCTACACTACCCTTGCCCTTACCCCATATGTACAAAAATCTACACATTACCAATCCGTCGCTACCGTCACGTCTTCCCCTTATTTCCCTTATACCAAATTCGTCTTCACTCCCCCACTATCCAAAATTTGCCATCACCCAATTCGTCATCAATCCTCATAAGGAGGGAGAGATGGAATTACGCACAATGTCACACCCACGTCATGATGCGTCTCACAATCCAAAACATTTGCATTAATGAAAAATAATAAAACATGGCATGGTGTGGAGTTACCTCATCTCAGGTGAGTGGATGCAGATGGTGCGAGGAGACTCCAATCCTAACTATCCTCTAAATGACCTTAACACTCTTTACACTACCCGGGGTCTTTCCCTGCCAATCCATTGGCCACTTACACTATGGGTTCTAAAAACCAATTCCCATTGACCAAACTGTGGTGCTTTTCAATTTGGGGTCTCACTCCCCCGATTCATCTCCCGGTGCCCTTGCACAATTTCTAGGCTGAGACGTGTAGCTCTCCCAGCAGGTCTACCCACCTGCACACCTCCACCACTGTAGTTGCCACCCGAGCTTACCTAGCTCCTCACCCTAACCTATCTAACTGGGGAAGGCCCCTCCTGGCTCTGTCACCCCTTGGTGCCCTCTGGCACTGGGCTACCCGGGTCCGTCCTCCGGATCCTCGGGCCCCATCCACAACTACCGGCTCCCAGAGCCCACCTGCGGCCTCACCTGGCCGACATCCTCACAGTGGTGGAGTGCCCAAACCAACTACACACACTAACAGGCTACACGCCCAGCCATTTCCACAACACTAATGCACCCATCCAAATACCATTCTGTCACCCGCACCACAGATGCCAATATCCAACCACAATTTACCTATACCCTCTACCTAATACTTACTCTACCCGCCCCGGGTATCCGTGATGGGGGTCCACTCTTCCCCCATTCACACCTTCGCACCATCCACTCCACTCCACAATTTCCACCATACTCACTCTACGACCATCCATTCCAATACCCCATACATTCCACACTACCATTTATTCCATACACCTGTTCCTCATACCTGTTGTTGCACACCTGTGCACTCACACCTGGTGCCACCTGCACCCTCCTCCTCTTCCTGGACCATTCGGTCAGCACAATACACAATCACCTTCACTCACTCATACACTGCTCCATCCACCTGTTCAGTTGCACACCTGTGCAATCACACCTGTTCAATCGCACCTGTTCAATCTCACCTGTTCAATCCTCAAACACACGGCATCATCTCAGCTAACTACTCCCCTCTGAAACTTGCGCTTCCCAGTCGTCCCTTTAAACTATTGCGCTCCCACGTCATTATCATCCACGCTAATCTACCTGCGTCCCCACTACAGGTATCCTTGTCACTAACTAACCTTAACGTCACCTAATGTCATCTTCTAGGTCCCTACACACAATATCCTAACCCACCCGGGCTAGTTTTCACTGCCATCAACCCCATAACTAGTGCTCCTTTGCCCCCCGTCTGTGAGGGATGGTGGATTTGCCATCCCACCACATCGGGGGTCTCTCACTATAAATTTTGTTCGTCCAAATTCAATAAATCAAAAATTTGCCAATCATCTGCCAATCACCGTACCAATCATCAAATTTTGCCTTTTTCTAATTTTGGGTCCAAAACACTAACCTCATCACTCGTCTACTTATTAGATCCTCTCGGTGCGCCAATTCCCTTCTAAAGCTCGGCTTCGTACAGCCGAGCAATGAATACGGGTTGTTTTGTGCCAGCGGCTGAATACGTCCCGCATTCGGGGCAGGGACGGGGGCTTACCCGGGCCGAGATCCCACGCACCACCTCGGCGTGGAGCCATCCAATGTCCCGATCTCGACCTGCCGGCACGTCTCAACAAAAAGTGGTCGCCATGACGACCCTTCCTATCGAGCTTCCCGCTCCGCCTAGTGGAGCACGGACGCGGCCGTTCCAAGCGAGGCCCAGCGTGGATCGCGTACGGCAGTCCTTTCGAACCCGCCGTGGCTCGGATCCCCGCTGGTTCTCGCGGCACGCAAAGCCCGGCACGCACCGAGGGCCCGATTCGGCTAAAAGTCGCTCTAACCGCTAACCCGGTTACCGTCGATGCCTCACCTGCATGCTTACACGCATACGCTACCCCTTTCTTGCTACTACCTCCAGCTGTTCCCATGCTCCTCGTACCTTTCCTTACACACCTCGGTACACTCATTCCGCTCACAGACTTGGTCACACACCTGACCACCGAACACCTTGGCACACATTCGTCGCTCGCACACCTCACCAACACACCTCTTCGCGCCCCCTCCTCGGTCACCTCCTCTGTGACAATCACAGGTGTGCTTTCACTCGCACACCCAACCACGTGCCTCACGACCAACTCAAGTGTGCATTCCCACACACGCTCTACCATTCCAGGTGTGCATCCTTCCATTCCAGGTGTACATCCTCGCTCACCTGTCACAACCAACTCACGCTCCGTGTCACTCTCACTACTCTCACCTCCACTCTCGGTCGCGCACTCACCCTTACTCTCGACAGCGCACTCTTTCCCCATGCACCTGTCCATTACACACCTTTCTCGCGCACACTCTTGCGCACACTCTCCCGTTACATCCTCTGTAACACTCACCACAGGCGTGCATTCTCCCTTACTCTTGACAGCATGCGCTTTCCCCATGCACCCGTCCGTTACACACCTTTCTCGCGCATCCTCTTGCGCACACTTTTTCGTTACTTCCTCCGTAACACTTACCACACCGCGCTTCCATGTACCCCCTCGCACACGTGCTTCGACCAACTCACTCTTGACGGCACACTCTCCCGTTACATCCTCTGTAACACTCCTCACTACGTGCTTCCATGTGCTCCCTCGCACACGCGCTACGACCGACTCACTCTCGACAGCACACTCACTGGTCGGCGCGCACTTTTTCCTCACACACCCCATGGTCGGACATTCTCGCACACCTCTTTTTTCGCACACCTGACCTGTCACACACTTCACCAACGGCCTTTCACGAACACCCGGATCCAAACCAATCCCCAAGCTGACTGACTCTCCCCTCA
>NC_136264.1:212403221-212415721 GCF_964187855.1 Myxine glutinosa | reverse complement strand
AATAGTGCGCAAGTGCTTTGGCAAAAACAGTATTTTAATTTTTTGATTAGTCAATTAATTGATTAATTATTTAATTATTATCGATTTATTAATCACTTATTTATTTTCTTTCTCATCTCCTTTTCAGGCACCTTTTGAGCTAAGAAGCTGATATGTGGTCATGACAATGACCAAGTGATTTGGCTGTAAAGGGTATCTTTGATTTATTGATTAATTATTTAATTATTATCAATTTATTAATCACTTATTTATTTTCTTTCTCATCTCCTTTTCAGGCACCTTTTGAGCTAAGAAGTTGATATTTGGACACGACAATGACCAAGTGATTTGGCTGTAAAGGGTATCTTTGATTTATTGATTAATTATTTAATTATCATCGATTTATTAATCACTTATTTATTTTCTTTCTCATCTCCTTTTCAGGCACCTTTTGAGCTAAGAAGTTGATATTTGGACACGACAATGACCAAGTGATTTGGCTGTAAAGGGTATCTTTGATTTATTGATTAATTATTTAATTATTATCGATTTATTAATCACTTATTTATTTTCTTTATCATCTCCTTTTCAGGCACCTTTTGAGCTAAGAAGTTGATATTTGGACACGACAATGACCAAGTGATTTGGCTGTAAAGGGTATCTTTGATTTATTGATTAATTATTTAATTATTATCGATTTATTAATCACTTATTTATTTTCTTTATCATCTCCTTTTCAGGCACCTTTTGAGCTAAGAAGTTGATATTTGGACACGACAATGACCAAGTGATTTGGCTGTAAAGGGTATCTTTGATTTATTGATTAATTATTTAATTATTATCGATTTATTAATCACTTATTTATTTTCTTTCTCATCTCCTTTTCAGGCACCTTTTGAGCTAAGAAGCTGATGTTTGGACACGACAATGACCAAGTGATTTGGCTGTAAAGGGTATCTTTGATTTATTGATTAATTATTTAATTTTAAAATTAATTAACTGATTTTTGTAAAGTTTTAGATTCGGATCAAAGAGTGGAGGTTGAGGTATGCTATTAGCCAATTGATTGAGAAATTAATTATTTAATGATTTATTTATTTTAATTGCACAATTAATCAATCAATTATTGCACACCTCTCCCTCCATGTGCTCGCCGAAGGCGCCCCGGCAATGTCACGTGCTGGAGGATATGTTATTTATTTATTTCATTTGGCATGGCGACGGTGTACTTTGATTGTATCTCTACCTGTCTATTCAACAATTATTTTTTCTTGTTTTCCCATTTTCTTACCTTTTTCTTCGTGAAGTGCTTTTGGATTTTCCTCTGAAATAAGAGAAACGTCAAATAAGGAATTGATTGATCCCGGTCTGTTTTGCTACAGCAGCTCCCATGTAACACTTGCTGGAGCTCCAACTGGAGAGCATGTCGCAATGTATTATGGGAAATTCGTTTGTTATTCTGACATTGCATGCTGCGGCACATTAAAGCCATTTTGCTCTGTTTGCTGATTGAAGTATCGGATATTTCTATTGTCCAGGTACGAGAGTATTTTCTAACATTTCCATAAGCAATGGTCCATTTGTGGAATGTGTTTCAGGTGCAAATTTTGGCATTATGACGAGACTTTGCCCAAAGCCAGTGTTATCGTGGTGTTCCACAACGAGGGATGGTCCACACTTCTCCGCACACTTCACAGTATAATACGACGAACTCCGACACACTCTCTTGCTGAGATTGTACTGATCGATGATGCCAGCACAAAGTGTGAGTAACACCAAGTTCTTATTGAAAGATTATTGTTAAACTTCAAGTGGTTGTGTTTGGGAAGAACCAGGTATTCAAAACCGAAGGTATTGCCAACAAATGTAACCAGGTATCCACCAAGTAGATGATGCCTCGGGTCCGACGTTTCGACCACCAAGTGGTCGTCATCAGGAGCATGCGTGCCTGGTGTTAAGTCTAATAACGATGTTATGGTCTGTAAATTACCTGTACTAAGTTATTATTCTGTGGAATGTTTGCCATCTCAGCACACCTCGGTCTCCAGTTGGAAGATTACATCAGACGATGGGGAGGAATTGTTCGTCTCTTCCGCAATGCTCGTCGTGAAGGCCTCATCCAATCTCGCAGCATCGGGGCTCGTCATGCCACATGGGGAGAGGTACAGCACTGAGCCAGAGAACACACACAAACACACACACAGATACACACATACATACACACATACACACAAACACACACAGATACACACATACAAACAAACACACACAGATACACACATACACACACACACACACAAACACACACAGATACACACATACATACACACATACACACAAACACACACATATACACACATACATACACACATACATACACACATACACACAAACACACACAGATACACACATACATACACACATACACACAAACACACAGATACACACATACCTACACACATACACACACACACAGATACACACATACATACACACATACACACAAACACACGCAGATAGACACATACATACACACAAACACACACAGATACACACATACATACACACATACACACAAACACACACAGATACACACATACATATACACATACACACAAACACACACAGATACACACATACATACACACATACACACAAACACACAAACAGATACACGCATACATACGCACATACACACAAACACACACAGAGATACACACATACATACATACACACAACACACACAGATACACACATACATACACACATACACACACACACACAGATACACACATACATACACACATACACACATGCATACATACATACACACATATACATACACATACACACATGCATACATACATACACACATACACATACACACATACATACACACACATACACACAAACACACATACACATACACACATGCATACATACACACATACACATACACACACATGCATAGACACACAGACACATACACACACATGCATAGACACACAGACACACACATATAGACACATACACAAAGGCATACTCACACACTTGTTCACTCACATACTCGCATACTTACATATTTGCACTCTCGTTCACTCACATGCTCACTCACTCATTCACTCAAATACTCACACACTCACATACTTGCACACTCGTTCACTCACATGGTCACACACTTGTTCACTCAAATACTCACGCACTGACATACTTGCACACTCGTTCACTCACATGCTCACTCGTTCACTCACATGCTCACTCGTTCACTCAAATACTCACGCACTCACATACTTGTACACTCGTTCACTCACATGCTCCCCCATTCACTCAAATACTCATGCACTCACATACTTGCACACTCGTTCACTCACATGCTCACTCGTTCACTCAAATACGCACACACTCACATACTCGCACACTCGTTCACTCACATGCTCACTCACTCGTTCACTCAAATACTCACACACTCACATACTTGCACACTCGTTCACTCACATGCTCACACACTTGTTCACTCAAATACTCACGCACTCACATACTTGCACACTCGTTCACTCACATGCTCACTCGTTCACTCAAATACTCACGCACTCACATACTTGCACACTCGTTCACTCACTTGCTCACTCGTTCACTCAAATACTCACGCACTCACATACTTGCACACTCGTTCACTCACATGCTCACTCGTTCACTCAAATACTCACACATTCACATACTCACACACTCATTCACTCACATACGCATTCACTCACTCACTCACTCACTGTTGATTGAGTGAGACAGACGTTCTTGTTAACTTTTTAAAATGTTATCTACCATTGATATCACATTTGTTTCTTTCCTGAATAATTAATGTATTATAAATTACAAGGAACAACCTACAAGGGACACCTTTTTGGCCTTTCTCTTTCCAAAGGTCGAGGCTCAGGGAAGAGCGAATGCACAAAGGGTGTAGAATCATAAGTTTGACGGAAAATCTATATTATAATAGGCGAAGGTGATTCTGTCCGTCTGTCTGGGGGTGTGGCTTAGTCCGTTTGGAGAGTAGCTCCACCCATAGCTCCACCCATTCTTGGAGAGGCTTCATGCAAACAAATATCCACCATTTTATTACCTCGAATGGCTTTGAGGCCTGTTTAGTTAGGCCCATGCTGTCTTTCTCTCTCACACAGGTTTATTTCAATTCTAATTCGATATATCATTTCATTTTTAACAGTCGCTAACATAGTTTTAGACTCGGTTGAAAAAAACGGGAAGAGAATCCCAAGAAAGTTTCCGTTTATAGAACGAAATGAATTCTCAAAGGCCTGTAAACTAAAGCCCATTCATTGAGAGTCACCCTCACGATTTTATCGAATTCACCATCTGATTTAATTTTTATCGATGGTTTTAGACTCGGTGTCAGAAATAATTGAGAACATTCACGCACACACGGGAAATTGCCGAGATATATTTATAAAAATCGCGCCACGATGATACACGAAAATACACCGCCTAAAATAACATTCGGGGAAAATGACATATATTAACAATTCGCTTTTTCTTTTCCGTTAACATTATTTTATTACTTTTACGTTTTATGAGAGTCGGCACAAAAACGACGTGTATATCTTCGTTCTTTCTTATTTCATTCAACATTATTATCTGGAAGTAAAATATGTTTCAGGAAATTACCGAGAGATATTTCTTCGTTTTTTTTTTATTAGTTATGTGCGCATACACTTTAAATAGGTTTATTTGAAATCTTTAATTTTCACAATGTAATTTACTTGCCATTTGTCATTTGATGATTACGAGACACTTCCTCTTGAGAATCGTGACAATTCATGCGCTGCGTGGAAACTTCCATTTCCAAAATGAATGCGACGGTCGATGAAGAACGCAGACTTGAACAGGATGCAGCAAGAAAACGAATGAGACGGGCGAACGAGTCCGTCGACGAACGTCAATGCAGACTTGAACAGGATGTAGCAAGAACCGCACAGAGACCACACGAGACGGGAGAACCGCACAGAATGCTGCTGCAACATCGATGAGGAGGGTTGGAGAGGAGCGAGGGGTTGGAGAGCGAGGTGCTAGGAGTTGGAGAGTGAGGTGCTAGGAGTTGGAGAGTGAGGAACGAGGGGTTGGAGAGCGAGGAGCGAGGGGTTGGAGAGCGAGGAGCGAAGGGTTGGAGAGCGAGGAGATAGGGGTTGGAGAGCGAGGAGCAAGGAGTTGGAGTGAGGGCCGATTGGAGCGGAGAGGAGTGTGAGGAGGTATTGGAGAGGAGTGTGAGGAGGTATTGGAGAGGAGTGTGAGGAGGTATTGGAGAGGAGTGTGAGGGGTTGGAGAGGAGTGTGAGGGGTTGGAGAGGAGTGTGAGGGCTTGGAGAGGAGTGTGAGGGCTTGGAGAGGAGTGTGAGGGGTTGGTGAGGAGTGTGAGGGGTTGTAGAGTGTGAGGAGGTATTGGAGAGGAGTGAGGAGTTATTGGAGAGGAGTGTGAGGAGGTATTGGAGAGGAGTGTGAGGAGGTATTGGAGAGGAGTGTGAGGAGGTATTGGAGAGGAGTGTGAGGAGGTATTGGAGAGGAGTGTGAGGAGGTATTGGAGAGGAGTGCGAGGCGGTATTGGAGAGGAGTGCGAGGAGGTATTGGAGAGGAGTGCGAGGAGGTATTGGAGAGGAGGTATTGGAGAGGTGTGCGAGGAGGTATTGGAGAGGAGTGCGAGGAGGTATTGGAGAGGAGTGCGAGGAGGTATTGGAGAGGAGTGCGAGGAGGTATTGGAGAGGAGTGTGAGGAGGTATTGGAGAGGAGTGTGAGGAAGTATTGGAGAGGAGTGTGAGGAGGTATTGGAGAGGAGTGTGAGGAGGTATTGGAGAGGAGTGTGAGGAGGTGTTGGAGAGGAGTGTGAGGTGTTGGAGAGGAGTGTGAGGAGGTGTTGGAGAGGAGCGAGGGATTGGAGAGGAGAGTGAGGAGTGATTGGTGAGGAGCGATTGGAGAGGAAAGTGAGGCGCAATTGGAGAGGCGAGTGAGGCACGATTGGAGGGGAGTATGAGGAATTGAAGACGAGTGTGAGGGATTTGAGAGGAGTGTGAGGGATTTGAGAGGAGTGTGAGGGATTTGAGAGGAGTGTGAGGGATTGGAGAGGAGTGTGAGGGATTGGAGAGGAGTATGAGGGATTGTAGAGGAGTGTGAGGGATTGGAGAGGAGTGTGAGGGATTGGAGAGGAGTGTGAGGGATTGGAGAGGAGTGTGAGGGATTGGAGAGGAGTGTGAGGGATTGGAGAGGAGTGTGAATGGTTGGAGAGGAGTGTGAGGGGTTGGAGAGGATAGGAGTGTGAGGGGTTGGAGAGGATAGGAGTGTGAGGGGTTGGAGAGGAGTGTGAGGGATTGGAGAGGAGTGTGAGGGATTGGAGAGGAGCGAGGGGTTGGAGAGTGAGGAGCGATTGGAGAGGCGAGTGAGGAGCGATTGGAGAGGAGTGTGAGGAGGTATTGGAGAGGCGAGTGAGGCGCGATTGGAGGAGAGTATGAGGAATTGGAGAGGAGTGTGAGGGATTGGAGAGGAGTGTGAGGGATTGGAGAGGAGTGTGAGGGATTGGAGAGGAGTGCGAGGGATTGGAGAGGAGTGTGAGGGATTGGAGAGGAGTGTGAATGGTTGGAGAGGAGTGTGAGGGGTTTGAGAGGAGTGTGAGGGGTTGTAGAGGAGTGTGAAGGGTTGTCGAGGAGTGTGAGGGGTTGGAGAGGAGTGTGAGTGGTTGGCGAGGAGTGTGAAGGGTTGGAGAGGAGTGTGAGGGGTTGGAGAGGAGTGTGAGGGGTTGGAGAGGAGTGTGAGGGGTTGGAGAGGAGTGTGAGGGGTTGGAGAGGAGTGTGAGGGGTTGGAGAGGAGTGTGAGGGGTTGGAGAGGAGTGTGAGGGGTTGGAGAGGAGTGTGAGGGGTTGGAGAGGAGTGTGAGGGGGTATTGGAGAGGAGTGTGAGGAGGTATTGGAGAGGAGTGCGAGGAGGTATTGGAGAGGAGTGCGAGGAGGTATTGGAGAGGAGTGCGAGGAGGTATTGGAGAGGAGTGCGAGGAGGTATTGGAGAGGAGTGTGAGGAGGTATTGGAGAGGAGTGTGAGGAGGTATTGGAGAGGAGTGTGAGGAGGTATTGGAGAGGAGTGTGAGGAGGTATTGGAGAGGAGTGTGAGAAGGTATTGGAGAGGGGTGTGAGGAGGAGTGGCATTGGAGAGGCGTGAGGGTGGAGAGGAGTGAGGGGTCACATATTATGTGAAATAAATAAATTGTGTTCATTACACCATTTTAACCATTTTGTAAAATTTAATGTGCAGCATGTAAACAAGATGTCCAAATGTCACACACGTCCATACCCGTGGGATTCCCACGGGTGACCCCACTAGTATTTATATAGTGTGTGGAGGAGACAGACAAACAGAGTGCACAGACACTCTCGTCCATGAAAAGGAATGAAAATCACAAAATATCTTGGACATATGATGTTTACCTTTCCCATCTGAGTGCTTCCGTCATCATTCTTTGATCATGTGTTTCCGAATTTCCATCCTTTTGTTTTTTCATCGCAATCGTGCATTTGAGGTATAATGTGAACAAAGCAATGCACAAGCTTTGTTGTTGTGTTTACAAATCCATTTTGTGTAATGTGAATGTCCTGTTTGGAAACACGAGACATTAAAGTACAATTTGCATGTCTAATTACCTGTTTGTGTACTTTGAATTGCCCTTTAAATGCTAAAAAGATGTCTTTCGAAATGAAATGTAAAAGCTCTTCTCTCAAGATTCCCATTCGAACTGCTCTTTCATTTTGGAGTAGGAATTGCTCATATTCCCAGGCAGGTATAGGTGTTTTATTGCCGCACCTGCTTCGTATTACCTACTGGGCAAGACAAGGTGTACACAAATCAAAACCAGAGGCATTAACATCAAACGCATTCACCTGTTCTGATCAATCAGCGATGTCTCCCACTCGTCTGACAACACTGCAAATTCTGTAAACACCTGGTGGAAGATTTTGTTGTTGATCCTGTTCGATCTCCAGCTGTTCTAAACACCTGCTCCCTCAAACAGACTAAACACCCTGGCTATTATTGAGAGTTACCTGGCTATAATTATTGACAGTTACCTGGCTATTATTGAGAGTTACCTGGCTATTATTGAGAGTTACCTGGCTATAATTATTGACAGTTACCTGGCTATTATTGAGAGTTACCTGGCTATTATTGAGAGTTACCCGGCTATTATTGAGAGTTACATTGAGAGTTACCTGGCTATTATTGAGTTACCTGGCTATTATTGAGAGTTACCCGGATATTATTGAGAGTTATCCAGCTATTATTGAGAGTTACCTGGCTATTATTGAGAGTTACCTGGCTATTATTGAGAGTTACCCGGCTATTATTGAGTTACCCGGCTATTATTGAGTTACCTGGCTATTATTGAGTTACCTGGCTATTATTGTTACCCGGCTATTATTGACAGTTACCTGGCTATTATTGAGAGTTACCCGGCTATTATTGAGTTACCTGGCTATTATTGAGAGTTACCTGGCTATTATTGAGTTACCCGGATATTATTGAGAGTTACCCGGCTATTATTGAGAGTTACCTGGCTATTATTGAGAGTTACCTGGCTATTATTGAGAGTTACCCAGCTATTATTGAGAGTTACCTGGCTATTATTGAGAGTTACCCAGCTATTATTGAGAGTTACTCAGCTATTATTGAGAGTTACCTGGCTATTATTGAGAGTTACCTGGCTATTATTGAGAGTTACCTGGCTATTATTGAGAGTTACCTGGCTATTATTGAGAGTTACCTGGCTATTATTGAGAGTTACCTGGCTATTATTGAGAGTTACCTGGCTATTATTGAGAGTTACCCGGCTATTATTGAGTTACCCGGCTATTATTGAGTTACCTGGCTATTATTGAGAGTTACCTAGCTATTATTGAGAGTTACCCAGCTATTATTGAGAGTTACCCGGCTATTATTGAGTTACCTGGCTATTATTGAGAGTTACCTGGTTATTATTGAGTTACCTGGCTATTATTGAGAGTTACCTGGCTATTATTGAGTTACCTGGCTATTATTGAGAGTTACCTGGCTATTATTGAGAGTTACCTGGCTATTATTGAGAGTTACCTGGCTATTATTGAGAGTTACCTGGCTATTATTGAGTTACCCGGCTATTATTGAGTTACCCGGCTATTATTGAGTTACCTGGCTATTATTGAGAGTTACCTGGCTATTATTGAGTTACCCATCTATTATTGAGAGTTACCCGGCTATTATTGAGTTACCTGGCTATTATTGAGAGTTACCTGGTTATTATTGAGTTACCTGGCTATTATTGAGAGTTACCTGGCTATTATTGAGAGTTACCTGGCTATTATTGAGAGTTACCTGGCTATTATTGAGAGTTACCTGGCTATTATTGAGAGTTACCTGGCTATTATTGAGAGTTACCTGGCTATTATTGAGAGTTACCTGGCTATTATTGAGAGTGGAAATTTGCAGTCTGCTTGTGGAATGGTGGTCAAAAACACTTTCAAAATAAGGTCCCTCATTAAGCTGCATTGATTTTAACCAGTGAACAATAGCAGGTATTGATCTGTAAAATGAAGGTAAGGTCGATCCCGCACAACACAACCACTGAAGTCTGTCCCATGATTTTCTGCCTCGTTTACACCACTACAACCCATATTTTTAATTCCCTTTTATATTTGACTAGGGCATGCCCGTACTATATCTATATCTAAAATTATATCCCCCCCCCTCTATTTACATGAAATGGTTTGGTCCAAAGCGAACGGCTTGCGAGTGGTGACAATCCCCCCCCTCTATTTACATGCAATGGTTTGGTCCAAAGCGAACGGCTTCCGGAGTTTGGTAAAGAAATCGCCATCGCGTGCACAAACGCGCAGGAAAGCGAATGAATCGCAAATTCGGTTTTATTAGTTTTAAAACATAGTTTAACGCCAACATAGTTTGCAAACGTGAAATAAATGAATACGCTCTCAAATGTGCCATCCGAGGCAGAGTGTGCCCGCCACGTTCGGCACACGCGATCGTTCGCTGCTCTCTGATTGGTTGAATCGTTTTTTGGACATAGCTCGGTAAGTAATTGTCCGATTAATATGAAACCTTGAAAAGGCACATCCTCGGGTCCCCAGCAATATACCTGGCAAGTTAAAAGTATATCGGACCCGTGGTTGTCGAGAAACAGCGGTCACAGACAAACGTACAAACGTACAGACAGAGATTACTGGAATTATAGATAGATGAGATGCATTGTGTTTGCAATCTGCAAGCAGCTAAATAACTCAAGTAAGTCAAAAATAAGTACAGATACAGTCAAAGTACACCGCCCCCATGCCAAATAAAGAAATATCCTCCAGCGCGGCATTGCCGGGGCACCTTCGGCTCATAGAGACTGAATTAGGTGGGAGAGGTATACAATAATTGATTGATTAATTATATAATTAAAATCAATAAAAGATTATCATAAAATATTTTCTTAATCAATTGGCTAATAGCATACCTAAACTACCAGTGCTTCATTCGAAGCTGTAACTTTTTGAAAATTAATTAAATAGGTCATTAATCGAATAACTTAAATAATTTATTGATTAATAACTAAATAATTAATCGATTAATTGATTAATCAATAAATCAAAAATACCCTTTACAGTCAAATCAATTGGTCACTGTCATGTCCAAATATCAGCTTCCTAGCTCAAAAGGTGCCTGAGATATTCCCCAGATGAGAAAAGAACAGAAAAACAGAACCACCTTTAGAGGCCATTTTTCCCTGCGGAGCAGGGGTTGGCCTTTTTTGGGCACCTTGGTCCCTATTTTGAAGCAATGTTTTACAGCCGAATGCCCTTCCTGTCGCCAACCCTGTTAGTCGCCTCTTGCGACACACAGGGAATTACCAGTGAGCTGGTACTCAATTTGCCGACCTCGGAAGGATGACAGGCTGAGTCAACCCCCCTGGTGTTAATTCAGCAATCAACCGGGATTCAAACCCAGGATCCCAGGACCCAGGATCCAGGCCCAGATGAGAAAGAAAATAAATAAATGATTAATAACGAAAATAAATAAATAATAATCATAAAAAAAATAAATTAATCAATTGGCTAATAGAATACATAAACCACAACCATTTCATCTGAATCTGTAACTTCAATTTTTTTTTTAAATTAAGTCATTAATCGAATAATTAAATAATTAATCGATTAATGGATTAATCAATAGATCAAAAATTGCATTTAGAGCCAAATCACTTGGTCATTGGCATGTCCAAATATTAGCTTCCGAACTCAAAAGATGCCTGAGATAATGGCCAGATGAGAATGGAAATATTGCACACCGCTCCTTTCCTATGCCATCTCCAGGCACTGCATAACGTCATTGCCGGGCACCGTAGGGGGCTCTGCAATGACGCACGCTGAAAGGGAGTACTCAGTTTTCACTCTGGTTGTTTGTTTGTTTACTTGTTTTCTTTCTTTCTTGTTTGTTTGTCCGGGCGATATCTCAGCCATCCTTTGAGCAAGGAAGCTGACATTTCGGCACAATAGTGAGCAAGTGCTTTGGAAAAACTGTATTTTTTGTTTTTTGATTAATCAATTAATTGATTAGTTATTTAATTATTATCGATTAATTAAGTACCTATCAATTTCCTTTCTCCTCTGGGCATTATCTCAGGCACCTTTTGAGCTAGGAAGCTGATATTTGGACATGACAATGATCAAGTGGTTTGGATGCCAAGGCTATTTTCGATTTATTGATGTATATATATATATAATTATATATATATATATAAATATATATATATATATATATATATATATATATATATATATATTTTTTTTTGTATACAAGATCGAGGCTCGTGAAAGAGCTAACATTAATCACACAAAAAGTCGAACCGACACATAAAACACAAAATAAGGGGAGCGGTAGACAAGATGGGGAGAGAGGGGGAAGGACACAAACACAACATTTGAGAGCAGGGACATCGAGAGATCTGTGGGAGTGAGAGGGCTTGGGGGGAGGTGGGAGAGGTATAAAATATATGGACACTGCAAGGACTTCCAGGAAAGAAGTTGGAATTTCAAAAATGTGTATCTGGGGTGAATTAACGGGGGTAGAAAAGATCAAGGTTTTGGATGGGGGAAGATAAGAGAAGGTGGTGAACAGCTGTTTTAAAGACCTGGAGGCAGGAGTGGGATTGAAGGGCGTGAGGGAGATTGATTAATCAATTAATCGATTAATTATATAATTATTCGATTAATGGCTTCATTAATTAAAAAAATTTAAAGTTACACATTCGGATGAAACGGTGGTGGTTTAGGTATTCTATTAGCCGATTGATAAATTATTTAATTATTTTATGAATATTATTTATTTATTTTCATTATTAATTATTTATTTATTTTCTTTCTCTTCTGGGGAATATCTCAGGCACCTTTTGAGCTAGGAAGCTGATATTTGGACATGATAGTGACCAATTGATTTGACTGTAAAGGGTACT